>NC_090647.1:167037564-167385064 GCF_040937935.1 Hyperolius riggenbachi | reverse complement strand
ATAGAAGAAGACGATATAGAAGAAGAAGAAGAAGAAGATATAGAAGAAGAAGAAGAAGATATAGAAGAAGAAGATATAGAAGAAGAAGAAGAAGAAGAAGAAGAAGAAGATATAGAATAAGAAGAAGAAGTATATACAGTACTGAACCGAATTTTGGACACAACTTCTCTTTCCACCTTTTTTTTTTTAAAGGAACATCCCCACATAATCACTTGCTGTTGTTACTTGGAAAAAAAGATGTTTCTTCTTTCATTATTCACCCCCAAAACAAGTGTTGGAAGCTATTTAAGGCCAATTCGAATAGTCAGCTCGAATAATGAGCTTGAATACCGACTCGAATAGTGAGCTCGAATTTCGAGGTCAAATCGAATAGTAAAAAATATTCGACTCGAATATTCGACCGAACTCGAATAATTTACTATTCGAATTCGACCTAACTCGAATAATAAAAAGGGGTACCCGAGCATCACTGGTGAATGGCTCTCCCTGGGTGGTGGCAACGCTTGGGGGAGCCGTCTGCACCTCCCTCCCAGGGGTGCATAGCTTTGGAGGTGCCCTTCAGCAACTATATGCTTAGGGAACTCCCAACTATGCTCCTAGTGTGGTGCTCCAAAGTTGCGCAGTGTTGCATACCTTTGCAGTTGGAAAAAATTGCAAGGCGGTAGGGGCCCTTTCCTTTGGGGAGCAGGTGTGATGGCCATGCTTGGGGGGGGGGAGGGGACAACTGCATTTCTCTCTCCCTCAGGGTGCAGCTGCAGTGCTTCTGAGTAGTGAGAAGGCTTGGGGTGCTGCTCATGCTTCTCCCCTTTATGGGGTCATGGAGGGGCCTTCTTGTGGTGCCCAGTTAAGATGCAAATACTTTTGCATGGACTAATACCTGCAGGACATAACAGTGTAGTGTCGTTAGTCCAAGACCCTGCATATTCTGGCAAGCGACTACATGTTTTCACGAGCTGTGCCCTAAATGAGCTAAAAGGCTAAGGTTGCAGCCAGGATGAGTCAGGCGCTGCTTGGTTTGAGTTTTCCATTTGTCACATTTGAATCATGCCCTGGCTTTGCCTGTAATTGTCCTCATCTGAATCCATGCACTGTCCACAGGAGTTCTGCATCAACTGCCAGAGCCATATCTACAGGGGTGATGGCAACACCTCCTATTTTAAACAATTGAAGGTACTACTCCGCAGGATCTTGGTGTTCCTCCTTTACTGTCGTGAGAGACTGTTATTGAAGAGGGATTGGGAAAGCCAGGTGTTAACAGGGTCTGTCATGCACATTCTCTATTATTTGGGTCTTTCAAGGGGTCCAATCTTTTACTGGAGGTATGCATGCTTCCTAATTATGTAATGTAGGAGAGATTAGTTTTTGTCATTATGCTGCTTAGTTGGTATGTGAGTACTAGCAGCTTACTAGTTGTTATTTAATGGTTATCTATTTGTTACAAAGTCATGTAAGCATCCCTTGTTGTTGAGGGAGCAAAGATGTCCAAATGCATCCCTCTACAGATAAGACAAAATTGTATGGTTTTTGGACACTGGTTTTTGCTTTCACTATGTCTTTTGTTACTTCCCTGTGCTTCCTTTGTACTTTGGTACTTCAAAAAACATGCTTGCAAAAAATCAGTAAAACAAAACACACTCAAATAGCCCATATCTTTTATTAATATATTACTAACTGTGTATTTCACATTAAAGGGATAACATCAAGAACAATTTAAAATACACGTAAACACATACACATAAGAAGTATGATTCTTCCAGAGTAAAATAAGCAATAAATTACTTTTCTCCTACTAAGTAGAGATGGCCTGAACTGTTCTGCAGCAAACAAAGGGTGTACACGCCCCCCTCCCCCCAGAAGAACAAATGGCGTGCTCGACCTGCCCTCCATAAATTATCATGTAGCCAAACTTTGACCTCTCACCCCAGAGTCAGCAGACACATGGCATCCAATCAGCTATCCCTCCCACCTGGACCGCCGCCTCCCCCCCCCCCACCTATCAGAAAGCCAAAACAGCAGCCATTTTGCAGTCTGTGTTTGGCTTCTGTGCAAAGCAGATCAGGGAGTGTGTGCTGCAGATAAGGAAAGCGTTAGTTAGGCCTGTGTTCTGTGTCCCCAATGGAGTTTATTGCTGCTACAATACCAATTCACCATTTACATAACCCCAGAGCCGTTCTAATGGCTCTGTTTTGATCTTGTGATATTGATGTTCAGTGTGTCCACACAGTGCACTTTAGCTGTTGCTGACAGGTGCAGTCAGTGCTTAGTGCTACAGCAGTTAACCCTTCTGAGGTCTGTTTTCTTTTTCTTGCTATTGTTATATTGCAATCCTTTGTGTCCAGTGCACACATTAGCTTTTGGAGACAGTGTACAGTATTTATATAAATTAGAACACCTTAGCTTTTGGAGACAGGTCTGCTAGTCCTAGCAGTGCACTGACCATAACCCAATAATCCTTTACCACTACTACTGGCATCTAGTATCCTCTTCTGCCCCTTGTATAAGGCCTCTGTGCAGAATCAGTGTTTTTTTTTGTGGTCACTTAACTGTCATTGAACTACCTCAGCCCAACTGTAGGGGCTGGAACACTGTGATTGTCTGCACTCCCGTGGACATGCATACAGCAACCACTACACACCATTACACAAAGACTGCCGCCGTGAGGACTAATATTTATGTCCTGGAAGTGTCAAATAGTAAAAAAAATGATTTGCTCACCTGACGTTATCACTAAAGTTCTTTGTGGTTGTTTGCAGTGCGTTAAGCGCAATGTTTCATCTGTCAGTGTGAACCGGTCCTAACCCTTACACTACCGGATGTTTTAAAGCACTTAATTCCACAAATTTAGGAATGCATTGTGATTTCTGCCTTTTAAACATTAAAACATGACTCTGTGTCACCTACATAATTTTTGGTTGGACTTTTGCCATGGTCCCCCCTCCAGCATGCCATGATTCAGGTGTTAGGCCCCTTGAAAAAACTTTCCCATCATTTTGTGGCCAGAAACAGTCCCTATAGGTCATAAAATGTGCCTGCCCATTGAAGCCGATTTGTTTGTTTGCGAACTTCTGAGGAAATTTGCATTCCAGGTTCGCAGAATGAAAATTTCATGTTCGCTACATCACTACTATTAAGCTGTCACTTACAGTAGTTAGTAGAAATCTGATGTAAAGGACAACTTTTTAACTAGTCCATCTCTTCACGGGAGATTTTCAATATTTAATTTATTCTTTACAAAGGCACTCCCTGGAAAGGATCTAAAAAAATACACACACACACATGCACACACGCACACACGTGCACACACACACCCACACCACCACCACCTGTTTGCACACTATTCTGGCTGCTGGACTGAGCAACTGACTCTGAGAATCCCCCACGAGGAGATGGGCTAGTCCAAAACCTGTCAGTTCTGTCAGATTTACCTACCTACTGTATTGTAAGTGACAGCAACATAGGAGAAAATTAATTTAGAGCACATTTTTCTCTTGGAGAAATGTAATATTTATTTATGTGTTTTCATGTACTTCACATTTTACATTTTTTTTGTGATAGTGGTCTTTTGATATACTGCTATTTTGTAGTCATTATATACTGAATGGATCAAATTATATAGGTTTAACCTGTAAAAAAAAAGATATACTGTCAAAGATACTGCACATTTTTTCAACCATAAGTTATAACCAAAAATTGTTTCTATAACAACTGTATCTTACTGTTAACGTTTTGCATTTCTTAATGAATAGATGTCACAACAGTCTTAACAACCTTATATGCAAAATGTTCTGCGTTCATAAATTGGCCATAGACATAATCCATGTACTTATGCTTGCTTTAAAAAGGATGTTTTGGTTAAATGCATATTTTTTAGCTACAGCCTGCACAGCCAGACCATACTTCACTGAATCTGTAAAGAAGACTGATTGTTCTTTACTCTGTGCATCTAGTATTATTTTCAGAAAACTCATGAAAGCATTGCAAGGTAGCAAGATTTCCAGCTCACAGCTATTAAATAAGTATAGACTGTAAATTGTCATGGCAGTAGGAAGTTGATCAGCACTTCAAGTCCATGGGCTTGATTCACAAAGCGGTGCAAAGTGTTTGCACGCCTGTGAAAAGCCCTTTATCACGCCTAAACTCAGTTTAGGCGTGATAAGAAGAAACTCGCGTGAATTTTCCGCGCGCAAAGTTTTCCGCGTAGCTTCGCGCGAAGAGCAGCACAAATCGGTGATAACTCAGTGGTGCAAAGGTTATCACGTCTAAAGTCTTTTAGGCGTGATAACTGAGTTATCACCGCTTTGTGAATCAAGGCCCATGTGTTTGAATCTATGGGCTCGATTCACAAAGCGGTGCTAACCCAGTTAGAGACTTTAGGCATGATAACCATTGCACCACGCGGGTGAAAAGCCAGTTTAGGTGTGATAAGTTTAGGTGTGATAAGTTTAGGCATGCTAAGTTTAGATAAGTGTACATAGCGTGCAAAGTCCCGCACGCAAAGCAGCGCCATTAAACTCTATGCGAAGTGCACCAGACTTTGCCAGCGCAAAACTTTTGATCAGCTGTGCACTGCGGTGCTAACGCAGTTGGTGCTTAAACTTATCACACCTAAACTTATCATGCCTAAACTTATCACACCTAAACTTATCACACCTAAACTTATCACACCTAAACTTATCATGCCTAAACTGAGTTTAGGCGTGATAAAGGGCTTTTCACCAGGGTGCTAACTGTTAGCACCGCTTTGTGAATCAGGCCCTATGTGTGTTTAGTTGTTTCACTTGACCTGGGCTGTCAACTATTGATACAGTTGTACAGAAAATGTAAAAATTGTTTTTGTACAATCTGTAAAAAAAGCATCTGATTTTATTTTGAATTAAAAATATAGCAGAATATTTTACTGGCTAATGAGTTAAAAAATAAACGGTGTCATCTCCACTCCAATGCTTGCTGTCACTGATGGCTGAAACAGCAAACTTATTTGCTGCTGTTTATTTTCAATTACAATATAATGAAATCCAATTTACTGTGCAATTATTATTTGTTGAGTTGAAAAAAGACATCAGAGACTACCCATAGTGGGATTGTATTACCTAAAGACGTCTTTTGGTTTAGTCTTCATAGTAAAATGAGACATAGGCCCATATGCAATTAAGTTTTTCTCCTGAGTTTTCTCAGAGGAGATATTTTTTCATGTTCAATGTAAAGCAACCTTTCAGCCCTCTGCAATGGAAAAAGTACCATAAAGTAGGTAAAAAAGTACTATCAACATTATTTTGAGTATTTGTTTGCTCACTGGTGGTTTCAAAGGCATTTCATTGACAAGTTTGAAAATGTCACCTAGGAGAAAACTCAGGAGAAAATGGTAATTGCATACGGGCCATATGCCCTTATTCAATTTATCTTTTCAAGTGTCAAGTGTTCATCTTCTGTTTAAAATAACTTTCCAGCACTCTGCAATTGACAGTGTACTAAAAAGTACTTTACTTACTTCCTTGTGGGTGGTTTAAAAGGCATTTTATCGATAAGGTGTGAAAAGAACACCTAGGAGAAAACTAAACAGAAAAAGTTAACTGCATATGGGCTATTGGGCCATATCCTATTGGAGGTGATAAGTAGTTTGCAGCATGTAAGCTACTTATCACCTGGCTGGCCATTGTATGAGGATTACCAGCAAATCCAATTGCCATCTTTACCTGTGTAATGGCCAAGCATTAGGAACATTACTCAGGCAAAAACTAGCTATTCGCCCAAACAATTCACCCATATGACGAGCTATGAGGAGTAAGCGTTTGTGCTGTGCAGGGGTGCTCATCAGGACTCTCGAATTCAAATGTACCCGGATTTTTTGGGTAGTTTTCATATTTGCCGAAGTCGAAGCCCAATGCTAATACCGTACTTGCATTCACATGGTTCCCGAATTGGCGCACTTGAATTCGGCCGGATGACGCAGTGATCATGGGCTCGGCTTCGGTATTCGGGGATGACGTCATTGGGCCAATCAGAACTCCTCCAGCCGAGGCCCTAGCAACCCTAGCAACCAATCAGAGGAGGAGAGCCTGGCCCTACCCTCCTATATATAAGGCGGCGGCCATGTTGTGGAGCCCATCCTTGCGTGTGACTGAGCGGTACTGAGAGTATCTCCAGTGCTGCTGCGTGTCTGAGCAAGTGCTTCTTGTGCTAAACCTTGCTTCCTAAACACCTCCTGAACACTTATATAATACTCATTAATAGATAGATAGTAATTTGATTGTTTTTAGTCAGCTAGTGTATATACTTTATACTGTGCTAGGCTAGTGTTAGTCTGTGTGCAGACTAGGCCTGCTAGCCTAGGGCAGCCTTAGCCTACTACTAGCTTAGGTAGCTTAGGGATTATAGGTAGTTGTGTACTAGTACTAGTTTAGTTAATTTGTACTGTAGTCTGTGAGTTCATTAGCTTCAGTACTATGTTAGTTACTGACTTTGTACAGGCCAGCAAGCATCTGTTGTGATCTGTGACTCTCATCTGCCTGACCGTATTGATTGCGTCTGTGTGTGAACGACTTTAACTGTCACTCACTGTCTGCCACACGACTTAGTTATCGTGTACTACACTAGGGAATATAGTTAGTTGCGTACTACTACTACTACCACTTCTACTACTACTAGTTTTACTTAATTTCTACTGTTAGTTTATTAGCTTCTGTACTGTGTAATAGTTACTTCACAGGCCAGCAAGCATCTGTTGTGATCTGTGACTGTCATCTGCCCGACCCTATTGATTGCGTCTGTGTGTGAGTGACTGACTTTTATTGTCACTTACTGTCTGCCACACTACTTAGTTATCGTGTACTACACTAGGGATTATAGTTAGTTGTGTACTTCTACTACTACTACCACTACCACTTCTACTACTACTAGTTTACTTAATTTCTACTGTTAGTTTATTAGCTTCTGTACTGTGTAATAGTTACTTCACAGGCCAGCAAGCTTCTGTTGTGATCTGTGACTGTCATCAGTCAAATAGACCACCAGGGCTGCCAGGCAACTGGTATTGTTTAAAAGGAAATAAATATGGCAACCTTCATATACATTTTCCCCTTCTGTACTAAAGCAATTTTCACCTGTCAGCGTGCCTTCCAGTCATTCGCCAATAACTTTATAGCTACTTATGACAACAAAATTACCTATATCTTGGTTTTTTTTTCTTACCAATTAAACTTTCTTTAGATGGTACCTTTTGCTAAGAATAATTTTATTTTTAATGCATTTTAATGGGAAAAAATAAGAAAAAATGGAAAAAAAATATTATTATTTCTCAGTTTTCAGCCTTTATAGTTTTAAAATAAAACATTCTACTATGGATAAAACCAACACGTTTTATTTGCCCATTTGTCCCAGTTATTACAGCATTTAAAATATTTCCCTAGTACAATGTATGGTGACAATATTGTATTTGAAAATAAAGGTACATTTTTTCTGTTTTGCGTTTATCACTAGTTACGAGCGCATATTTGCAAAAATAACAGTAATATACCCTCATGGCATATATATTTAAAACGTTTAGTCCCTTAGGTAACTATTTATGTATTTTTTTTAAATGTCCTATTTTTATTTGCAAATGTTTTATTTTGGTAACTATGGAGAAAGGGGGAGATAAGGGGTTAAGTTTAATGGTATATGTATGTTTTTTTATGTCAAAAATATATGTAGGTGTAATTTTACTATTTGTCCACAAGATGCCCCCCCTTTTCTTCCCCTGCATACTGTTAGTATGCTAACAGGAAGTTATGCATGTATGTGTTACTTTAAATTTATCAATGACCATAGCATCTCGTTGATTCTGGTGGTCATTGATCACGGGCACTGAGATCAGTGAATGGAAACTGTGTTTCCATTCATTGATCTCCCGGCTAATGGGCTGCAGCGAGAACATGTACGGGAGACAGCGAGTATGAGGGACAGCCGTTTGCGGCAATGGACACATTTTTACACCCCTGGGCAGGAACTCTTGTATCCCAGGCTGCTTCCTATCCCCTCCTCCAAACTTCATTCTATATTGCACTTGTCTTACACCCATGGCTTACAGTATAATGGGCTTCTGGAAAGACTCGCTGGTTTTCCTTGCTTTTCTTCCCTCCATACTCTTCCACTGACTCTCTTCTTGATCCACCCTTAGACCACACGTGTATCATCACAATTCGTGTGACTCATCAGGGACGTGGACTCTTGGTGGAATGTTGGTGGATTAAAGCTTCTACTGCTCGTTCCCAAATTTCCCTCCAACAGGCTGGGCAAATTAAATTAGAATTCATATTTGTCATTCTGCTATAGATGTAGTGGTAGTAGCAGTGCTGAAGATAGATTAAGTATATATTATCCACACCTCCCTACTCCTTAGTTAGGGAGAGCTCCACTGGGGTACATTAATACAATACATTCATAACAATAAAAATTGCATGTACAAATCAAAACAATTAATAGACCATAATACATATGTTCCTTACACCTGAATTTTATTTTCTATTTCCAAAAAATCCACTCATCTTGATTAGCTAACCTCCTTAGCGGTATGCCCGACACTGTGTTGGGCATACCGGCAGCTGTCCCCAGGAGTCCCCCAGTATAAAGTATAATTTTAAGCGATCACATACCTGTAATAGCTTCAGCTAGCACTAGGCTAGCTAGTAATGGTGGCCGGCATCCCCCTGATAACTTCTGATCCCCCCGATCATCGTTAAATACATTACCCCTCCCCCCTGAATCCAGAGATCGAGCAGCCTCCCTGCACATCTCCGGTCCTCTCTATGGGGAGGATTGGGTCTACGCATGATATCATGACGTCGCCGACGTCATGACGTCATGTTCGATCCTCCCCATGGAGAAGAGTGGAGCTGTCCACGGAGGCTGCGCCGATCGCTGGATCCAGGCTGGGTAATGTATTTAGCGCCAATCAAGGAGATCCAGAAGTAATCAGGGGGACGCCGGCCACCACTACTAGCTAGCCTAGTGCTAGCTGAGGCTATTACAGGTATGCGATCGCTTAAAATTATACTACGGGACTCTCAGCTGCAAACCCTCCTGAGTTGCGTAACACTCAGGAGGTTAAAAAAAACAACTATTACACACCCTCACCCCCACATATTTGCATAGTACTCATCCCAAGTTCGGTACAATAAAAATAATTTAAAAGTTTTATGGGATTAGCCATTTCTATGAGGTAATGTTTGCAATAAATCAATTCAAATCTATGTCTATATTATACCCTTTTGGTGTCAAGGTTTACATTTCACATTTCCTCTAAGTTTCCTCTTTGGACATGTCCCTTATTTTATTGCATCCTCTCTAGGAGTAGTTAATTCTTTCCAGGCCACAGAAATTCAGTGGTGTGGGGTCAGATTGATTATGAATAAGAAAATGTTCTGACACACTACGACTTGTGTATTCTCTGCAGATATTACCTATATGTTCTCCTATTTTCCGTTTTAAGCTTGAGGGTAATTCTCCCCACATATTGAAAATTACATCCACACCAAAGGGCATAAACCTCCCCTTTGCTTATTTTTAAAATATGCCCATTCTATGTGTATTCCATCTCATCTTCTCTAACCAGTATCGCATTTCTGCATGCTAGGCACTGCCTGCAGAGGAAGAAAACATTTTTCTTCCATTTTTCTTCTTAAATGAAAGAACCTCTTGAGGTGCCAGTTGCTGGGTGCTAAGTAGTTCTCAGGGTTTTGGGCTCTTCTATGTACTCTTACCTTTTCATTAATGATCCAATGCCAGTATCCTCTAAAGCAGCATCACTGCTGATCCTGATGAACTCCAGGTGCTGAATGGCCATAGACAGCCTCTTCATAAGTATTGAATAAGCTTGAATGCAAACATTGTCTCCAGAAACAAGAATTTTTGACCCATAGTGAAGACAATAAAATGGCCACAAGGGATTCCCTGGTACCCAAAGTAAGAGCTAAAGTGGCAGAACTAATGTTTTTTTCACATGAATGGGGGGTCAGGAAGAGGACTAGGGCATCCCATGCCGTAGTCCCCTGGACCCCTGATCCATGTGAGAAACAACTTGTTGTGCCACTCTTCTGGGGACTAGGGAATCCTTGACAGCCATTTTGTTGATGTCACTATGCACCAAAAATTCTTGTGTTAATGCCAAGTTCTGCATTCCCACCAATTTTTTAAACCTTGTGTTTGCCAAAAATTCTATTTTCTGAAACCCATTTTCATGGCAAGACAGAATGCTGTACTCAGAATACAGTAATTTCTAATTTTCGCAAATGTATTCAGAACAACTGAATTTAGATGCTAAAATCAATATAACTGTTCCGATTTCAAGAGCTCATCATTAACCAGGTGGAATTATGTCTAGTGGAATGTGAGAATGACTGTGAGGCACTACTTTCTAAAAGCCCTTTAATCCTGCTGGGCAGACACAATGGTAGAGAAAAGTTCTGTACCATTGTGTCTGCTCAGCTGAATTAAAGGGCTTTTAGGAAGTGGTGCCTTGCTGTTTTTCTTATCTTCCATGTGATTGCATCTACATGAGTACATGCTCCTGGTTCCCTGCACTGGCTGGTCCTTTCCCTTTTGGATACTGGTGCCAATTTGCATTTCTTCTTGGAAATGTATATGCAGGTAGATAAAGTGGGTAGACCGTAAAACTGAAACTCCTTTTCAAAGAAGGGAATGGTGGCCTGAGACATGTAGGGGAGGACTGAGATGTAGCTTATTTGCCTGTCCTTAAAGGACTTATGAGACAAATAAGGTAAAAAAAAGTTTAATACCTATTCTGTTTTATGACCCTTAGGGGACGCCATCCGCATCCCCTGTTCATTCCGCGACGTTTCTATTTCAATGTCCAGGCTTGGGGGGTCCCGACCCGATCCCTCGGGTCATCCTTAGCTTCCCCACTAAAGATGTCCACCAGATCCGGCCACAGCTGCGCAGTTAATCATTGCCGCAAGTGCGGCTGTGCAGCTCTACGTCCTCCCCCCGCTCCGAACTCTTTACCGGCAGTCTCGCGAGACTGCCGGTAAAGAGGTCGGAGCTGGGGGAGGACATAGAGCTGCGCAGCCGCACTTGCGGCTATGAGAACTGCGCAGCCGCGGACAGACCTGTCGGCCATCTTTAGTGGGGAAGCTAAGGATGACCTGAGGGATCGGGTCGGGACCCCCTAGAGCCTGGACAGTGAAATGGAAACGCCGCGGAATGAAAGGGGGATGCAGATGGCGTCCCCCAAGGGTCATAAAACAGAATAGGTATTTAACTTTTTTTTTTACCTTATTCGCCTTGTAAGTCCTTTAAAGCAATGCTGAATACTAACAGTTTAGAAGGTATTGAGAATAATATATTGACATTTTCACTGTGCATCATTTCATTATCCTGGTTTTCCTGGCAGCAAAAAAAAATCACAGCAAGAATAATTAAGTTTTAGCTAAACATAATGAATCATCTTTTAGAATAGAAAAGGAAAAGGAAAGTATTCAGAAACTGGAAATATAACTGATTACACAAAACAGACACTGGCTGCATGCAAATTATTTATGTCCCTGTTACATTTGGATTGTGTATTTTATGCCACATTTTCCTTTAAGAGTAATTCCATTTTAAACTGTGTCTTACGGTATATGTGGGAAAACTGCTCTCACCACTGTAACAAATCCTAAGGGCTATCAGGCCCTTAATAGCAGAGCAAAGAGAGTTGGTGGGCCATAAATCATAGCATCCAATCATAGATGGGCCCCTAACTATAAAACTAAGAAAAAAATAATAAATATTGATTTCCACTCAGCTGCCAATGGCCACCATAAAAGTCCTTTGTACTATAGTGTTAAGTAACTCCTTTCAACCTACTGGAAATTCCCCATTCAGGACGATATGTAACTTCAAAGGAAATTAAATATTTAAGCAATCCACTCTAATATAACATAAAAATTTAAATACTCGTAATATGCAGGATACAAGTATATTTGAAAGTTTTATAGATCTAACAGCCTTACATAAAATTGTAGGCAGCAGTGTGCAAAACTCATTTCTCATTTCTTACTGAAGGTTTTATTTGCACACATGTTCCCTTAGAAAATTAAAGCACAACATTACTACTTTTAAAATAGGCGTTTGCAAGTAATCTCTTATCCACACAGAAAGATAGTAATGTATCACTTTGAGACAATGGACAATCATTCAGTCTTGCCCTTTGTAGCCTTTTATGCCTAATGCCAGGTACACACAATACACGTTTCTGACAGATTTACTGTTAGATCGACTATTTCCAAGAAGTCTGATCTGATTTCTGATCGAAGTGAATGGAAAAATCGATCAGAAATCAGATCGGACCTGTTGGAAATAGTCGATCTGACAGTAAATCTGTCAGAAAATTGTATCGTGTGTACCTAGCATAGGAGAGGCATTTATTTCGACTTACGGTAGATACAGCTGTTTCAGAACTTTTGGCTCTCATCAGTGCAAGATAGTCGATCACTCTATGCAGCATGACTTGGGGTAAGAGCAGCACAAGAGTTTCATGATCTAAATGTTCTAAATGAATTCCCTGGGTCACTTACAAAACCCGTGTATGCAACATATCATCCTGGCATCAAGCTGGAAAGAAAATTATAATACTTGCAGTTTTGTTTGGCGAAAGGACTTATTGGAAAAAACATGCAATTATTTTTCTTTCCCTTCTTCATCCTCATGTAAGTTTACAACTATATTTTGAAAGCATTAATCAAGTACCAGCATGAAACGTTTTCAAAGAATTTTTAAAATGAAGTTTAAAAAATAAGGAAGAGAGAGCAAGTTAGGAAAATAAGTGTTTTTTTTTGTTTTGTGGGGGGTGGGGGTGGGGAAGAGCGTTTCTTTTAATTTTTCAACCCTTTACTGCTCAGGTTCTACATTCTTAATAGGGGTACATGACAGGCACTGCCAATGAACACCATAGTATTTATTGATCCCATCAAATACACAGGAACAGAAACATAGCTGGGAAGAGCAGGCACAATTTGAGGCAAATTGGCCCTCTTTTGCTTATCAAACTTTTTTTTGCAGTACTGATAAGAAACACATATTTCATGTTAAAATTGATCTTTCATGTTTCTCTAAATTTACTGCCAGATTTTGGGGCAAAATTGCAATGATGGATCTTGCTGATTTGAGCAGTTAATAGTAATGCCTCTATACTTGCTATACAAGTAGTCCCCAGTTAATAAATGAGATAGGGACTATAGGTTTGGTCTTAACCTGAATCCGTTCGTTATTTAAAACACTATGCCATCTCTGTCCCTTGTACCTCCTCTGTGCCCTCCTGTGCCTCCAGTGTCCCTCTCTGTGTCATCTTTGTTTCCCTGTGCCTTCAGTTTTCCCCTCTGTGCCACCTCTTTTCCCTACTGTGCCCCTCTGTCCCCCTGTCCCCCCGTTCCACCTCTGCCTCCACTGTGTTCCTGTGCCTTCACTGTGTCCCACATTACCATCTCTACTCTCCCTTTCCTGCTTTGTGCCTCCTTAGGTTACTTGTTGTGCCGCCTTCTGTCCTAGTGATGATCATACTGCACTGCATTAATGCTATTTTGAGGTATGCTTGTTCTTCTTACCTTTTTATTGTTTTTAAGAGTTTTATGACACTAGAGGTGCATGTACCCCATTCAGTCTCATACAGCGCTCATTAGATGAGTACCAGCAGTTAGAATAGTTCTCACTTGCACACTGCTCTGTACATTTCTTATCCTGGTGGGTAGGATCCGATCAGCCAAGTACCAATTTCATCGAAATTTGGTGTTCCATAGGCAAATACACAGACTTGCGTTCTGATTTTGTGTGTTCTGATTCCGAAGACATTTTCTATTGAAGTCGATGATGCCAATTTTGTGGTTAAAAGCAAAGCCTCCATACATGCTATCGTTAACAAATTTGCCATATATATCAGTAGGAATATGGTAATAACAAACTGAGAAAAGACCATACAGTTTTTGAGAAAATGTATTTTAAAGTATCTCTGGAAAAAGTTTTTAAACTGGGTAAAATGACACTTTGCTGCTGACATACTTGAACAACAAAAACAAAAGACCGAGAGCCCAAATTGTGTAGTATCTTCAGATAATTAAAAATAATAATAAAATAGTTATACTCACAAACATGGGTTGCCCCTAGGCAACCACTCCATATGCCAGTGGGGAGAATTAGAACCTGACCCCACTCAGGTATAAGATGTCGCTCTCTGTAGAAGGAAAACAGGAAAGATCCTTGCCACCATAGGTGGATCACTTTGTTTTATGAGGATGCGAACCAGAGGCGCCAAAAGAGTAAAAGCATAACAAACATTAAAAAAAGGGGGGAGACTTAAGTCACGACTCACCACCCATAAAAAACCAGGAACCAACATAAGACTCGATGTTCAGTAAGAACAAAAACAATTTATTAGTACTCCCAGGTGCTACGCGTTTCACGGGATTATCCCGCTTCCTCAGGCAATCAGACAGGAGTACAAGCTATAAAAAATACAGAATAATACAGTATATCAATAGAGGAACCCCGAATGCTTGTAGTTAAATCTACAAAATCTAGCAAGGTGGCCGATGTTTTAACAAGGCAAAGTGCAAAGTATAGTGCAAACATGTATCATATCTATAAACTCAATTCATTAAAAAAACAGGGTTCATTAAGTATTTCCATAGCAGATGTGTTAAAATATAATAGGAGTCTACCAAAGCTGTCACTTTGTTGTAAAAGTATATCAAAAAGAAAGTACAAAATGATGAAGCAAACTGCCTGATAGATCAAATGTACAATGTAGTACTCATACATCATAAACTCGTAAGGTCTACCATGATTCTATGCGGAATAATGTGATATGGAAAGGGAACTTACCAATGCGGGGTCTGGTATACACTCAGCGCCTCAATGCGGAATGGGGCGTACTGAGTCCTACATATAGGATGTATTCACGGAGAACGCCGTCTCCGCGTGGTGTTAGGTCACTTCCGGTATGCTGAACGGAAGTGACGTGTGGCGCGCATGCGTCAGAGGCCGTGGGCGCCATTATGGATACGGGTATGCAGTACTCGTAAGCGGCGGGCGGGCGGTCTGACCGATCATACCGGGCATTGATTCTGCTACCAGCAATTTATCTGTTTTTGTGGATCAACACCTCCAACCCCATGCACGGTCACTTCCATCCTATCTGAAGGATTCCCAGCACCTCATACAGTTAATAAAAGATATCACCTGGCAAGATAACTACCATTGGCTTACTTGTGACGTAACTTCTCTATACACCAATATACCCCATGATTTCAGATTGACAGCTATTTGATTTCTTTTTAAACGAGTTTATGATGTATGAGTACTACATTGTACATTTGATCTATCAGGCAGTTTGCTTCATCATTTTGTACTTTCTTTTTGATATACTTTTACAACAAAGTGACAGCTTTGGTAGACTCCTATTATATTTTAACACATCTGCTATGGAAATACTTAATGAACCCTGTTTTTTTAATGAATTGAGTTTATAGATATGATACATGTTTGCACTATACTTTGCACTTTGCCTTGTTAAAACATCGGCCACCTTGCTAGATTTTGTAGATTTAACTACAAGCATTCGGGGTTCCTCTATTGATATACTGTATTATTCTGTATTTTTTATAGCTTGTACTCCTGTCTGATTGCCTGAGGAAGCGGGATAATCCCGTGAAACGCGTAGCACCTGGGAGTACTAATAAATTGTTTTTGTTCTTACTGAACATTGAGTCTTATGTTGGTTCCTGGTTTTTTATGGGTGGTGAGTCGTGACTAAAGTCTCCCCCCTTTTTTTAATGTTTGTTATGCTTTTACTCTTTTGACGCCTCTGGTTCGCATCCTCATAAAACTTTGCTGCTGAGAACTGTAATGCATTCCAAGTTCTAAGTTCTGTATTCACATTGTATACATTTAATGGAAATGGACAGCATAAGGTCCCTTCTCACAAGCCTCTTTAACCCCTTGTCACCCATGTATGCTGGGATAGCCATAATGTAGAGGCCGGACCGTGTGGCGCTCCGCACCCTGAACTATGGTCCATGGTTATAGGGGGCTCAGGAAGAGACGGGCGGCCAAGCTACTCCCTCTCCCCCAGAGCCCTTGTCCAATCCATGGACAAGGGGCTCTTCCCCTACTCTGGTGCCCAGGAGGAGGTGGGTGGCCATCGACACCCTGGTGGCATTCATAGTGGTATCCAGAGTTCCCCTTTAATAAGCGGACCCCCAGATGCCCCTAACAAGGTAAAATGAGTATAAGGCTACTCATTTCTACAAAGAGTTAAGAAAAATAACAATACAACCACAAATAAAGTCCTTTATCCAATGCCAATATCCACTAAGGAAGTCCCAGGTATTCGCCGATCCCGACAAACTCCTGGCATTAAATGGCCATAGACAGGCCCCTGCATTTGTATTTCAGAGGCTGGGAACATGAAACTTGACTTCTGAAACAAGAATTTTTGGCAAACAGTGACACCAACTAGATGGCCACCAGGGAATCCCTGGTCCCCAGAGGCTACATTATAGTGGCAGAATGAGTAGTTTTCCACATGGTTTGGAGGCCCTGGGAATGAGGGAAGGGGATGTTGTGGTTCCCTGGACCCCCCCCCCCCCATTCATGTGAAAAAAAAGACACTCATTCTGCCACTGTGTGGTCTCTGGGAACCAGGGAATCCCTGGGGGGCATTTTGTTGATGTCACTATGGTCTGTAAATTCTTGTTTTAAAAGCCATTTTTTCTGCCACACAAATAAATGAAGAGTGATATGATATAGCTATTTATAGTTGAGCCCTGTTTTTTGTTACATCTTTCTGGATTGTTTGCAAAGTGGTGGTCGCCTTGCTTCCAGTGAATCCCTACCACTGTATAGAGGGCCTGCAGGGTGATCTTTATACTGCACTTTGGACATTGTCTTTACTTGGCTCCACTCTGTTTCAAGTTTTGATAACTTGTTTCTCAGACCACAACCTTGTAACTTCACAATCTTTTCCTTCCTGTCTCCACCTCACACAGTATTACACCTCATTCACTTGTGCAGAAATTATTTTAACTTTGATTCCTGGCTGATGCT
Source organism: Hyperolius riggenbachi (assembly GCF_040937935.1). Lineage (NCBI taxonomy): Eukaryota > Metazoa > Chordata > Amphibia > Anura > Hyperoliidae > Hyperolius > Hyperolius riggenbachi. Next base: position 167,367,991 of record NC_090647.1, on the reverse strand, counting down.
TTGCAACCCCTGAGCACTCTGACCCTATGATATGCATAATGCAACATGTAAGCATTCAGTGCATCAACCTGTCAAAAGATAGGAGCACATATTCTGATGTCCTATTTTGGGATGGATAGTGCACCAAACAGTGCATCAAACTAATCCCAACAGGGAGCTACAACATATAGCCATACACACCATATGTACAACAGTGTGAGCGTTGTTAATTCTGACAATAATTTAAGGAAACAGAGAGAGTACTGTATTTAAGTGCTGGGGATGATTTCAGCATTATATTAATACAAAATAAATACATAAAATAGAAAAAAAACACATGGTTCATATACCTGTCTGTAGTTTCACATGTTTATTAACCTTTCAACCTTAATCTGCCTACTATGTATTCATATGACCCAGGTAAGGGTTGTCTTCATTTTACTTGGTATTGCTTAAGATCGGAATGTGGTTTCATTTGATGGAATAAAAAACCTATATTTCAAAAATATTTTTGAGTCTTTTTATAAATGTATAATGTATAGCAAGTAAAATGTGTTTGTAGTTTTGGCACTCCTTTATGGAGTTTTAAGTCCACCTCAAAACCTTTGGAGCCAGAGCCTTCTGTCATTCTGTCCCTACCTTTTCAAACTTGCGACACCTAGTTAAAGAGACTCTGAAGCGAGAATACATCTCGCTTCAGAGCTCATAGTTAGCAGGGGCACGTGTGCCCCTGCTAAACCACCGCTATAGCGCCGCTAAACGGGGGTCCCTTAACCCCCAACCCCCCCACTACGACACTTGGTCGCAGACTTGGTCGCTCCTGGAGGCAGGGCTAACGGCTGCAGACCTGCCTCCAGTCACGTCTATCAGCGGCGCATCGCCGCCTCTCCCCTGCCCCTCTCAGTGAAGGAAGACTGAGAGGGGCGGGGGAGAGGCGGAGATACGCGCTGACAGACGCGCGTGGAGCAGGGCTGCGGCGGTTAGCCCTGCCCCAACCAGGAAGTGCTCCCCGGCTGTATCGAGGGGGATTTGGGGGTGAAGGGACCCCCGTTAAGCCGCGGGATAGCAGCGGTTTATCTATGAGGTCTGAAGCGAGATTTATTCACGCTTCAGACTCTCTTTAAGCCAGTTCTAACCCTGGCAGAATTTAAAGCAAAACTTTACCTGTTTAGTCCAGCATTTTATGATCATATGGTGTTTTCTATCTAATACCTTTTAATTCACGACTTAGTATTGATCTGATATAAATCTACGCTCTTTATGTCCAATGGAAAACAAAAACAAACAAACATGGTCATGGAAAGAACAGCACTGTATAAGCTCTATAGACAGATTGCTGATCTACTGCCTACATAAAGCACTATGTAATATGACAGTACTCCTGTGTACTAAACCAAGCAAAGTAATCCCCTGTTTATTTTTTTAGAATTAAATAATTATCTTATTAATTATTTTTCTAAATCATATCTTTGGGATTTTATGAACTTGAGGGACAAATAGAGTTTGCTTTCCTAACCAGACAAATGCAGAAACTAACAGCAAAGCTTTGCAGGAAAGCTATCTAAAAATAAATGTGTTTAGGGATCATGGATCATGTACTGTGCCCTTCAAAAGCAGCAACGTGATTTATGCCTTTAGATATTTTCAATAATATATTGAGCATGATTTGTGCCTTTAGATAAGTTCACAATAACTCATTGAGCATGCTCTAGTAATCTTTTGTGACTAAACATGCTTTGTGTTGTGCCCGATATCATGTGTAATCATAACTTCCATCAGCTAAGCAGAAGGCAGTCATCACTCACCAGGAGATAACAGTGTGACAGGATATGACTGCAATTATTGTTATTATTCAGATGTGAACCCTTAATGCAGATTTCTTTCCCCTCGTAGCAATAATTCTTACAATAAAAACAGTCCTTTTTTTCTCCCTGAATGCTTGCTTTCCTAAACTATATTTCAGCACCACAAACATACAACTTACAAAAGCTAGAGAAGTAGTAGCTGAAATATTACTGCTATTGATGATGAGCAATGATCATGATGATGATAATGAGTATTATTATTATTATTAGATTGTAAGCTCACAAGGGCAGGGTCATCCTCCTAATGTTTACTGCTTTTGTTGCAATATTTGTCCTGCTTGAGATGCTGCTGCATATTTTTTTGGTTGTACCTATGTTGCCTGTGTTGTCCCTTACTGTGCTTTGTAAAGCGCTGTGGAATATGTTGACGCTATATGAATAAATAAATAAATAAATAAATAATATATATTTAGTCACTTCCAGACCCGGTTAGTTGAAATCTAAGCTCTGTTTATGTCTGTTTATCCCTGCCAGGGCATACATTTTTACTTCCACGTTTGTGAACACACCCCGTTCCCGTCGTTTGTGTCAGTGCCACAGTACTGCAGCCTGCTTGCTCTGCTGTCACGCTGACAGCAGAGCTCAGCATCTCAGACATTTCATTGGCTCCTGACCCCGTATGTTGCTACAGAAAAGTATTTGAAGAAAATCTGTACTAAAAAAACATCTCCTGGGGGGTACTCACCTCTGGAGGGGCAAGCCTCAGGGTCCCAATGAGGCTTCCCACATTCCTGTAGCTGCAGGCAATCCAGCGCTGCCCCCCCCCCTGAAGTGTCCCGCAAACCTCCTCTGGCAAGCCTGACAAGGCTTGATATATTTACCTTGCCGGGATCCAGCGCAGGCGCAGTCGCAGCTACACCATCAAGTAAGTGTAACGATTGTGGGATAATCTCCACGATCAGCGCACAACGTGTACGCTGACACTGAGGAGATTTCCCACAAGCGCTCAGACAGAGGACCCCAGTTATGGTGCAAATACACCTGTAGAGGAACAGAGCAGCCAGCAGGAGGAGCTGTGGAGCACAGAGGAGAAACACCTCTAAATGAAGCCACAGATGTAGTGCGAACGCACTGGTGAAGGAGAGGATAGGCTGACAGGATAAATGCTTACTAATCGTAGTCACTCCCAGCGACAGTAAGCATTCATAACAGGACAGACTAAAAGGACAGACAGAAAAGAGGAAAAGGCAAGACCAGGCAGAGCGAGAGACCAGCAAGGAAAATAACAAACACGCTAGTATGCATAAATATTGGCAATGAACCAATATTTAACGCAAGTACTATCAAAATAACAAACGGTAACTAAATGCAGTCTCCGCACGTTAAGCGCAACAGAGACAAGCACGTTGGAATTACGGTCACTGCACGTTAAGCGCAACAATGACAAAGCGTACCAACTGATTAACAGATGAACACGGAAAATACAAACAAACAGATAACAGAAACGCTTGCTAATCGGTTGCCTTACCTCAGGCAACAGCAAGCATTAGCTCCAGACAGACAGATAAACAGATAACAGGAACAGGTCAGATAGGATCCACTGCTCTTCCACAAGAGCGAGTGCGATCCACACGGCAAGACAGGCAGAATGAACACTTGCACAGCAAGCATTCACAAACAAGACAGGCAGGAACGAAGTAGCCAATCGCAACCGCAGCGATGGCTTCCTTTGCAAAACAAGACTGGAAGGATCCACTGCTCTACCGCAAGAGCTAGTGCGATCCACACAGTAACACGGAATCAGGGACAGGGGTCCAGTAGCAGCAGCCAGATAAGCTAAGACTGAAAATATGTCAGACAAGGAACACAGCAGGAAGCAACTCTTTATGCTGAGGTCATCCAGAGGGAGTGGACATGCAAATTCCCACACAGGTGAATGGTAATCAATCACAGGCTGACAGCAGAGAAAGGCAGACAAAACTAGGCCATTTGCATGAAAAGACATCAGGAATTGCTTGGCTGCAGTACAATTGTAGCCAGCAATACATGTGTAACGATTGGTGTCAGCAAAGAACAGAATTCTGATTATAACGTGCAAACGAGATAAACAGAGGAACACCAAGAGCCCCAATAGTGTAGTATGTATTGACAAAGGGGGTAATGACAAAGAGTAATAGTTGTTATACTCACAAACATGGGTCACCAATAGGCAACCACTGTAAAGGCAGGTGGGGAGATTATCCTGACCCCACTCAGGAATAAGAAGTCGCTCTCTGTAGATAGTAGAAAGGGTCGCAACCCTCCACCAAGGGTGGATACAATATTATATAAGAGAGAACAGAGGCGCCAAAAGGATAAAAGGGGCTTTAAAGGAGCTTAAAAGCCAAAACTTGGTAATTCAAGGAGGCAGTGGTGGACTTACCCCCTCCAAGCAGACACAACACGACTGTACATTCAGTCTATTTATTAACGAACTCCAGATAAAACAAAGCAACGCGTTTCACGGGTCAGCGCCCGCTTCCTCAGGCAATAGAAAAAGGAGTTACAGCATCTAGCAAAACAAACGACACTCAGCGCCTCTGCCTGAGTGTCGTTTGTTTTGCTAGATGCTGTAACTCCTTTTTCTATTGCCTGAGGAAGTGGGCGCTGACCCGTGAAACGCGTTGCTTTGTTTTATCTGGAGTTCGTTAATAAATAGACTGAATGTACAGTCGTGTTGTGTCTGCTTGGAGGGGGTAAGTCCACCACTGCCTCCTCTAATTACCAAGTTTTGGCTTTTAAGCTCCTTTAAAGCCCCTTTTATCCTTTTGGCGCCTCTGTTCTCTCTTATATAATATCTGATTATAAGGTGATCTGCAGAATCACCTATAATACCGGTATATCAGAAGCTGAGGTGACAACAAATAGCAATGAGTGATTGGTGCAACAGTAGTACTGATAGGTTTAGCTATACTTCACCAGAGGAGCTGGTGGGTACTAACAGTACAGCACCCCTCACCAGAGTCAAGGGCCCTCTGGTGAGAGTAGAGTGGTCAGACAGATCGGGTTTGGCAACAGACAGACAGATGCAGTACAAAATTGGAAGGCAGAGACAGGAAGGTATAAACAGGCAGAGTCGGCAGCAAGATCAGATGGGCAGAGGTACAGAATCACTGAGCAGAAGAGTAGTCAGAACGAGCCAGAGTCATGCACAAATAATAACACAATCATGTATAATCTTTAAGGCTATCAAACAATTCCTATCTTGTGTGAAATCCCCGGTTTCCTCCCGGATCAAATCACACCGGAACTATCTAAGGGTCTGAGCGCTAACACAAAGTATTCGCAACAGCAGACAAGTTGCGAGTGATTCAGCTACGCTTATGAAGCAGAGGAGACCCTTCTGGCACGCCCCCTCCTATCAGCCAATGAGGAGCACCCAGCGCCTCCTCTGAAGTCAGCCGACCGGCCGGTCAGCTGACGCGCCTCCTCCCCGGATAAAGGTCCTGTCTGTGCACACGCGCACGCGACAAAGCAACCCTATGTGCAACTGACAGACCCGTCCTCGGTATGCTAGATGCCTGAGGCACGGACACATTGCCAGACAGGGAGCTGGAGGTAGCTGCGGTGGTAGCGCTGTTCACCGCGGCTGCCTCTCCAACGTTTGTTACAGTACCCCCCCCTTGAGGCTTGGACTCCGGACACGTCCTGCATGGCTTCTCAGGATGCAACTCATGATACTTTTTCCTAAGTTCCTCAGCATGCATGCGATGACCCGGCACCCAAGATCTTTCGTCAGGCCCATACCCCTTCCAATGCACAAGGTACTGTACCGAGTTACGCACCCGCCGGGAATCCAAAATCCGCTCAATCTCATACTCAGGTTCCCCATCAATCATCTCAGGGAGGGGGAGAGAGGAATACACATGCACAGCCGGCTTCAACAAAGACACATGGAATGACTTAACACCTCTCATACTGGGTGGGAAAGAAATGACATAAGTGACATTATTAATCTTTTTGGACACAGGGTATGGGCCTATAAATCTGGGACCCAATTTTGCTGATGGCTGTTTCAGCGCCAGATGTCGGGTAGAAACCCACACCATGTCTCCGGGCACAAAGTCCCACTCTACAGATTGTTTTCTATCAGCCTCCTTCTTCTGAGTCTGGAAGGCCTTTTCCAGGTTCCTTTTGACCATGGTCCAAATCTCCTTAAAAGATCCCTGCCATTCTTCCAGAGCAGGGAAAGGAGAAGACACCACTGGCAATGGAGAGAATTTGGGAGATCTCCCCATCACCACCTGAAAGGGAGAAAAGCCTTAAGAGGCACTTTTCAGGTTGTTATGCGCAAATTCTGTGAATGGCAAAAACGTTGCCCATTCTAACTGTGCGTCAGCCACATAGCATCTAAGGAACTGCTCTAAGGACTGGTTAACCCTTTCAGTTTGCCCATTGGTCTGTGGGTGGTAGCCGGAGGAAAATGACAGGTTCATTCCAAGATGATGACAAAAGGCTCTCCAGAATTTGGACACAAACTGGACTCCCCTATCTGACACCACATTTTCTAGTATGCCATGTAAGTGGAAAATGTGTTGAATGAAGAGATCTGCCAGTTCTTGGGCAGAGGGGAGTCTGTCCAGTGGAATAAAGTGAACCATTTTGCTGAACCTGTTGACTACCACTCATATGACTGTTTTGCCCTCTGACCTAGGGAGTTCGCCCACAAAGTCCATGGACAAATGGGTCCATGGTTCCTCAGGTACTGGCAACGACTAAAGGGTGCCCACAGGAGCCTGTCTTGATGGCTTATTCCTGGCACAAACTGTACAGTTTCTGACAAACTCCCTACAATCTAGGACCAGTGATGGCCACCACACACACCTAGACAGTAAATCCTGCGTTCTAGCCACCCCAGGATGCCCTGCATTTTTATGTGCATGAGACAATTGTAAAATTTGCAGCTGCAAATAAAGTGGCACAAATAGAACTCCGTCAGGTTTCCCCTCGGGAACATCCTGTTGATAGGGCCCCAAAGTAAGCGACCAATCCTCCCAGGTCTCGGTGGCTGCCACGACAACCTTTTATGGCAGTATGTTCTCGGGAGTTGGTGGCTGTACTGTCTTAGGCTCAAAACATCTAGACAGGGCATCTGCCTTGACATTTTTACTCCCTGGCTTAAAGTAATGATAAATCTGAATCTTCAAAAGAATAATGACCAGCGGGCCTGTCGAGGACTAAGCCTCTTGACCCCTTCAATATATTCCAAGTTTTTGTGGTTACTATAGACTGTAATCATATGTTCTGCCCCCTCGAGCCAATGACGCCATTCCTCAAACGCGAGTTTAATGGCTAACAGCTCTCGGTTACTGATATCGTAATTTCTAGGGATGGGACGAATCCACAATTTCTTCGAATCCGAATCCGAATCTAAAAAGGTTCTCGAATATCTCGAACCTTTTCGAATCCCGAATCTAACGAATCCTGCGATCCGTGGAATAGTTGCCCACAGTATAGGTAGGCAGGCTAGGTGCTCACACTATAGGTAGCTAGGTAAAGGTGCCTTCAGTATAGCTAGCTAGGCATAGGTGCCTTCAGTATAGCTAGCTAGGCATAGGTGCCTTCAGTATAGCTAGCTAGGCATAGGTGCCTTCAGTATAGCTAGCTAGGCATAGGTGCCTTCAGTATAGCTAGTTAGGTATAGGTGCCTTCAGTATAGCTAGTTAGGTATAGGTGCCTTTAATAAAGCTAGCAAAGCATAGGGGCCTTTAGTATAGCTAGCAAGATATAGGGGCCTTCTGTAAAGTTAGTTAGGTATAGGGGCCCTCAGTATAACTAGTTAGGTATAGGGGCCCTCAGTATAGCTAGTTAGGTATAGGGGCATTCAGTGTAGCTAGTTTGGTATAGGGGCCCTCAGTATAGCTAGTTAGGTATAGGGGCCCTCAGTATAGCTAGTTAGGTATAGGGGCATTCAGTGTAGCTAGTTTGGTATAGGGGCCCTCAGTATAGCTAGTTAGGTATAGGGGCCCTCAGTATAGCTAGTTAGGTATAGGGGCCCTCAGTATAGCTAGTTAGGTATAGGGGCATTCAGTACAGCTAGGTATAGGGGCATTCAGTACAGCTAGGTATAGGGGCATTCAGTATAGCTAGGTATAGGGGCATTCAGTATAGCTAGGTATAGGGGCATTCAGTATAGCTAGGTATAGGGGCATTCAGTATAGCTAGGTATAGGGGCATTCAGTATAGTTAGTTAGGTATAGGTGCCTTCAGTATAGCTAGTTAGGTATAGGTGCCTTTAATAAAGCTAGCAAAGCATAGGGGCCTTTAGTATAGCTAGCAAGATATAGGGGCCTTCTGTAAAGTTAGTTAGGTATAGGGGCCCTCAGTATAACTAGTTAGGTATAGGGGCCCTCAGTATAGTTAGTTAGGTATAGGGGCATTCGGTATAGCTAGTTAGGTATAGGGGCATTCAGTATAGCTAGTTAGGTAAAAGGGCATTCAGTATAGCTAGGTATAAGGGGATTCAGTATAGCTAGTTTGGTATAGGGGCCCTCAGTATAGCTAGTTATGTATAGGGGCATTCAGTGTAGCTAGTTAGGTATAGGGACCCTCAGTATAGCTAGTTAGGTATAGGGGTATTCAGTATAGCTAGTTAGGTATAGGGGCCCTCAGTATAGCTAGTTAGGTATAGGGGCATTCAGTGTAGCTAGTTTGGTATAGGGGCCCTCAGTATAGCTAGTTTGGTATAGGGGCCCTCAGTATAGCTAGTTAGGTATAGGGGTATTCAGTATAGCTGGTTAGGTATAGGGACCCTCAGTATAGCTAGTTAGTTATATGGGCATTCAGTGTAGCTAGTTAGGTATAGGGGCCCTCAGTATAGCTAGTTAGTTATAGGCGCATTCAGTGTAGCTAGTTAGGTATAGGCGCCTTGAGTATAGCTAGCCAGGGTTCCCCTCCCTTTGTGCGCCTCCTCTGCTCACCCCCCACATAGAAAAAAATAGCTCACCTAACAAGGGGATCCAGCGCCGAATCCCACTGCATCCCCGCGCAACCGCCGATCCCCCGCTCGTCCTCTTCAGACCCCCCCCGCTCGTCCTCTTCCGACCCCCCACCGCGCCTCCTCCGCTCGCCCCTTGCATAGATGTGAGCATTGGCTCACCTAACACCTGCCCTGGATTCCCTACCTGCCGCCAGCACAGAGCCGCAGACCTCTTGCTTCCTCCTCTGTTCCCCCTAGTGATCGGCATTTGCATACGCGTCATCACTGAAGCGCCGGGCGGTTACTAGAGGGAACAGAGGAGGAAACAAGAGGTCTGCGGGTCTGCGGCTCTGCGCTGGCGGCAGGTAGGGAATCTAGGGCAGGTTTTAGGTGAGCCAATGCTCACATCTATGCAAGGGGCAAGCGGAGGAGGCGCGGGGGGGTCGGAAGAGGACGAGCGGGGGATCGGCGGTTGCGCACGGGGATGCAGCGGGATTCGGCGGATTCGTTAAGGGGGAAATGGCGTCGGGATTCGAATCCACGAATCTCGAATATTTCTCAATATTCGAGGGATTCGTGGATTCGCCGGATTCGCCGTCCCACCCCTAGTAATTTCTCTCCACGAGGGAGAATTTACGTGAGAAGAAAGCCCATGGATGCAATCTGCCCTGGAAACCTGAGTGTTGAGACAGTACAGCCCCAACCCCAATCTCTGATGCATCCACCTCAACTATAAAGGGACAAGTGACATCGACATGTCACAAAATAGGGGAGGAGCAAAACAAGTTCTTCAGAAATGAAAAAGCAGAATGTGCTTCGGGTGACCAATTATAAGTGTCAGCTCCTTTTTTGGTGAGGTTGGTGAGAGGTGACACTACAGAGGAAAACCCCTTTATAAATGTTCTGTAATAATTGGCAAAGCCAAGAAATCTTTGGAGTGCCTTTAGCCCCATGGGCTGTGGCCACTCCAAAATGGCAGCTACTTTTTTGGGGTCCATGGAGAGTCCTGAGGTTGAAATGATATACCCCAAGAAAGGAACTTCCAATACCTCAAAAATACATTTCTCAATTTTTGCATATAAAGAATTCTGTCTCAGTTTTTCCAGGACAAACTTCACATGCTCCCTGTGTTTAGCTAGACTGGGTGAGAAAATCAGTATGTAGTCCAGATATACCAAGACGAATCGTCCCAGGACCTCTCGGAAAATCTCATTGACCAACTCCTGGAAGACGGCAGGAGTGTTACACAATCCGAAGGGCATAACAAGGTACTCGTAGTGCCCATCAGGTGTGTTATATGCCGTCTTCCATTCGTCACCCTCCCTTATGCGTACCAGGTTGTATGCCCCTCTCAGATCGAGTTTAGAAAAGACACAAGCATCAGTAACCTGGGAGAACAAGTCATCAATCAACGGGAGTGGGTAACGATTCTTTATTGTAATTTTATTCCGTTCTCAATAATCTATGCAGGGGCGAAGCCCACCATCCTTTTTTTGAACAAAAAGAACCCTGCTCCGGCCGGAAACTTAGAAGGACGAACAAAACCTTTGGAAAGTTTTTCAGGAGTGGACAGGTTATACAAATGACCTCTAGGGGGCATACAACCAGGCCTTAACTCAATGGGGCAGTCAAAACTTCTGTGTGGGGGAAGTTTGTCCCCCGATTTAGGACAAAAAACATCATCAAATTCTGCATATTGTGCAGGTAACCCTTCTACCTGAATCCTGGTGGTGCAAACAGCAACTTTCTCCATACAATGATGATGGCAAAAGGAGGACCAGCTAAGCAACTGGCCGGAGCTCCAATCTATCTGAGGATAATGCTTTTGCTGCCACAGCATCCCCAGGATTACAGTAGTACAGTAGTGGCCATTTTAAGCACAAAAAATTGTATTTGTTCTCTATGCAATACCCCCACACGACATAACAAACTCGGAGTCTGAGACAGGGGATGACTCCCTTGAAGTGGAGAGTCATCCACTGCAGTGAGGACAATCTGTCTGTCTGAGGGGAGCAGGGGAGTCCCCAATTTCTTAACAAAATCATAATCTATGAAATTGGCGGCTGAACCCGAGTCTATAGATGCCTGGGTAGACCGGACTTGATCTTCCCAGGAAATAGAACAAGGGAGTAGTAACCGATTATCAAGTAGAGGTAACACTGGCTCGTCTAGGGTAGTACCTCTAGCTACTCCTAGGCGGCAGAGTTTTCCGCCTTTTTAGGACAGTTCTGTACAATATGGCCCTTCTCTGCGCAATATAGGCAGAGCCCCTCCGACCGTCTCCGATTTTTCTGAACCTCTGACAATTTAAAATGTCCGATCTGCATCGGTTCATCCTGAGGAAGAGAAGGGGTAGGAGAGGTGATGGGAACAGACCTCACAGAGTGTCTACCACGAGCTTGCCTTTGATAACGAATGCAGCGATCTATTCTTACTGCAAGTGAGATAGCATCATCAACATTCTTGGGTTCATGATGACTTAGTATTACATCCATAATGGGGTTGGATAACCCAGATAAGAAACAGTCTAATAAGGCAAAGTGTCCCCACCCGATACTGCCCAACGTCTAAACTCTGCAGCATAGGTCTCAGCAGTGTTATGTCCCTGCCTGAGACTTTTAAGTTTCCTCTCAGCAGTGACTGTGATATCTGGATCATCGTATATAATAGCCATTGATTTGAAAAAATTCTGCACTGAAGTTAATGCAGCATGACCACAAGGAAGACTGTAAGCCCATGTCTGTGAATCCCCTGATAAAAGTGTTTTAATGAAGGTTAGCCTCTGACTCTCAGTCCCTGATGAAACAGGTCTCATCTCAAAGTAAGAAAGGCAACGGTTTCTGAAATTCTGAAAATCAGATGTATGCCCTGAAAATTTTCCTGGCATCGGCATTCTAGGCTCTATAACTGGAGGGGACTGAACTGGTACTGTTGCAGTCTGGAGGGTGCGGACCACCCCAGACAGCTGGATGATCTGAGTATTGACCAATACGGTTAAATTATTCACCGCTGTGGTCAAGACCTCAACCTGGTTACACAGTGCGTCCATAGACATTTTGGTCTGCTGTTCTGTAACGATTAGTGTCAGCAAAGAACAGAATTCTGATTATAAGGTGATCTGCAGTATCACCTTTAATGCAGATGTATACCTGATTATATGGTGATCTGCAGAATCACCTATAATACCGGTATATCAGAAGCTGAGGTGACAACAAATAGCAATGAGTGATTGGTGCAACAGTAGTACTGATAGGTTTAGCAGGAGGAGCTGGTGGGTACTAACAGTACAGCGCCCCTCACCAGAGTCAAGGGCTCTCTGGTGAGAGTAGAGTGGTCAGACAGATCGGGTTTGGCAACAGACAGACAGATGCAGTACAAAATTGGAAGGCAGAACCAGTAAGGTATAAACAGGCAGAGTCGGCAGCAAGATCAGATGGGCAGAGGTACAGAATCACTGAGCAGAAGAGTAGTCAGAACGAGCCAGAGTCATGCACAAATAATAACACAATAATGTATAATCTTTAAGGCTATCAAACAATTCCTATCTTGTGTGAAATCCCCGGTTTCCTCCCGGATCAAAACACACCGAAACTATCTAAGGGTCTGAGCGCTAACACAAGTTGCGAGTGATTCAGTTACGCTTATGAAGCAGAGGAGACCCTTCTGGCACGCCCCCTCCTATCAGCCAATGAGGAGCGGCGAGCATCTCCTCTGACGTCAGCCGACCGGCCGGTCAGCTGACGCGCCTCCTCCCCGCATAAAGGTCCTGTCTGTGCGTGCGCGCACGTGACAAAGCAACCCTATGTGCAACTGACAGACCCACCCTCGGCGTGCTAGACGCCTGAGGCACGGACACATTGCCAGACAGGGAGCTGGAGGCAGCTGCGGTGGTTCACCGCGGCTGCCTCTCCAACGTTTGTTACAACATGCTGCAGAGGAGATCCTAACAGTAAGGCGGAAATAGCTGAACACGATCAGATCCACTCTACTGCGCAGTCACAAAAAGACTCGTGCATGCACAGTAGAGCGGATTGATCAGGTTTGGCTATTTCTGCCTTACCCGAATGAAAGCTGCTAGTACGCCTGTGCTGGATCCCGGCGAGGTAAATATTTACATTGCCGCACTTTGTGGGACCCGGGCAGGCTAACAGAGGTATGCAGGAGGATGGGGGAAGCCTTGTTAGGATCCAGAAGCTTACCCCTCCCGAGGTGAGTACCACACAGGGGCGTTTTTTTATACAGGTTTTCTTTAAAGTGACAGTGAAGCAAAAAAAACTCATGATATAATGAATTGGTTATGTAGTATGGATAATTAATAGAACATTAGTAACAAAGACAATAGTGTCATATTTTCATTTTCAGGTATATAGCTTTTTTATAACATTGCATCATTCTCTAATAATTGCAGTTTCCACAATACATTTAGCATTTTAAATTATTTCACAGAGTACACAATCGTTTAAGCGCACATCCTAATTCATATAAAAGTCCACATAAAAATCACTTAGGAGTTCTCATATGCAGTTCTCATATGCAATTTCTTGGTCTTTTGTGCCACCATCACCATGGATACCCAACAGTAAACAGACTCACCAGATGTATTGGCCACTGCTAGACTGGCCAACCATGCACAAATCCAGGAGCCTCAGTACTTCAGGATCCTGGTACCATTTTGATGCTGTCCTTTTAGACCACCATCATTCTCCACATTATCCATGCAAAGTACTTATCTGTACACAGGCAGCCAGGAGCTAGTATGGTCCGCAGTGTGTCCCTCTCAACAGCGGCCTTAAAAATTCAGGAATCCACCTGGAGTCCTGGACCCTGTTGGTGGTGGTGGAGTCAACCGGACTGTGGGCAGAGATGCTGTGTGGGGAGCGACTTAGTCTTGGGGCATGCAGTCACACGGTGTGCAGGCAGAGATGCTGTGTGTGGGGACTGACTTAGTCTTCAGGCAGGCCTGAGTGTGCTTTGCAGACCAGGCATCCGTGGTCAGATGGACCCTTGACCAAATGCTGTGTGCCAGAGATGTCACCACTTGCCTTTCAACATCACGGTACAGTTTGGGTATCGCCTTTTTTGAGAAAAAATTGCGGCCTGGTAGCTTCCACTACGGTGTGTGGATTTGCGTTTGTGTGCTGCTTTCCCTAAGGTGGTCATCCCATTGCAGTTTGTGCTTTGTAATCATGTGCCTTTGTAAGGTAGTTGTCCCTACGCGGGTCTTGGTCTTTCCACGGCTCAATTTTCGGTGGCAGAGAGTACAGATGGCATTGCTCTTATCTGAGGCAGACACACAAAAAAATTTCCGCACCGCTGAGCCCTGGGGTGATGGCACTTTGGTGGTAGCGGCCGACTGAGTGTTAAGTGGGGTGCCAGAATCAGAGCAGGAGGAGGAAAATATGTCACGCTTACATGCGGAAGCTGAGAAAGATGAGGTGTTCTGTGTTAAATACATAGTCAACTACGTCCTGACAATATTGGGGGTTGATGGCACATGCCTTCTTCTGAACACTGTACTTTCGAGGCCAGCACCCCCCCACCCTCACCTGGGTCTCCTCCTTCTGCCTCTCTTCCCCGCCATATAGTACTGGCAACTGCAGGTGGGATAATTATTCACCTCACTTCCACGTTCCAAGCACTGGAGCGCAGAGTCAGTCGACACAACTCTCTGCCTTCAACGCCTTCTGATGATGCCGGATACTCGGCGAAACTAGTAAGGGCTGTGGCCTTGGAGGAGACGCCATCCCGCCACGCTCTTCCCACTGGCTCCCCGTCTGACCATCCAGGTGACATGTGCACATGCACCACGGGTTGCAGCCACACCAGTACAGTTCTATCTTAGTCGCTATCCCTTGCGACCACCGCACAGAGACTTGCCTGCACTAGAACTAGAGTCCACACTGTGGTCCTTGCAGTTTGACACATCGATCCATGGGACATGTAGGAGCCAAGCCAGCAGCCACCTATGGACACATCCAGAATCGGGCTTCATCTCGGGTCTCTACACATGGGTATGACCCTGCCTATTGACATGCTGGATGGGTGAGATGTTTCCACACAGGTCTTTATTGTCAAGACTGTGTTCATAACCTGACCTGTTATCTGCCACTGTTGCTACCATTGCTGCTGCGGCTCTCTGCCTTCATGCATTGATTTAACCTGGAGTGCATGTCTCCACAGACAGGAGAGCAATTTGTGCCCTATACATCTGCTCCAGCTTGTTACTGCTTACTTCCATCCACTATTCAGCGTACTAATTGCTTGCAAGCTAACTAACATTTTGATCGGTTTGTGTGGCCGGCTGTATATATGTGTTGTGTGAGTTGGTTGTATGTGTGGTGGGATGGCCATTTCCTCATGTTTTTAATGTTTTATATATTGTTATTGTGATACTTTATTCTACAATTAAAGATTTATATAGATTTGTCTACTCAAATTAGCTTTGGACTTGAATACTTTGGGATCACCTGTAGTTTATATACCTCTCCTGACACGTGTGATCTCTGCCTTCAATGCCGCCCACTGTGCTTCCACTACTCGGGAAGCAAAGGGGCAGCATTGAAGGCGGAGGGTTGAGGCGAATGACGCTGCGCTCCAGTGCTTGGAACGCGGAAGTAAGTTAAGTAATTATCCGCCCACAATGCCTGCAGTTGCCGGTACTATATGGCGGGAAGGAGAGGCAGAAGGAGGAGACACAGGTGAGGGTGGGGTGGTTCTGGCCCCACTGCTATCCCCACTGCCCCTCCTTCTAGCGCTGCCTACCATCCTGCTCTGCCGCTGCGAGGGGTTGTGGCGACACCCCCTCGCTGGCAGTCACCCGGTATGCCACACCCCCTGCGCTCTATGGTAGGAAGGCCCCTGTTTAGGACCACTTCCCCTTTAACAAGCAGATCCACAGATGTCCTCCCCAGATGAAAAGGGTAAAGGGGTATATAGTACCCCTTACCTATTTGCACAAAGAGTTAAAAAAGAAATAAAAACACAACAACAAAAAAGTCCTTTATTATTCTAAATTAACCAGGGATACTTACCTTGCGAAAATCCCATGCCAGTATCCTCAGAAGGTGTCCAATACCAGTATCCTCTTAGGAGGTTCCATGCACCCGCCCAACTCCCGGGCTGAATGGCTGTAGCAGCCTCTGCAATCTGTATTGCATAAGCTGGAAACAAGAATTTTCAGCAAACAGTGCCACAAACAAAATGGCTGCTGGGGAATCCCTGTTCCCCAGAGGCCACCTCAGAGTGTCAGAATGAGCGTTATTTCACATAAATAGATGGGTCCAGGGGACCAGGGCACCTCCTGCTCTGGTCATCTGGACCCACCATCTATGTGAAAAATGGCTGGTTTCGCCACTCTAGTGTGGCCTCCAGTGTTCCGGGATTTCCCAGCGGCCATTTTGATCTCATCACTGTTTGTCAAAATTTCTTGTTTCAAAGGCAAACATTTTTTGTTCCCAGCCTCTGCTATACAGATGCAGAGGCTGACTGTGACTATTCAGTGGTGGGAGTTCGTCGGTGTGGGAGGGTGGTGGGATGTCCTAAGAGGATACTGGCGTGGGACCACTCCTGAGGATACTGGCGTGGGATTTTTGAAAGGTAAGTATCCCTGGTTAATCTAGAACAATAAAGGACTTTTTTCGTTGTTGTGTTTTTATTTCTTTTCTAAACTTTTTGTGGAAATGGGTAATTTATTTCTCCTGGGGAGGGGGCGGCCTCTGGGGATTCACTTGTTAAAGAGGACCCCCGGAGGGCACCATGAACCCCCCAGGACGTCGGCGGCCCCCACCTCCTCCTGGGGCACCGGAGGTGGGGAAGAGCCCCTTGTCCATGGATTGGACAAGGGTTCTGGGGGAGAGGGGGAGGCTTGGCCGCCCCTCTCCTCCAGAGTCCCCCCCCCATACCATGGACCATGCAGGCTGGTATAGCTCAAGGTGCGAAGCCCCACGTGGCCGGGACTCTGCATTCTGGCTATCCCAGCCTGCATGGGGGACAAGGGGTTAAGGAGGGTTGGGAGGGGGGACCCCATGCTGTCTGTTTTCATGAAATGTATACAATATGTATACAGAACTCGGAATGCAGTAACCTGTACTGCAGCAGTGTCATTTTACACAGTTTAAAAACTATTTTTCCTATGAAACTTTGAAATCGATTTGCTCAAAAACTATAAAGTCTTTTCACAAATTTTTTTTACCATGTTCCTACTGATCTGCTTAATATTCATGCCAAATTTGATGATGATAGCATGTACGGGGGCTTCACAATTAACCGCGGAATTTGGCACTATTGACTTCAATGGAAATCCAAATTAAATACTCAGAAGTTTCGAGTGTGTACTCGGAACTGCCAAATTCCGATGCCAAACTCGAAATTCAGAATCTGAGAGCTCAGCCCTGCACACCACGTTGCCGATCTCCAGTTGGTGCGGGGTCAGCCACTGATCCACCTGTTTGTTCAGAGCAGCGAGGAGAGCTGCTCCAGTGTGACTCTCCACTTTGAGGCAAGACATGTCTAAGATGGCGTGACACCATCGTAGGCCCGGTTCACATTAGCGGTGGCCGTCCGGAATCGCCGTGCCGGAGCCGCACCGCTTGCAGAATGGACGGAACGGACGCACGGCATAGCAATAAAAGCCTATGCTTCCGTTCACATGCGTCCGTTCTGCCGGACCGGAGCCGGACCGGATCCGGGCCGGATCCGGACTCCGGCCTCCGTTCCAACCGGGCCGTACATGGCATGCAGCATAGGCCCTGGGGAGATGGGGCTGTGTAGCTGGAGAGGAGATCGCAGCACCCGTAGAGTTAAACTGCCACTCAGCCAAGGAGGAGGAGGATGACGACAGCAAAGAGGATGTAGCAGGAGGAGAGGAGGTGGCAGCAGGCCTGCCTGTAAGCCGGGGAGGTGCCATTAGGTCTGCTGCACAGCCACGTACTCCCTGCTTGCCAGCGGCCACCAGGTTGACCCAATGGGCTGTGTAAGTAATGTACCTGCCCTGACCGTGCTTGGAAAACCAGACATCCATGGTGTATATACTACACAGCGTGCGGTCACACGGGTGCAGTGAACAGGTAGCAGTGACTGGTATTACAACACAATGTGCAGCTGCCACACAGGTGCATTTAACAGGTATGCACGGACTGGTATACTAAACAGCGTGCGGTTACACAGGTGCAGTGAACAGGCAGCAGTGACTGGTATTACAATACAATGTGCAGCTGTCACACAGGTGCAGTTAACAGGTATGCACGGACTGGTATACTAAACAGCGTGTGGTCACACAGGTGCAGTGAACAGGCAGCAGGGACTGGTATTACAATACAATGTGCAGCTGTCACACAGGTGCAGTTAACAGGTATGCACGGACTGGTATACTAAACAGCGTGTGGTCACACAGGTGCAGTGAACAGGTAGCAGTGACTGATATTACAATACAATGTGCAGCTGTCACACAGGTGCAGTTAACAGGTATGCATGGACTGGTATACTAAACAGCGTGCGGTCACACAGGTGCAGTGAACAGGTATGCAGGGATTGGTATTACAAATGTGCACCTGTCACACACTTACCGTGAACGGGTGCAATGATTGGTGGTATATTGCACTACTTGTGCTCACGTAGGTGCACTGAACAAGTTACAGGTATGCACTGCAGTGATTGGAATTACAAATGTGCACCTGTCACACACACGTACCGTGAACAGGTGCAATGACTGGAGGTATTTACAATGCGTTCACTCACATAGGTAGGTAGGTAGGTAGGTGCACTGAACAGTGAAAAGGTGCAGTGATTGGGATTACAAATGTGCAGCTGCTTGTCACACACACACACAGGTACCCTGAACAGGTGCAATGACTGGTGGTATTAACAATGCGTGGGCTCACGTAGGTATAGGTAGGTAGGTGCACTGAACAGTGAACATGTGCAGTGATTGGGATTACAAATGTGCAGCTGCCTGTCACACACAGGTAGTCACTGAATGTGCTAGGCCTGGCAGTGGCACAGTAGGAAGGCTGTCTATGCAACACAAGTGTCTGTGGGACACACACACACAAAAAAATAGATCACAAGAACAAGATTAGCTCTGAAAAGAGCTGTTGAGGGGTGCTTTTTTAGCAATAAGAATCAGCAAGGACTGAGGGAGCTATAGGGAAAGCTAACTAAGCTTTCCCTATAGCTCTCTCTGCAGCAGCTCTCCCTTCTCTAATTACTGCTGGTACACGAGTGAGTCCAATGCCTGACGCTGCCTGCCTTTTATAAGGTGGGGTGGGGCTCCAGGAGGGAGTGTAGCCTGATTGGCTTCAATGTGCCTGCTGACTGTGATGTAGAGAGTCAAAGTTGACCCTAATGATGCACTATGGGGGAGAATCGAACTTCCGGAAAAGTTTGTGGTTCTCCGCGATCGCGAACACTGGAACTTCACCGGGAATCATTCGCCGGCAAATAGTTTGGGCCATCTCTATTGATCGACAGCCAACATCGCTAGATGTATGCGCACCTTAACAAGGCACTTGAACTACAGTATGTTAACACTTGACTTTCCTTGAGGTCTGCCACAAAAGACAAGTTTTTCTGAAAGCCTATCTCATGTCAAGAATTAAAATCCTTTAGCAGACAGGTTTCCTATGTATAATATAAACAACAGATGCAATGGAGTTTGGAAGTCAGTAGTAAGAAGAGTATCCTAGCTTCAAACACATTGGTAGATTTCTTTGACAGATATCTGTCAGATCAACAGGATTTATCAACAGTGCAGGTGATCACCATAGCACATGTACAGTGAAGAACAATGGTGTTTTACTGTGATCACATACTGTTATATAAAACATCTTATTGGGTTTATCTCTGCATCATTTTTCCTGTTTAAAATCAACACAATAAAGCTTAAATACATGTTTGTTTTAGTAAACCATCTACATAATTGGTACACTTGGTTGATCTAATCAAATTCTGTCAGTTCAATCTGTGAATGTGCTCAGCCAGCTAATCTTTGTGGGTTTTTCTTATCTAAACTGCAGGTATTTGTAAAGTGTTTCATAGATGTTGGCTCCCGTAGCACAGGCTTTGGACCTACTGATAAGACTAGTGATCATGATAAGAAAGGGGAGGAGAAGCAGCATTAATAATGTGGGAGGTACTGCCAGAAAACACAAAAGCGTAGTGCTAGATAATACTTCCTGCTTTCTTTAATGTGCATGTTTTATTGGCTTTTTAATCTATTTACATGTTATTCAAAAAAATGTGTGCCTGAGGTGATATTTCTTTACCCAACTCTGCTCAAAGGGGGCGCATGCGTGGCGCTGAGCAAGATGGCTGCTTAGTCCGGGAGCTCCGCTGAACACCTAGCCTTCTAAAGCGCTATTTCAGCTTACTCCTGGCTAACAGGACTCCGAGGGGCACGATCCAGTCCCGGAGTGACTCGAGCACCTCTATATGGGACCGAAATGGAGAAGGAGAGCCGAGAAATCTAGGAAACTCGATACTTGAGGGGCTTCTTCACCGAAATCTCCATGCGATGAAGAAGCCGCTCAGAATGTGGACTATGTCACCAGGCAAGTGCTGAAATCCTGTTTAGCGGACCTGCATGATAAGGTCTCGGCTACTGTGAAGGAAGCAGTCACTTCAGCAATAGCAGATCTGAGGTCAGACATTGAAGTTGTCCTAGTACGAACTACGTCACTGGAGCAATCAGTTGAATCTCTGGAGCATCGATGTGCTTATTTGGAAGAAGAGAACAACCAGCTCACAGACACGGTAGCAGAGCTACAGAGATCCATGGAGGACCAGGAGAATCGAGACCAAAGAGCAAACCTTTGGGTAAGAGGGGTTCCTGACACAATAAAGCCCCCTGATATTAAGAGATATTTAAAGGAGTTGTTCTCAGACATTTTCCCTGACACCTCACAAGATATGTGGCGGTTTGACAAAGCACATAGAGCCATAGGTCCACGTCCAGAAGGTGCACCTTTACTGCAAGACATAATAGTGAAATTCCATTATTATGAGGCCAATGAAATAATATCACTAGCAACAATAAATACTCCATCCTATGCTTTTCGAGACTATGAGGTTAAAATTTTTAACGATATCTCCCCAGTAACTCTCGCCAAAAGAAGGAAGCTTCATTCAGTTACCGCACTGCTGAGAGAAAAAGGTATCCAATACAGATGGGGATACCCATTCAAACTAATAGCTGTTAAAGAGGGATTCTATCATGCAATCTCGATTCCGGAAGACGCACCAGATTTGTTGAAGGTTTTAGGCCTCCGTATGCCGAAAACACCAGCACCAATCTCTAAAAAGACAAAAAAGAGTTCAGAGGATTCTTTACCACCTTGTCTATCCCCGCAAAGCCCAGCAACTTAACAGGTGAAATCATTTAAATACTGGACATACTCATTGCTGCTTAGACCAGATCTATGTTTAAAAGATGCAGGCTCGGTCTGGCGGAATCGGTGGACTGTGCGGTAGTGTTGGGCGAACAGTGTTCGCCACTGTTCGGGTTCTGCAGAACATCACCCTGTTCGGGTGATGTTCGAGTTCGGCCGAACACCTGGTGGTGTTCGGCCAAACTGTTCGGGTTCGCCCGAACGGCTCAATGCCTGGCCGAACAGGGCCCCTGTTCGGCCGAACAGGACCCTGTTCGGCCGAATACGGCCCCCCTATGGGGTCGCAGGCATAAGGGGGGAGCATGCCCCGATCGCGGGGGGGGGGGGGGGGGGGTCGGAAATTCCCCCCACCCCCTCCGCTAGCGCTCCCCCCTCTGCCCGCTTCCCCATACAAAAGTTTAAGGATAGTAAAACAGTACCGGTGGTAGTGGCTGGCAGTGGGCGGCACTGTGAAGTGAGTGAGGAGGAGGCGTCCGGAGAGTGACGCGTTGAGGGAGGCCGGGCAGCGGGCGGTTCAGCGGTAGTACCCTTGTGGTACTTCCGCCCTTTCTCTGACCTCACGCCCGCTGCCCGTCCTCCCTCAACGCGTCACTCTCCGGACTCTTCCTCCTCACTCACTTCACAGTGCCGCCCACTGCCAGCCACTAATACCAGTACTGTTTTACTTTCCTTAAACTTTTGTATGGGGAAGCGGGCAGAGGGGGGAGCGCTAGCGGAGGGGGTGGGGGGAATTTTCGACCCTCCCCCCCGCGATCGGGGCATGCTCCCCCCTTATGCCTGCGACCCCATAGGGCCCCCAAAAGCGGGATGTTCGGGGAGTTCGGGGTTCGGCCCGAACATGCCGAACATCTCGGCCATGTTCGGCGAACTTTCCCGAACCCGAACATCCAGGTGTTCGCCCAACACTACTGTGCGGCCCCAAAGTGCACGTATGTATCCCTCATGAAGATGTGCAGTGGGGCACATCCAAACGAGGCTATTCTGTACCCTCGTTCTAATACTTAATTTTATATGCTTTCATCCTGTTGTAATTTGATTTGTATTATGCCTATGAGATGGCTTATTACAAACAAACAAACAAACAAACACAGAACACTTATATCGCGCTTTTCTCCTGGCGGACTCAAAGCGCCAGAGCTGCAGCCACTAGGACGCGCTCTATAGGCAGTAGCAGTGTTAGGAAGACTGGCCCAAGGTCTCCTACTGAATAGGTGCTGGCTTACTGAACAGGCAGAGCCGAGATTTGAACCCTGGTCTCCTGTGTCAGAGGCAGAGCCCTTAGCCATTACTCCATTCAGCCACTGCTTATTAGGCTCGGGATGTGTTGTGTTCACTTCAATATTAGCACTATGTTACTGGTTCTCTTTCTCACTTTCTTCTATTCTATTCTTACTTACTCTTTGTCCTAAATATCCTTCTTCTGCTGTACTTTTCTTATCCGCCAGCCTGTACTCTTAAAAGTTAAAAGGGGCATCACCGTGGCTATACTGCAAACCGATAGGCTTAATCAAATTACCTTACAATGATCAAATTAGTAACCTTAAATACTAAAGGGTTAAATTCTATACGCAAACGATATCTTGCTTTAAAAGACCTGGAAAGAATCAATGCTGATAAAGTTTTTTTTACAAGAAACAAGATTTTCAGCAAAAAAAAAAAAAAATCTAAAGAGTAAACAATACTCCACCTGTTATACAGCTAATGCACAGGTTAAAAAAGCAGGAGTGGCTATTCTTATCCATAATAGATGCCCTATTTCAGGTAAAATGGTTATCAGTGATCCAGGCGGCCGTTTTCTTATACTACAGGCTTCAATTCATGGACTGGATATAAGTATAGCCACGGTGTATGCTCCTAATGATCAACTACCTTTCTTGGAAAAGGTATTTCAAAAAATTGAACGTTTAGCATGCCCCAATGTCCGATTCTGCATGTGGAGCTCTCTAAATATGGAGAACTTTCAAACTATAAAATTAACGCCAAAAAAGCGGAAGCTCTCCCTTTCTACTTAACACCACAAGAGGTGGAGGGTTTGAGGCTGCGATTTCCATATGGATGGCAAAAAGAAACCTTAAAATACTTGGGAGTATATATTTGCAGTAACTCTTCTAAACGCATACAACAAATGTACTCCTGTTAATATCTAGAATTCTGAAGGATTTAGCTAAATGGGATGACTACAGTATCTCATGGTTTGGCCGCATGGCAGCTTTTAAAATGAACTCATTCCCCAAATTGGTCTATATTTTTTCAGTAATACCTACCTATGTGGATATCGCAGTCATTACTTTTGCTTCTACAGAAAGCATTAATGCGTTTTATATGGCATAAAAAACACCCAGGATTTCAAAATCAGTTCTCACACTCTAAAGACAATTTGGAGGTCTATCAGTACCTAATATTATTATGCTGCAAGTCAGCTCAGACAAATGGTGACTTGGTATGAGAGGTATCCTCATGCTCGCTGGGCTCAGATTGAATTGTATGCAATGAATCCCTTTCATCCTAGAGCATTTCTATGGGAGCCTTGCTTGACCACATCAGAAGGTATACAAACCTATTCTTCTATTAGGTTCAATTTAAAACTTTAGTCAACCTTAAAGAGACGTATGATATTATTCCCGCCAATATCCAGCTTTATTCCCATATTTGGTAATCCAGCTTTCAACCCAGGTCTTAAATATATTTCCACCTTAATCTGGGCCCAGAAGAGCATTAGATATATTTCAGACTTATTAGATCCCTTTTCGGGAAGATTATATACATTTGAGGTATTAAAAGATCGTATTGCACTAACTGATTCATATTATTTGCAATATTTACAAATACGCCATTTTGTAATTTCCATATCACCTTCCATGGAATTCCCAAGAAAATCTGAGTTTGAAACATTATGGGACTCTGGACCAACACAAACAGGTTTGATCTCAGCCTTTTATACATGGATTAACTCTCCGGAACGAGCATCTTCCAATTATCAACACAAATATATGCAATATTGGGACCAAGCATTGGAAACAAATACGGACTTAAAATCCTGGTCCAAGATCTGGTCTAATACAGCCAAAACTTTAATATGCGTTACCACCAAAGAAAACATATACAAGATTATGTTCCTCTGGTACGATACTTCGCACAAGCTGCATAAGTGGAATTCGGCAATACCTTCGACATGCTGGAGGAACTGTGGTCATCAGGGTACTATACAGCATATATTTTGGTTCTGTCCAGTGATCCAGGTGTTTTGGAAACAAGTCCTACAACTGATACATCAGATGACAGAAATTGATGTACCTATGGATCCTTGGATCTGTATATTAGCTAAGCCGATCTCTCAGTTGAGAGGTCCACGACAAAGACTTATTAACCATTTTCTAACAGCTGCTATTATTTCAAAATATTGGAGAGATCCCATTGAACCACCTATTAAGGAAGTTCGCAATAGAATGCATTATGTTTATAAAATTGAGCACTTAACAGCGGTATTAAGAGACAAGGTACATATTTTTGATAAAGTGTGGGAACCTGTTACTTTCTAAAAGCTACCTTTTCCCTAAACAGCAAAATCTTCATGGTTAGAGAAACCAATACGAAATGCTATAGATACTCAATTTCATAAGTCCTTCCTATAAGGGAGATTATTCGAAATAAGTTAAGAATTCGGCTCCATATCATTCGGTTAACAAATAATTAAGGCTCAAGAATATTGTTAGAATGAGCTTTTATTTTGTAACTTTAATATGCTACAAAGTTGACAATGTTTGTATTTTGGCATTATGAAAAATAAAAAATTTTAAATACAAAAAAACCTCTGCTCAAGATTTCAGTCAAGGCAAAGCAGCAGGATGCAATGTATACCCATATTAATGCTGAATCTGACTAGTATAATATTAAGAGTCCACTAATTCTGAAAAAAAAAACATATTTGAACTTGTTTTTTGTTAACCACTTGAGGACCGTAGGCTTACAACCCCTAGTGACTAGGCTGTTTTTTACAATTTAGGCCACTGCAGCTTTAAGGCCTCACTGCAGGGCCGTACAACCTAGTACACAAGTGATTTCCCCCTGATCAAGACATTCTGGGTTCTGGTCTATAAAGTGAACTTGCATATTACAAAAATATCCACACCTCCTTCTCCAGAGTTGGCACTATTGCTATTGGGGTGCTTTCAGTCACGGCAAAGCAGCAGGATGCAAGTTATACACATATTAATGTTGAATCTGACAAATATTAGGACAGAGTCCACTAATTCTAAAAAAAAAACATATTTGAACTTGTTTTTTGTTAACCACTTGAGGACTGTAGGCTTACAACCCCTAGTGAGCAGGCTATTTTTTACAATTTAGGCCACTGAAGCTTTAAGGCCTCACTGCAGGGCCATACAGCCTAGCACACAAGTGATTTCCCCCACCCTTTTCTGCCCACCAACAGAGCTTTCTGTTGGATGGCTCTGAACCCTGCCAGCATTTTTTTTAATTTTTTTTTAAATAAATGTTCCCTTTTTTTCATTGTTTCTATATGCCTCCCTCCCCCCACCAGCCAATCACAGCAATCGGCTGTTATAGGCATTAGCCTATGACAGCCGATTGTCTCTGTGCCTCCCAGGGGGACAACAGCCGTGTCAAAGGGCTGTCCCCAGTATAGCACTGCTGTGTACAGTGTACAATGTAAATAGATGGCAATCACCGCCGGGAGACTGATAACGAAGCTGAGCTCCGTCATTCAAGCGGAGAAGCATGTGCATTGTGCCCTGCAAAACTCCACCCCAGGATTGGCATTGAGGCGCTTGAAGTAATCTTTGCCACTAGCTAGGCCTTAAAGAGAACCCGAGGTGTGTTTAAAGAATGTTATCTGCATACAGAGGCTTGATCTGCCTATACAGCCCAGCCTCTGTTGCTATCCCAAACCCTCATAAGGTCCCCCTGCACTCTGCAATACCTCATAAATCACAGATATGCTGTGAGGCTGTGTTTACATCGGTAGTGTCAGTCTCAGCTGCTCCCCCGCCTTCTGCATAGCTCCGGTCCCTGCCCCCCTCCCTTCCCTCCAATCAGCAGGGAGGGAAGGGGTGCAGGCGGGGACAGGAGTTCTGCAGGAGGCGGGGAGGGCAGCAGACTGACACTATAGAGATAAACACAGCCAGCTCTGACAAGCTGTTTGTCAGCAGCGTGGCTGTGATTTATGAGGGATTGCAGAGTGCAAGGGGACCTTAGGAGTGTTTGGGATAGCAACAGAGGTTGGGCTGTATAGGCAGATCCAGCCTCTGTATGCAGATAATATTCTTCAAGCCCACCTCGGGTTCTCTTTAAAGAAGAGACAGAAGGGAAGGTCTTGTTTAAATAAATAAATAAAAGGCAGGCTCAGCTATTTTATTAATTAAGTTATGATTTTTTTGTATTTTTATTTAACACTGGCTTGCTGTGATTAATGAGAAAGAAAATGAATGCCAGGCCATCTTTACAACTTCTTGGCTGGATGATAACACTTGCATGCACACCAATTTCCATAATATTTTTTTCCAATTATGCTACTACTAATTTGCAAGTGGGCAAGAGCATAAATACAAAACCCTCTTTAAAACTGAATAGCGTGTGTGTATTCATTACTTTTGGGGCAGTTGTAAGACTAAACTAACACAGGCCTGATAAAATCCTTTGCACCCTAGATAAAAATCTAGAACTGTACATTTCAGCATGCCTTGCCTGCATTGATTTACTCTTTGCTTTGAGTTTTGACTTATTTTTGCTAGCAATAGCAAACATATTTTCAGAAATATTGTACTTCTACCAACTATATAAGCCACCCCAGTTACTTGGAGAGTAGTCACAAACAAGAAGGAAGGGGGAGAAAAAATAAATAAAAAACATGTGCCTTCCATTACAGCATTCAGCAACCTCATCCCTATTAATAATTTTAATTTCAAAGGCTTGCAGAAGCTGGGAGTTGTAAGCAATCTATGCATAGCTGGTGACCTAGCTCCCAAATCTTCTCTAGACCTAAAATTTCCAGGAATTGCCAAATATGAGTTCCAGACTCTCCAACTGCCCCACTGGTTCAAAAAACATGCTCTGTCTACATGCACACTACCAAACTCACTATTAACGTGACGTAAGAGCCCCATAAGTTTAAAGGAGGGGATAGCTGAATGGGGAGGATTACCTAATTTAAACTGATCACTCCCCTCCAGAGAAATATGCAAAATTCTGGTCACTGGAAACTGGTAGTGTGATAATGGCACCTAAATGTGTTAATGCCCTTAGTTAACTAAATAAATCATCCAAATGTATGTCTCATGTGGAAACATACTAAACCTCTTTTACAAATGGTATTTAAGCCCTAGACTGTTGGCTAACTTCTCAGACAGTCACTCTCCGCTATGCTGAACTTTATATCATTTTATATGGGAATGCCCCCTGATCAAGACATTCTGGGTCCTGATCTATAAAGTTATTGCAGAAATATCCACAACTCCTTCTCCAGAATTGGCACAATTTCTATTGGGGTTAGAAACTCTCCCTATTTCTCTAAGGAAGACTACAACTCATTTAATCGGTGCTGCCAGACAGCTTCTAATATCAAATTGGCTTTCACCATCGATACCTACTCTCTCCCAAATAGTTGAAGCCACTAATATCAACCTATTAATGGTGATGTGTCTAAGCCAATGCATCTACATTTCCCCTTCAGCACCTGGTGGAACTGATTGACCTGGTTCAAATTTGGCGGGTGATAGGAGATGCAGATTAGGCCCTTAATCATGGGGTCTTTCTTTTTCTTTTTTTTCTTTTTTTTTACCTCAGATCATTCACCTGCTCAACTAATGAGTACATCACTTCATTGCCTTGCTCCCGAGTTGAGCTGAACTTTCATCATAGGTTAACATTGCAGGGCTTTTTTAATACATTATTAATACTATTTAATGATACTCATTTTTGAGGCATACAGAGGTAACTTTCACTCCTACACAACCACCCTCTCATAAAATTCCATACATACAGACCAATATCCTTCATTCACTCTCCAATCTTCCAGCCCTGGGCCCCCACCCCCCACTCCCCACTTTTCCTATTAATCATGGGGTCTTGCTTGTATTCACCTTTTATTATTAAGGTTCTCCCATGCTTTAGGAACTCGCTCACTGTTCAACTAATAATCCACTATAGGTCAATTTAAACTATCCACACAATATGGTGCATCCTATCCTACTTTGTTTCCCCTCAATTTCCCGTCCTTCTGATGAGGTGGTCTCCCTTCTGTCCTTCCTCCTATGCTGCAAGTACAGTAGCAGGTAGAGGTCTGGACTCTGGAGTGGACTTCTCTTGTTTGTAGGTTGTAGATAATTGTGTCTTGGTGGGAGGAGTAATAGTTTCTTACCTCCTACACCATTTAAAACTTTTTTGTATAGTTATGCATCCTTATGTTCTCCATAGGATATTTACATCGTTTTACACATCAATACCTTATTTGATGTGATTCTTGCACCGTAATATGTCTTTGTCTAATCGCTATAGATGGCTTCCCAGCAACTGTTATGTTGTTTATTTTTTGAAAAAGAAATGAATCAAAAGTATTGTGAAAAAATACTGTACTTAACTGTATAATAGCATTCAGCATTTATATTTGCCTACACTTTTTCATCTGTATTTAGCATGTGAAGTAACTATTCAGTTAGTAGTGTCATTTGTCCACTATTTTAGTGACTGATTGACTGATAGATCACATAATCTATTATGATAATATCTACTATGATATTTTCTTACTGGGCAGAATGGAGGTGTAATTGATACCATTTAAGGTCTATATCCGGGACATAATTTTTCTGGCAACATTTGTACAACAAATGATCATTTTTGTGATATTAGATATCATTTAACAAAAATTTGTCAAACAATGTTTAACGATGTGCAAATACCCACAACGGTCATTCGTATTGACCATCATGACAGATCATTGAACCGGTGATCATTTAGATGACCATTGACTCCCACACTAATTAATTAGTGCAATTGTTTAGATGATCAGAAAAAAATATCCAAGTAGGAGACAAATAAGGAAAGCATATACCCCAAACAACAGGAAACCACAACAAGTATAATAAATATAATGGTTAAATGATCATTCACGCTCCTTCGTTTATTCCCACAGTATGCAATTTTAAAAGATGGATTGAGGAACGATCGTTTTTCATCTCATCATTACTGGAGATTATGGGTACTCAGCTTAAGGCCTTGCAACACTGGGTTCCTGGTTTAAGATACTATCTACATGGATTTTTTCATTTCCTCTCCATGTTGGTGTGGGTTTCTGCGACAAAACATCCGCCAAAAATGCTGATAAGTTCACTGTCTCCCCTGTCTAAATTGGCTTTATACTATGATAGGGGCACACTGGATTATGGCTAAGGTAGGATTTAGATTGGGGCTCCTTGGAAAGACAATTAGCCATGGGATTATGCGCTTTGCTAATGCTGGGAATACACGGGTTGATTCTGGCACTTGATTCTGTGCCTGATCGTTTTGCTCGCTCGATTCTCTTATCTTTTGCTCATTTTTCTTTTCTTTTATCAATTCACTTCAATGAGAAATTGAGTGGCAAAATGACTGAACGGTGATCAGACATGTCGTACATTATCTATCGATCCATTTTATCAGCTCAGAATCTAGCTGTGTATTCCCAGCATTGGTGTTGTTGAAGATGTCAGTGCAATTAAAATATACCATAGCAATAATAATAATAATAAAAAATAATAATAATAATAATAATAATAATAATAATAATAAATGTACATTTTCAGTGTTATTCTTCCAGGATTTTATCAATTTATCATACTCGTGAATTATATTCAGATGGATATTAATACTTTTACCCTGCCAGGCTTTGTCTGCATCTGTAATACTGATATGCTTTTATTTAAGGGTACTTCACATTCCAAATAACAGATCTTTATACATCCAGTACAATGAGGAATGTCTCTCATGCATGGCCTTGGGCTAGCTTAGTTATGTGCATTCAGAAGGAAATGGTCAGTAAATAAAGCAATTGTACTGTCAAAATTTCCCAGCAGATGTGTCCTCTTTTTCTGGTTCATCAATCTGTGCAGTTCTATTTTTGGATCTTTTCTGTCCTTAAAGTTCAGTATAAAATCTGCCCTTAAAAACAGGCAATGGCGCAGCACGTACTGCACTATACAGAAAAAAAAGCTTTAAATGAGTGCAGGTATTTCAGCCTCTGACCAAGAAAAAGTGAATTATGATGCCTGACACACATCCTAGCCTTGATAACAAAATCTACCAAGCTTAATACAGAACACCTTTGCAGCACTAGCCTGAAATGAAATGTTGTTCAGCACTACAGAAAATTCTACAGTTTGAGTTTGATATAATTGTCATAGCCAGATAACAAAATAATGAATATATTATTATAAGGGAGTAGCTTATTACTGATAACCTAGTAATGGTAACAGATACATACTTTTGTCTTCATTTCTTTATTCATTAGAAAAAGCTATCCACTATCCAGTACACATTTAATGCATTACAAAATGAATTACAAAGAAACAGGAGGAAATGTGTATGTGTGTGTGTAAATCTATGTGTATATATATATATATATATATATATATATATATATATATATATATATATATATATATATATATATATATACACTGATTTTCAAGTGTATTAAGAGATAAGAGATACTTGGGTAAAAAAACACCTCCACTATATTTAGGTAATACTCCTTCTACATCATAATATTTTTTAAAGAAAACTTGTAGTGAGGAGAATATGGAGGCTGCCTGGCACCTTTAGTCATTTTTTTTAATGTGACTTGGCTTTCTTAACGGTCTTGTGACCTCAACAGCATATGAGTCACATACACTTGGAACTAACATTCTTCCAACTGAGTTAGACTTGGGCTAGAGAACCTGATTGTCAGGCTTGTTCAGGCATGGGATTTACATGATCGGCATGACAGTCTGAAAAGCAACATATGTAAATGGATATGTTAATGTCTCTCTTTGCACATTTTTTGCAATAAAAAAATGTTGAAACATCTATTTTATTTTAATTCATTTGTGTCATAATGTTATTTTTTAAAATATGTGGCTGTGTAACATTTATGATTTATTGATGTTTATAATCTGTTATATTTGTAAATATATGTTTTTGAATGTCGGTAGAGATTTTAAACTACTTTAAATATCCCTCTATATTTGAAGCATGATATGTTATATATTACTAATCTAAGTACATATTAAATACATTGTCCGATCATAAAAACATAATATGAAGCACTTAGAAATATTTATGATGCCTCATTCTGCCACAAGAATGCACAAAGCACTATACTCCTAGGAGCATTGCCAGCTTACCTGAAATTTCCTACAGACATTTGATGATAGTTGAATGTGACTATTAACATCTAATACATACAAACTCAAACAGTTGCTTGGACAGGATTTATAGACTGAGAATGTTATTTCCTAGAGAGTAGTGAGGAGGTTATTTCCTAGTGGTGGTGATCCTCTGTGGTTCCTTTATCACAGAGAATTCAAAGAATTATATATATATATATATATATATATATATATATATATATATATATATATATATATATATATATATATATATATATATATATATGTATATATATATATATTCCCTTATTCAATTTTTAAATTCTTTGCTTTCTGGTGGCTTAAAGGGCATTTTATTGATGAGGTGAGAGAGTATAATCAAGATAAACATTTGGAGAAAAGGTGTATTGAATAGGGACCAGTGAAGCGTACTCATATTCCTAAAAGGAAGGGGAGGTCTGAAATAATATAAAAAATGTTGGTAAACCAGACCACCTACATTTTTTATAATATCATCCAGTTAGGTTATTAAATGATAAATTGAGTGTCTGCATGTACCTGAAATTCCATTTTCATAAAAAAAATTATATATTTAGCAGTGCGCTGGAAGCTGTTTTTTTTTTTTTTTTTTTACTCACTATAATTAAAAATCATGTTTCTATTTACACACAAATGTTTTTTTTTTTTTCAAAAATTACAAAGAGCATAACATTCTCTTTTTTTTGTATAATGATGGTAACCAGTATCATTTTGAGGACAGGTCTGTACAGGACATCTCCAAAATCTCTTTTCTGCACAGAATTGATTTTTACAACAATAAAAACAGTAAAGTTTTAGCAACTCTTTCTTCATCCTCATACAGTGGGTTGCAAAAGTATTCGGCCCCCTTGAAGTTTTCCACATTTTGTCATATTACTGCCACAAACATGAATCAATTTTATTGGAATTCCACATTAAAGACCAACACAAAGTGGTGTACACATGAGAAGTGGAACAAAAATCATACATGATTCCAAACATTTTTTACAAATAAATAGCTGCAAAGTGGTGTGTGCATAATTATTCGGCCCCCTTTGATCTGAGTGCAGTCAGTTGCCTATATACATTTCCTGATGAGTGCTAATGACTAAATAGAGTGCACCTGTGTGTAATCTAATGTCGGTAAAAATACAGCTGCTCTGTGAGGGCCTCAGAGGTGGTCTAAGAGAATATTGGGAGCAACAACACCGTGAAGTCCAAAGAACACACAAGACAGGTCAGGGATCAAGTTATTGAGAAATGTAAAGCAAGCTTTAAAGCCTTGTTCAAAGCCTTGAACATCCCACGGAGCACTGTTCAAGCCATCATTCAGAAATGGAAGGAGTATGGCACAACTGTAAACCTACCAAGACAAGGCCATCCACCTAAACTCACAGGCCGAACAAGGAGAGCGCTGATCAGAAATGCAGTCAAGAGGCCCATGGTGACTCTGGACGAGCTGCAGAGATCTACAGCTCAGGTGGGAGACCCTGTCCATAGGACAACTATTAGTCATGCACTGTACAAAGTTGGCCTTTATGGAAGAGTGGCAAGAAGAAAGGCATTGTTAACAGAAAGCATAAGAAGCCCCATCTGCAGTTTGCCACAAGCCATGTGGGGGACACAGCAACCATGTGGAAGAAGGTGCTCTGGTCAGATGAGACCAAAATGGAACTTTTTGGCCAAAATGCAAAACGCTATGTGTGGCAGAAAACGAACACTGCATATCACTCTGAACACACCATACCCACTGTCAAATATGGTGGTGGCAGCATCATGCTCGGGGGGTGCATCTCTTCATCAGGGACAGGGAAGCTAGTCAGAGTTGATGGGAAGATGGATGGAGCCAAATGCAGGGCAAACTTGGAAGACAACCTCTTGGAGACTGCAAAAGACTTGAGACTGGGGCGGAGGTTCACCTTCTAGCAGGACAATGACCCTAAACATAAAGCCAGGGCAACAATGGAATGGTTTAAAACAAAACATATCTATGTGTTTGAATGGCCCAGTCAAAGTCCACATCTAAATCCAATCGAGAATCTGTGGCAAGATCTGAAAACTGCTGTTTACAAATGCTGTCCATCTAATCTGACTGAGCTGGAGCTGTTTTGCAAAGAAGAATGGGCACGGATTTCAGTCTCTGGATGTGCAAAGCTGGTAGAGACATACCCTAAAAGACTGGCAGCTGTAATTGCAGCAAAAGGTGGTTCTACAAAGTATTGACTCAGGGGGCCGAATAATTACACACACCCCACTTTGCAGTTATTTATTTGTAAAAAATGTTTGGAATGATGTATGATTTTTGATCCACTTCTCACATGTACACCACTTTGTATTGGTCTTTCACGTGGAATTCCAATAACATTGATGCATGTTTGTGGCAGTAATGTGACAAAATGTGGAAAACTTCAAGGGGGCAAAATATTTTTGCAACCCACTGTATTTATTTAGATTTGTTGTGAGCAACTCAAAAAGCATTTTTCTAAGAGGGATATTGATGTGCCCTTTCCTCTTTTTGTATATTTGTACTGTATATACCAAAGTGAAGTCCGCTCAGGTAGGCAGTGACATATTTTAACCACTTCGGCACCAGCAGCCTCTGCCCCCTTAAGGACCAGAGGCTGCTGGTACTCTAAAACGCCACATTCTTATGAATCGCCGCAATAATCCGTCTCTCCCGCCAGTCACGCCACTTTGTCCCCGCTGCAGGCTGCTCTTTCTGCCGTCTCTATGATGGCAGAGCGCTGTGCGCTGGTCAGGAACCGCTTTCATTGGCTCCTGACCCTGTCGCTCAATGTAAGCCAATGGGATTGGCTTACAGTAATGACAGGGCCATGTGCCAATGAAAACGGCTCCTGCCCATCTCACAGTGCTCTGGAGTCATAGATACGGCAGGGCAGCACATTGCGGCAGGTAGAAAGCGGCGAGAGCGGCGGGAACGCACGGTGAATGGGACGTAGAGTTTACGTCCGGTCAGAACTGCAGCGCCACCCGCCTGGCATAGAATTAAACTGCGTCGGTCCGCATAAAGTTAAGATATAAATTGCAAGATAATTAGCAAATATTTGGATAATGCAAGCATCATAAATACATTACATTAACTGTATTTTTTGTATGTAATTGTTTATTTGATGATATAACGTGACCCTGTAGTGCAGGGGTAGGGAACCTTGGCTCTCCAGCTGTTAAGGAACTACAAGTCCCACAATGCATTGCAGGAGTATGACAGCCAAAGTCATGATTAATAAAGGCAAATGCATGCTGGGATTTGTAGTTGTATCACAGCTGGAGAGCCAAGGTTCCCTACCCTGCTGTAGTGAGAGAAATATGAAAGCTTCCATATGTATGTATTGTTAAACGATGCCAACTGCCTGACAGTCTTGCTTATCTTTTTTGCTTCAGACACCTTAAATGGACCCTGAGCAGTAACTTAAATTTAAAAACTTCACTTGCCTGGGTTTCCCTCCAGCCCACCGTAGGCTGCGAGGTCCCCCGACGCCCCCCTGGCTCTTCTCCGTGTCCAGCCAATGGCTCCCGTTACCGGTGACACCCGTGGCAGGTGTCGGGCTGACTCTTCCTGGATCCTGATGCTTGCCGTCATCATTCCGGCTGCCACACATCATCATGGTGGCCAGCGTGACAGGCCTGCACAAGCACGTTTTTCTAACTCTAAACTCTGCATGCACAGGCCTGTCACACCAGCCTCCATGATGACACGTAGCGGCCAGCGTGATGACAACGAGCATCAGGATCCAGGAAGAGTCACCCGACACCTGGCCTGGGTGTCGCTGGTAACAGGAGCGGCCGGCGGAACATGGAGAGGAGCCAGAAGGATGCTACGGGAACCTCATGGCCTACTGTGGGCTGGAAGAAGCCCCAGGTAAGTAAAATTTTGGAATTTAGGTTACTGCTCAGGGCCCCTTTAAACAACCGCATTGCCAGCATAGTTAGAACATAGACTTTAGTTAGAGTACCTGATCTGCATATCGCTGTGGGTCAGTGGTCAAATGTACTGTATTAGATTCAGAGGATCATCAGGACAGCTAGGCAGCTGATGTAATTTAAAAGGAAATACATGTAGCATACTCCTTTTACCACATGGTAACATTAAGATTATTTTGCATTTATATTTATTTTCTGATAAGGAAACCTAAATAATTAATTTTGACTTTTAATTTATAATTGAGCAGTTCTTACCATTGCTGGCTTGTGATATTATCAAAAGGCCCTGTGAATTTATTGTACTTCCTTTATAACCATATTTATTAAAGAATATATGCAGTACACTATAGTGATATGAAGTAAATACAGCTGCACTTTATGCATGTTACTACTTGTTTCTTTTACAAATCTCCCCATGGGCTATTAATAGTTCTTTCTTCCAACTACTAATGTGCCATGGTACTTTTTTCATGAAATCTTGAGTAAGCTGGAAAGTTCTTGTATTTAACTTAAGTATAATAGATTTATTCATGACAAGTTTTATCAATAACTTTGCAGTCAGGTTGTAAATTGAAAGTGACAAAGTTCCAATCTAAGATGTTTACAACAGAAGGTTTTAAACTTGTTTCCTAGATTGATTTAAAAGAATTCTATTGTAAAAATAGTTGAAGCTTCCTGCAACTGACATCAAATAGTGAAGTATAAAATCAATTGCATCAGCTTGTAATATTTTCTGCGCATTTTTTTTCCTTTAAGGTAAATAATCATGCAGTTCACAATTCATATGGCGAAAGTTAAGACTTTGCTAAGCTGCCATAATAATTTGTGTAAATTTAGTTCACCAGTGGGAGTTTCAATTTTTCCTTTCAGAAAAAAATCTAAGATTTGTGTGTACAGTCCACCTAGGCCAGTATAATTGGATGACTTAATAAAGAGACTTTTATAACCCTTAATGGATGCATATGAAAGAAGTATTTTCCCCCTTTTTAAGTGCAGCTATTTTCTTAGCGTGACAACAGTTTGTATAGTGTCATTCAGGAAACGTGAGCAGTACAGGAAATGCAATTTTCTACTTCCCGGTAGCAGCAGGCCATTTAAACATTATTAGCAAAGCCCCTATAAATGTTAGAACCACCAACTTTGCTAAGTATGTATAGGAGAACAGTAGCAACAAGAAGGGAAAATGTTCCTAAAGACCTTGTGGTTTTCCACAAAATCATAGTTAAAAAAAGTGACAGCCGTCAAACAAGGTGCGGTTATTAAATAATATATGTTTTGCAACTGAGTATTGAAATTTGTGTTGGTGAAAAAAAAATTCCAACAGGTAACTGTCTGGAACAACTGAATCAATTACCAAACAATATGTTTCAGGCAACAGTCATGTATGGGATGCAACTCTGTGGAATGCTAAAAGCTGTAATATGTTACAGTTAGTCACCCTGAGTGAAAATGTCACCATGGAATGAAATGGAAATAAATGTTATTAGGGTGGGCAATGGAAACAACATAACAACACTGCTTGGTTAGACTTGTACATTTCAATATGGTTGGGAATGAGTCCCAGGTAACAAAAAAGGAACTCTTATTAGTATAAAGATCCACACTTGAGCACACCACTATGCTCAAATAGTACCAGGTTTCTTTATAGGAGGATCGATGTAAATCAAGTGAAGCCACAAAATAGCGATCTGTTTCCAAAATGTTAGTTTCACACTTTATTATATTCACAAAAAATTATTTTTCTTCTTCAAAAAGATAGAAATTCTTTGTAAAACAGCAGAAGAATTTGTGGTACAGACATAAAAAAGCAATAAAAAAGCAGATCATAGACACTGTGTGCTTTGTTTGATGAAAAAAGATAATTTTAGTTCAGGCGACGACACTAGTCAGTTTCGGGTTATTGACCCTTCGTCAGGCCTTTACAAAGCATAGAGAATTATCTATAAATTAAACAAATACATATACATTAAAATCAATAAAAATCACTTTTAATGTGATTTAGTAAAAACACACCAGAAAAGAATATATGAATGAAGGTGGAAACAAGAGAGCGGAGAAGATGAAGAAAAGCAAGAAAGAGCCAACGTGAAGAAAAAGTTACCCATTAGTATTCCAGAAAAGAAAACCTATGCAGATCAAATGGCTCATCACCAATCATGAGCCACATGAACGTAGTGAAACACTAGAGCATAGTAGCCATCCATCAGCAAGATGTCATGTGGCCAATGTAATAAAGAGAAGAAAGCCATTGTGTAAAGACAAGGAAAAAAAGATAATTAGTATATATGTGAAGCAATCTAACACTAACCTTGACCAGAGAATATGTACAGTCATAAAAGACCAAAAATGAATTTGATTAGTAAAGAGGTATCTGTTCCAACCAGACACAACCCGGCACCTGTTGGTAATAATGAAAAAATGAACTATAAAAAAATAATAATAAATGCGGTACTCAATCGCAGCACACGAGATGGCGAATGGTAGCTACAGGCAAAAGATAAACAATATCCTATCAAGAAATCACTAAGGAATTTACAGAGAGGACCATTTAATCATAACCATGCATATCATAAATACTAAAAAAAGAGAAAAGAGAAAAAAATGAAGGTCACTGTAGGTGGCACATATGATGATGAATAAAGATCTCCATAGCCAGAGCACTGGTGGTCAATCAGAACTGTACATATTCTCTGGTCAAGGTTAGTGTTAGATTGCTTCACATATATACAAATTATCCTTTTTCCTTGTTTGGTTGTGTGGAACACCTATTTTTACACATGGCTTTCTTCTCTTTTTTGCATTGGCCACATGACATCTTGCTGATGGATGGCTACTATGCTCATGTGGCTCATGATTGGTGATGAGCCATTTGATCTGCATAGTTTTTCTTTTCTGGAATACTAATGGGTAACTTTTTCTTCACGTTGGCTCTTTCTTGCTTTTCTTCATCTTCTCCGCTCTCTTGTTTCCACCTTCATTCATATATTCTTTTCTGGTGTGTTGTTACTAAATCACATTGAAAGTGATTTTTATTGATTTTAATGTATATGTATTTGTTTAATTTATAGATAATTCTCTATGCTTTGTAAAGGCCTGAGGAAGGGTCAATAACCCGAAACGGACTAGTGACGTCGCCGGAACTAAAATTATCTTTTTTTCATCAAACAAAGCACACAGTGTCTATGATCTGCTTTTTGTATTGCTTTTTTATGTCTGTACCACAAATTCTTCTGCTGTTTTACAAAGAATTTTCTACCTTTTTGAAGAAAAAAAATAATTTTTTGTGAATATAATAAACTGTGAAACTAAAATTTTGGAAACAGATCGCTATTTTGTGGCTTCACTTGATTTAAATCGATCCTCCTATAAAGAAACCTGGTTAGACTTGTACAGCAGGTTTGTATTAAGTACTAAAACAGCATATAGCCAATACCAGAATTGATAGTTCTGTATGTTTGTAGTACAAGGGACAATGTGATCCAATAGCAGGACTATCACAGTATCTATCCTGTGGAATACACACTGTCTTCATCTTCAACCTCATTTATTTAGTGGGCACTGAAGGAACTCTGTAGTTGTGCTGAAACTGAAAGTTGTTCTCTCATTAGGTGCAGCAGTACAGAGCTAGGAACATAAATGCTGCATTCTATGTAGAGGAGAACTGCAAAACCCTGCCTGTCAATGTTGACACAGTTCTAGCCTATGTAAATGTATAAGTCAGTAAATCCTAAGCTATTAGCTAACAGTGTTCTTCTCAAAAGCTGGCAATATTATTTTCAATAGCTACCAAGCCTGTTGAACTAGTATAACAGCAATCACACCTAACTAACCACCTCTAGATACAATAAATCCTACACCTAAAACTTCTGTACAGTACAAACTTCATAAAAACAGATCTATGGTGCTAAAACCTACCTAACTATGCTGATAGCTCTCAATGACACAATACAAATCTCTCCATGGCTCTGTCCTTCTACTTCTTACACACAGGTCAACAATAGAGATGGCCCAAACCTCTAATTTTAGGTCCGCAAACCGGGTTCACAAACCTCTGCAAACGTTCGCAAACTTGCAAAATTTTGTGAACCGCAATAGACTTCAATGGGGAGGCGAACTTTGAAAACTAGAAACATTTATGCTGGCCACAAAAGTGATGGAAAAGATGTTTCAAGGGGTTTAACATCTGAGTTTTTGCATGGATGAGAGGGATAGATGCCAAAAGTCTTGGGAAAAATCTGGATTTGATGCAAAGCAGCGTTTTAAGGGGAGAAATCACATTGCATGCTAAATTGGAGGCCTAAAGTGCTTTAAAACATCTTGCATGTGTATACATCATTCAGGGAATGTAATTATAGTACTGCTTTACACTGACAGACCAAACTCACTGTGTAACGCACCGCAAACAGCTGTTGGTGTAGTGACGGCCGTGCTGGACTGGTGCGCACCATGGCGAGAGTGCAGGCCGTGGAGGTTTTCAAGCCCATATGGTCACCGGGCTGTGGTAGCTCAATGATAGAACAACAGTGACTGTCCAGCTGATCAAATTTTGTCTGACCACAATGAAGCAACAACCTTATTATCTTGGGTGTGCCCCCCCCCCCCCCCCCGAGACACTCATATAGCAGGCGGTCATTGCTTCATTGTGATACGCAAGCCCCTTCACCGCGGCAAGGTAACGATCACGAAGGAGAATTGGCACATGTACATGCCTTTTGTTTTGTTGTTGCTAGGCAGGCATGTACACGCACCAGAAAAATTATTATAGCAGCCACCCTGTTGGTGGCGGCGGAGAAGGCAGTCAAGCGGCCTGCAGGCAGAGATGCTGTGTGGGGACCGACTTAGTCTTGGGGCAGGCAGTCACACGGCGTGCAGGCAGAGATGCTGTGTGTGGGGACTGACTTATTCTTCGGGCGGGCAGTAGCCCTCCAGGATCCATGCCTCATTTATTTTGAAAGAGCTGAGATACTGAACACTTTTGTGACTTAGACGACTTCTCTTCCCAGTGACAATGCCTTCAGCTGAGCTGAAGGTCCTTTCTGACAGGACGCTTGAGGCAGGGCAAGACAGAAGTTGGATGGCAAATTGTGACAGCTCTGGTCAAGCCTGCACACCTAGTATTCCATTGTTGCTCATACTGTCGATGGTTCTTTCTCTACCATTGTTAAAGAAAGCGTATGGCCAGGGAGTCAGCGTTCGATTCCGGTCCAGAGTTGAAGCCTGAGAAACGGCTACCACCACACATCCAGGGAAGGCAGCAGGCATGGCTTGCAAGTCCCGAGGTAGTAACAAAAAATAACAACACAGGAGGCCTTTCAAGGCCCTGCTGTATATAAGACAAATCAATTTTAAATCCTTTAACGAGAATCTGTTATGGAGGGCAAGTCTGCTATCCATTCAAGTGAAAGGTATGCACTGACTGCCAGGTATAATACAATGTGCAGTCACAGATGCAGTGAAAGGTATGCAGTGACTGGTATTACAATACAATATGCAGCTGTCACACAGGTGCAGTTAACAGGTATGTTCGGAGTGGTATATTACACAGCGTGCGTTCACACAGGTACTGTTAACAATTATGCAATGACTGGTATTACAAATGTGCACCTGTCACACACACACACACACAGGTACCGGACAGGCACAGTGACACTGCGTGTGCTCACGTAGGTAGGTGGGTACACTGAAGGGAACAACAGGTAGATATATGCAGTGATGGGTATTACAATGTGCACCTGTCACACACAGACAGGTAGCGGACAGGCACAGTGACACTGCGTGCGCTCACGTGGGTAGGTTGGTGCATTGTGAACAACAGGTAGGTATATTCAGTGATTGGTATTATAATGTGCACCTGTCACACACAGACAGGTACCGGAGAGGCACAGTGACACTGCATGCACTCACGTAGGTAGGTGGGTGCACTGTGAACAACAGGTAGGTATATGCAGTGATGGGTAATATAATGTGCACCTGTCACACGCAGACAGGTACCAGACAGGCACAGTGACACTGCGTGCGCTCACATAGGTAGGTGGGTGCACTGTGAACAACAGGTAGTTATATGCAGTGATGGGTATTACAAATCTGCACCTGGCACAGTAGTAATTACCACCAAGGGGCCAAAGGCCAGCTGCGACTGACTGACAGGGCTGTATGTAATACAAGTGGGCCACACACACACACAAAAAAAAATAGATCACAAGAACAAGATTAGCTCTCAAAAGAGCCGTTGATGGGTGCTTTTTTAGCAATAAGAATCAGCAAGGAGCAAGCTAACAAGCCTAGAAGAGCCTAACTAAGCTTTCCCTATGGGAGCTCTTCCTTCTCTAATTACTGCAGGCACATGAGTGAGTCCAATGCCTGACGCTGCCTGCCTTTTATAAGGGGGGGGGGGTTCCAGGAGAGAGTGTAGCCTAGTTGGCTACAATGTGCCTGCTGACTGTGATGTAGAGGGTCAAAGTTGACCCTAATGATGCACTAAGGAGGTGAATCGAACTTCTGGAAAAGTTTGCGGTTCTCCGCGAACACGAACCACGGAAGTTCGCTGGGCACTGTTCCGTTCGGGCCATCTCTAGTCAACAAATGGAGTGACTAACCCATCATTCTGCCCCATCTGCCTTTGGTTGGCTCTTTTCTTATTGGGTGCTGGGCCTTGCTGGGCATCCTGGAAGTGAATGGTTTGCTCAAGTAGGCACCCATTACACACTTCCATGTTAAATTATACAATGTTATCACTCCTCGGGTAATGCCCGTTCTTGTGGAAAACCTATTGCTTGCTCGTCCATAATGATGAGAAGAGTTCTAATATGGAGGTTTTTTTTTTCAATCAACATATTGGAGAAAACATAGGCGCCTGGTGGCAATTTCAATGCAAGCAGAATAATGTTGGTTTTTTTTATTATTATTATTAATATGTGTCAGTCATATGTATTAATCTGGTCAGCAGTTGCATAATAATGAAGGATCTATAAGAAAATACAATTTTATTATATCCACTTAAAAAATTTTGGGCTTGATTCACAAAGCGGTGCTAACTGTTAGCACGCCTGTGAAAACCCCCTTAGCACGTCTAAACAAGCTTTTCGCGCATAAAACTTTACGCGCGCAAAACTTTATGCGCGTAAAACTTTACGCGCGTACTACACAGAGCGCAGGGCGCTCCGCGCGAAGTGCCCATTAAAGCCTATAGGACTTAGCGCGCGTAAAACTTTGCACGCACAAAGTTTTACGCGCGCAAAGTTAGCGCGTGATCTGATTGAGAACTCCGGTGCTAATCTACTTAGCACCCTGGTTAGCGCGTCTAAAGACTTTAGACGTGCTAAGTAGGTTAGCACCGCTTTGTGAATCAAGCCCTATGAGTGCTGTAAGAGAGTAAGACAGACCCTATTTTGAAATATCTAGCTAACTATTAGTCCAAATACATTCAAAAGATGAAACATCTATAATTTAGTTGCAGTAATAAAGGTTATACTTTGCATATGATTTTTGGTTGTAGTTGGGATTGCATTTGTATTATTCCTTTTACAATTTTCTGCTCAGATTACAATTTTTTTTTTATTACAAGTGTTGAACAAGTGGTGAGGATTTTTTTTCTCAGCTCATCTGGCATTTGGTGATTTGGTTAGAAACCTGTAAAAAAATCTGTTGACTTTTTTGCCTTGGTGGAAGCGGCTATAGCCTATAACTCTCTAAACACACACATGTACACACGTATACACACACACACACACACACACACACAAACACACACACACACACACACACACACACACACACACACACACACACACACACACACACACACACACACACACACACACACACGTAAGTGAGTGAACAGGTAGCATTATCTCGTTAGAGATGCCAGAGAATGAGGGTAGGTCAGATCTTGTACTTCCCCATGCAAGCCGCCACTCATACTGGAAATTACACTGAAAATTATGTCAGCTCTAAAAATCATCAGGAGAAATACATGCTTACTGACTCTTGCTGACCACCAGCCTGCTTTCCTTGAGGTGCTATTTTTCTTTCCTGGGAAATCAATTTCAGATCCTTATATTAATCAATATCCATCTTTGAAACAGTCAGCTGTTTGCACAAAGAACTGTTGAAACCATATTTTTTATATGTACAGTAATTTTATTTACTAACATTATGAGCAATAAATCAGAAATCTTTTGACTATAAAATGTTGTTTACATAAATGCAATTTAAATAAATTTGTGGATCTAATGCATACATAGCAAGAATTT
Organism: Hyperolius riggenbachi; assembly: GCF_040937935.1. Taxonomy (NCBI): domain Eukaryota; kingdom Metazoa; phylum Chordata; class Amphibia; order Anura; family Hyperoliidae; genus Hyperolius; species Hyperolius riggenbachi. Next base: position 167,324,293 of record NC_090647.1, on the reverse strand, counting down.
ATGATGTTGCAGGACATGAGACAAATAGTACAAAAACAAAAGACCACAAACATTTTCTGTTATGATATGTATAATGGCAATGAAGAAATACAGTATGTGTCACTAGCAATATTACAGAGACTATTGTGACATATGTGTGACTCCTGTAATAAATTTGATTCCAACTGAGAAAGGAGAGAAGAAGAGAAAAGAATATCACAGACTCCTTGAGCTGGTTTCTTAACAGATGAACAAAATGTAAGAATAAAGATAGATAGAAGAAAGAAGTTTTGAATCAAGATGATAAAAAAGAGAAAAAGTAATTAGGAGAGTATGGAGAGACAAAGGCCCGGTTCACACTTGCGTTTTGTTGAAATACTTACCGGTGGCACGGGTCCAGTCCGGTCTGAGAACATCCGTTCGCCATCAGGAGGCCATCAGGATCTGGTCAGGTCACGGTCAGTTTTCATCCGGATCTTCTTCCGTTCTTCATGCGTCCTGGATCCGTTTCCGTTTTCAAAGAGGGGCCTATAAGGTCTGGAAAAGCACTGGAGTCCTTCTTGGGGAGAGCCTGCTGTGTGGACATCTTCCTCCTCGTCCCGCGGGGCCCTGCATCTGGATGGTCGGGTCCTTCCGTCCTCCGCTGTGTTCTGGGGTGGCTGTGGAGAGGCTGGGGGCTGTCCGGCGCTGGGTACATCCACATGGCCACCTGCACCATAGAGAACCCCACAGGAAGTGGGGTAGGACGTCCAGCTTACATCTGGAAGTGTGTTGTGCACTTCCGTTTCCCATCAGTTCCTGTTGTGCTGGATTTTATTGTCCGGATCCGGTCCGGCAGGTGGTGGACGGACCGCAGACCGCATCCGGAGGAACGGAAGAGTGCGCATGGGTCTATTGATTTACAATGGACCCTTAATTGGCCGTTCCGTTTGCGGACTTTGCGGTCCGGCTGCGGGCCACAAAATAACGCAAATGTGAACCGGGCCGAAGGCAGATAGAAGCACTGTGTTGATATATACACATTCTGAACAAAAACAAGTTGGCATAAATAATAAATTACACAAATAAGTATGTGATGAGTCTTAGAACCCTGAGATGATAAGTATATAATGTATACATTTAAAACTAGCGTTTAGTTGGTGGTATAGGACAGGTTACAACTTCTTTGGTGACTAGTATTAGTTGATCTGTTGTATAACTCTGTTTGATTTGCAGGCCATTCAGTTGAAAAAAAATCCACATTTTTAAGGTTGATCAGATTCCAAAATTGAACATTTAAGTCAACATTTGGGTTATTTTTCCAAAACGTATAGAGCTTGTACGGCTAGAAGCCAAAATCCTACAAAACAACAGTTATGACCCATTCCAGTCTGGCTTCAGCAAACATCCCAGCACTGAAACTGCCCTCATCCAAATATGCAACCACCTGCTCATGGCATGAGACAGAGGAGAGTGCTCCATCCTCATACTACTAGTAGGGATGCTCATTCGGATTCCGCGGAAATGCAATTTCCAAAATTCTGATCGGAAATTGCATTTCCGCATCGGAATGCGGAAATCGGTAAAGCAAGTGCTGTATGCGGATTTCCGCCGGAAATCGCGGAAATTCCGCCCGACTTTAATACAGATTTTCTCAAAAACTATAAGGTCTTTTTGAAAACTTTATTTGCATCTTGTTCACAAGTTTCAGTTTAATAAACCCTGAAAATTTGGTATTTCTAGGACTTAAGGGGGCTTTGCTATTAACCGCTAAAGTCGGCGGATTTTTACTGTAATGTAAATTGCAGAAAATCTGCATCTGCCTATTTTCTGCATTTTACATTACAGTAAAAATCCGCCAACTTTAGCGGTTAATAGCAAAGCCCCCTTAAGTTCTAGAAACACCAAATTTTCAGGGTTTATGAAACAGAATCTTCTGAACAAGATGCAAAAAAGTTTTCAAAAAGACCTTATAGTTTTTGAGAAAATCGGTGTTAAATTCGGGCGGAATTTCCGCGATTTCCGGCGGAAATTCCGCATTGGAATGCGGAAATTGGTAGCGGAAAGTGGAATCAGTAATCTGTACATGACGGAATGCGGATTTACCGCGGAATCGGAAATTGGCATTCCGACCATCCCTAACTACTAGACCTCTCTGCAGCCTTTGATACAGTTGACCATGACATCTTGATAAACAGGCTACAGGAATACTGCGGCATTGATGGCATAGTTCTTCAGTGGTTCCAATCCTTCTTGAGTGGCAGAACCCAAAAAGTGTCTATGGGGCCCTTCCTGTCCACCTCTGTACCACTTAAGTATGCGGTGCCCCAGGGCTCAATCCTTTCTCCCCTCCTTTTCACAATTTACATGTTACCACTTGGAAAACTAATCCAAAAACATGGCCTGACATACCACTGCTATGCGGACGAAACCCAACTATATCTTTCCTTCAAACCTGGTGTGACCCAACTCTAACTATAAACGCCTGCTTACGTGAACTACAGCAATGAATGAGTGACAACTGGCTGAAATGAAATGCAGTTCCAATAGATCCACAATGTATTTGGGTCCCATGTGGTTTAGAGCCTTCAATGTCAGCAGGCAGATCTTAAAATGGATTCTCCATTTTACTGGTAACCAGTGAAGAGTTTTCAGTACTGTGGAGATGTGTGAGCTGTGGGAGGCATTGTTTAGGAGTCTGGCTGCTGCATTCTGTACTAGTTGTAAGGAGCGTAGAACCTTATCTGGGGATCCAACAAACAGGGCATTGCAGTAATGCAGGAGGGAGGATACAAATGCATAAATCAAGGCAGGTAGGTCTTTAGCTGGGATAAGGTGCTTGATTCTCGATATGTTTCTCAGATGGAAGAAGAGTCTTTATACCGTATGGCATCCTCCAATTGCTAAATTAAGTGGGGATAGGTTTGTAATTTATCCATCATGTGTGGCTCACCTACCACCAACACCTCTGTTTTGTAAGAGTTCAACCTCAATCAGCTGGTGTTCATCCAATTTTATAATTCCACGAGGCATTGATAGATACTAATGGGTCTTGAGTCCCAGGCTTGAAGGACAGATACAGTTGTGTGTCTTCTGCATAACAGTGGTATACTAGGCCATAGTTCTGGACTATTTTGCCCACTGGGAGCATGTAGACTGCAAAGAATAATTGGAGATAGCACAGAACATACTTGCTCTGTCACAGAACATACTTGCTTGTGATCACGGGTAACCCGTGATCACGGGTAACCCGTGATCACAAGCTGTTTTTCCTGATTACGAGGTCAGAGTCCGAATTCATGATTGCCTCTCTACCATGGATTCAGTTTCGAATGCACTCGTGATCGTGGTCCATATCCTGCTCGTGATCAAGGATTTAGCCATGATTATAACCTGAAAACTTGCCAACTTTAGCAGTTAAAGGGGAACTGAAGAGAGAGGTATATGGAGGCTGTCATGTTTATTTCCTTTTAATCAATACCAGTTGCCTGGCAGCCCTGCTTGTCTATTTCTCTGCAGTAGTATCTGATTAAAACCAGAAACTAGCATGCAGCTAGTCTTGTCAGATCTGACTTATAAGTCTGAACCACTGAAACACCTGATCTGCTGCATGCTTGTTCAGGGGCTATGGCTAATAGTATTAGAGGCAGAGGATCAGCAGGGCTGCAAGGCAACTGGTATTGTCTAAAAGGAAATAAACATGACAGCCTCCGTATACCTCTCTCTTCAGTTCCTCTTTAATAGCAAAGGCCCCTCACATTATGTAAACACCAAATTTGCAGGGTATGTTAAGTAGAACAGTGGGAACAAGGAAAAAGGTATTTTTTTCAAAAAGAGCTTACAGTTTAAAAAAAAAACACAAAGCCGTAATAACTCTCATCACGGTCGTGGTATCGTTATAGCGCACGCAGTTTTTCACGCGCAAACGCAAATTTGCAGGCGAAATTGAAAATGAAAAATGTTATGCGCTTTATAGCACGCGCAAAACGCTACCGGGACCGTGATAAGAGTTATCATGGTTTCGTGAATCGAGCCCAATGTATTTACTACATTTACATGTATACCTTTTTCCTTTGAAACTTCTTTTGAAATTTTAAAATCGATTTTCTCAAAAACTATAGGTCTTTTTGAGAAAAAAAAATTAAGTTGTAGCCACTGATCACTTTTAATATCCATGCAATTTTGGTGATTGTAGCATGTATGGGGGCTTTGCTATAAATGTTAAAGTGGATCTGAGATGAACTTTTACTCATTGCATAATTGTGTTCCTTTCCTATTGTTTATAGGGCATTCCTCAAGCCAAATACTTTTTTGTTTTTATTTTAATACTCTAATTCCCAATAAACTAAACAAGCCACACACACAGGTTTTCAGAGAGCTTAGGCATTTTCAGACAGTAGCAAGGGCTCATGGGAGATCAGTTTGGGCAGGAGGAGGGGGAGGTATTACTAGCCAGAGATTTCAGAGGCAGAGGGGAGGAGGGAGGAGGAGGGTGATTCGTTTGTTTTGCTCAAGATGCAGATAAGCCTGCCTCTGTGTAATGTTTACAAACAACATGGCTGCTGTCATTGTATCACAGCACAGGAAGAAATAATCATATTCTATTAAAGTTGTTTGCAGCTAGATTTGCTGTGTAAACGATCTAAACTTTAGATAAGATATATAGACAAATCACTTGTGATAGTAGTTTTTCATCTCGGATCCACTTTAAAGTCAAATCCGTGATCACAGCCGTGATCACGGATTCTACATGTAATCACGGCAAAAATTCTAGTTGAATTCGGAGCTCCAAATCAAATCCGGATCACAATCACTTCGTATCCGGATTTTGATTCTGCCATGGCTGGATTTACTAGAATTCATGATTGGGGGAATCCGAGCATCACTGTTCCCAGTTTATTTGAGTTTTTGCCTCTTTTCAGTTGCTTGTTGACCACAAAGATTACACATGATCATTGGGCTTACAGCATTGTGTACAGCAAAGAATGACCAAATGGGCTAATGTCTAGCTGGGCTGCATAGAGATCTAATTCTGGGAATAGACGGGTCGATCTGGCAGCCGATTAGCCGCCGGATCGACCCCAGCCACGTCCCCGCTCGTCCACGCGTGCGCGTGGATCGATCCCCGCTTGTCCCCGCCAGCGCTTCCTTATCAGTGCTCGATTCCCTGCTATTGTCCACCGGCGGGGATTGAGCGGGCGGGGGTCGAGCGGCTTGATTGGGCCAGCTGAATATTATCAGCTGGCCGGATCAGCTGGTCGATACACGGTACAGAAACGTACCGTGTATCCACAGCATTAAGCTGGTGGTGGTGGCAGCCCCTGGTTTTTGAGGCACACATGTGGTGACACAGCTGCCAATGATGGCCAAATAGTATGACTTGTAAGTAAAAACTGCTGAGTTTTGCCAGCCTTTCCGCTCTTTTTCTATATCCCACTTTGATGCCATTTTATAACCTCCTCCTTGTCTTCTTCTCCTTCTCCTTCTGCCTATGATGATGATCTCTTTACTTCATTTCACTCCATTTCAGCTGAAGGTCATCATAATCATCTGCCTGCTCCTCCTCTTACCCAGCGGAGCCTACTTCTCAGTACAAAATGGATTGTGGCAGGTGCCTTTTGAATAGCATTTCAACAAGCTTATCTGGCTCAGCATGTTCAGGTAGACATTAAATAGAGGGAAAGCCAAACAACTCTTTTCCATCTGCTTACTCAAAGACTTGTGCATTAAGAGATTCATCATGCACTGCCTCTGATCCTCCTTGGTCAGATTCCTCCTTGGAGTCATTCAAATTCTGCTTAACATCTTTGGATGGACCAAAAGACTTAACGGCAGAGTGAGAAGTGCTTTGGGATCCCTATGAATCCTCTGTCTGGGACTGGGAGGAAGAGGGGATGCTATGACTTGAACCAGGATGGGTCATGTAGCCTACTGCCTGTTCTGCATAGTGACGTAGTAGTGTGCACCCATCCACAAGCACTTTTTTAGCATATTATCTGGCACTCTAGCCTTCAGTGCCAGATAATATAGCGGGAAAAAACTCTGGAAGTAACACACCGCCTGTAATGTTCAGCTCAACAGATTACAGGAGCATATGTACAATACCACCAGCATATCTATCTATCTATCTATCTATCTATCTATCTATCTATCTATCTATCTATCTATCTATCTATCTATCTAGTAATGAATGTGCTGCTGTGATGTGTCAGGCAAAATGGAGGTGAGGACCTCGCTTGTAATTAGAGGGCCCTAGGCATTATAGGAGAGCCCAACTGGGCCACTGGACATTGTGGGAATGGCAGCAAAAAAATAGAATTCCTCCATCAAATATCAGTTTTTGGGAGTTAGCAAGGTCTGAATTTAAACAGCCATTTTCAGGTCAGAGTTAACTAAAACCCAAATTCAAACACCAACCCTGGTGGTGATCTGGTGACTCACACAGTAGATAGCCCCTCACAGTATCAATATACCAATAAAAGGGTAAAACTGTAGACACAAAGTAACAGAGACACTGGCACTAGACAAACCAAGGGAAAACACCCAAGGAGGTCTATGTCGGTGTAGAATCAGCATTGCTCACAAGAGAAATATCACAGCCTAACTGAACTGTAACAGTATACAGAAATGTAATAAATAAATAAATAGGAGATAGATGTAAATAGATCAAGTCATCTAGCAGCAATACACTACAGTAAGAAAAAAAAATCTAGAGGAAAAAATGCCTTAGCTTACAAATGTAACGATTGGTGTAGCAAAACAGGAGTCTGGTTATTGTGTGATCTGCAGTATCACCAATAACCCAGACACTATACATGATTATGTGGTGATCTACAGAATCACCAATAATGCAAGTATAGCTAACAAGGTAATATCAATAGTGTATAGTGCTTGGTGCAACTGTAATACTGATCAGTTAGGTAAAACCTAACCTAGCGGGTACTATCAGTAATGAACCTCACCAGTGACAAGGGCTCACTGGTGAGTGGAGAGGTCAGACAGAGGTCAGACAGAGGTCAGACAGAGCGGACAGATACAGTATAAAATCAGCAGGCAAGAGGATAGAGATATTCAGGCAGAGTCAGCAACAGAATCAGATGGGCTAAAGTACAGAATCGATAAGCGAAAGCGAAGTCAGAAGAGAGCCAGAGTCATACACAGGTTATCAAGCAATATAACAGCAATAGTAGTAATAAATCCTAGTCTTGTGTGAAATCCCAGGTTTTCTCTCAGATCAAAGCACACCGGATCTATCTAAGGTCTGAGTGCTAACACGAAGCATTCGCAACAGCAGACAGGTTGCAAGTGACTCCAGAAGGCTTAAGAAGCGGAGACCCCTCGGCCACGCCCAAGAAGAGAGGAGACCCCTCGGCCACGCCCATACTCATCAGCCAATCGGAAACGCCGAGAGTCTCCTCTGACGTCAGCCTACCGGCAGGTCAGCTGACGTGCCTCCTCCCCGCATAAAGGTCCTATCTGTGCATGACAAAGCCACCCTATGAGCCCCTGACAATCCCCTCCTCGGCGTGCTAGACGCCGGAGGGACGGGAGAAATGCCCGACAGAGAAACTGAAGCAGCTGCGGGGGTATCCTAGCTGCATCTCCAGAGACTGTTACAACAAAGTATAACTTTCTGATGGTAGGGCCATATGAAACTTTCTTTCTTTCTTGGAGCACTCATCACTCTATAGATGAGGCATTTGTAATCTATCAGAAATTGCTAGAACCACAAACAAGGCATCTCCCCCACCTGGTATCCTCTGAGAGGGAGGTTTCCCCAACATATATGGGGAAAGGTTAAAAAGGGTGGGGGAGGGGGTGGCACCATGTCATTTTTTTATGTAAATAATGGGTATATTCACCAGGAATCCTTATACAGCAGTATTGTAGCTGCACCATGTTCCCTGGAAAAAGCTTGCAACTTCCTGTTGGTCAGTGCACATTGACTGTATACTGACCAACAAGAAACCCTGACAGGAAATCCACAGCTGTTTCAAGGGATTTATGTTTATTTTCAATACTAATCGGTAGATTAACTCTTATTTAACCACATGATAAATTATAGGTTTTGCCCCACGTGTTCCTTCTGAATCTTCCTGCAAGTCAAAAATCTCTGAAAAGTATCGTTTGGACCAATAATGGACAAACATCTCCTAACCAATGCGATCAGGTTGACTGGATCTAACCAAAATTTGGAGTGATTCCATTAATCTGATTGTATTGGGTAGGATATTTTTGTCTGTTAGTGGTCCCAAGCTTTCATTTACGATCGTTCATGCAAACAATCATTTGTAATCGATCGTTTGGCAAATTGTATCATTAGTGGCTACCTTTAGACCAAAACTGGTGTCTGTGTTATTGGAAACATTGGAAACAATAAAATGTTTTTGAGCTATAAAAAGGGGTCTTTTTAACAGCTATATTTCAGAATTTCACAGTTTTATACATTATTGCAAAAGGATACATGTACTTTACGTATAACTTCCAACAGTAAGGGAATATCTTAGCCCTAGCAGGATTTTTTTTTTCTTAACATTTCCTTAAGCCCAATGTATCCCCAAGTCCTTTTCCTTTTAGACTTCTAATCATTGAAGAAACTACTCTTATAGAGTAATTGGCTCATTTAATTTCTCCTCTTCCTCGAGAGGTGCTTGCAGAAAATCCAGAGGCTATAGAAAATCTGTCATAGCTGATTTATTCCCTGGATTCAGCTTATAAAGGGTTGTGTTGAAAGATTTACAAAACTCCAGTATCTGATCTGGTGCCTTTGTTACCACACTAGAACACATTATTATAGCATGTACAGTTTTATTATGTGCTGTCCTCTTTAAGGATTGAAGACAAAATGTAAAAACATGAGACAGTTTTTTTCAAACAACATATTTTTGCTTCACAGGTGGCAGACACAGTGGCTGTTACAACAATTATGAATACATACACTCATACATTAACACACCTACTTTAACCCAACAGTGGGTACTGCACAGTGAGTGATGCAATAATGTTTTTTCTTAACCAAATGTTACAATAAGAGATTGGATCCTAACAGGAGAAATGTTAGTCCATTTAGCTTTTTCACATTTTGTAATTATAATAGTTGCTTCTTTAGAGGCCTTTATGTATGCACAACATACCACTAAAGGTATGTGTGGACATAAGTGATTAAGTGGAAAAATAAAATAAATATTGTGAGGATTGCTCTTATTTGGTCACAGTTAGGAACATATTGAGGAAACGGAAGAACACAGGCTCAGTTCAAGTTAAAGGGAACCTGAACTGAGTAAAATTATTTAAAATAAACACATGATGTAGTTGCAAATGAATATTACATAGTTACTTCACCATCAGTTCCTCTCAGAAGCTCACCATTTTCTTCTTACAGTGATCCCTTAAAGAGAATCTGTACTCTAATATTCTTACAATAAAAAGCATACCATTCTATTCCTTATGTTCCCCTGTGCCCCTCTGTGCTGTTTCTGTCACTCCCTGCTGCAATCCTGGTTGGTAATTAACAGTTTTAGGCAGTGTTTACAAACAAATGACTGGCTTCTAACCAGAGTATCATAGGCTGAGAACTGTGTAATTCATGCAGAGCTTGGAGGGTGTGTGTAAAGCTTCTGCCAATGACAAGCAGTGCTGCACATTCCACACATTCCAGCCTCTGCCCGACAGACACGACAGATGAAAGGAGATAAGATTTATTACAGAGACAGTGCAACTAGAAAAGGTTGCAGTAAGTCAGACCACATCAGAACAGGTATAGGAACTTATAGAATAGAAGAAATAAGGCTCAAAATTTTGTTACAGAGTCTCTTTAAAGTTCTGACAATATTTTGTCAAAACTGGACTATACCAGTTGCTGTCAGTTATATATCAGCAGCTGTCAGCTACAACTGGATGTGCAAGGTGTAATGTCCATGTTTCCCTATGGCTCAAGTGGGCGATATTACAGTTTAACAGTGTGCTGACCAGGAAGCTGTTATGGGGTAATGGCCATTTTCAAAATGGAAGACAGAGTATTCCATTGATCACAGTGGACAAACAGGACACAGGAGAGGAGAAACAGATTGAGTAGTAGACTACGCAGGAGGCAAGTATGACATGTTTATGTTTAATTTGACTTTTAATTTTCAGTTCAGGTTCTCTTTAAGGCTCGAAGTGGCAGACCAAGAAAAATCTCAGATAAATATAAGCAACGAATGAGAACAGTCAGAGTCAACCCACAGACCAGCACCAAAGACCTACAACAAAGACCTTGCTGCAGATGGAGTCACTGTGCATCATTCAACCATTCAGCGCACTTTACACAAGGAGATGCTGTATGCGAGAGTGATGCAGAGTAAGCCCACAGCATAAACAGTAATTAAAAAGGGGGGGATAGTGCTCCAAGCGAGACAAGACCAAAGCTAGGCAAGCATATGATTGGTACAAAAATTCTTCACTTTATTATATCAAAAAAAGGGGATAAAATTGATAACTGGATGTCAGACAGAAATAACAAACCCTCCCACCCACCAATAAAACCCACAAATTCAAGGAGCGAGGACCCAATATATCAATTGGTGATAACAAATCAAATAGGTGTAGCTGTAGGCTCACACAGCATGTCACTTCAATTCATGGAAAGGTGCTATAATGCAGTCCGAGATGCCACCAGACGTCCTGTCACAATGTGGACACTTAATGAGCTGACTGGAGACGAGTCCCACTCGCAGACTCCCAGATTATGCAAAGCAGACAATGCATGTAGCGTGTAGCTGGCAGAGAAAGGGCGACAGATACAAGGCAGATAGGTATGCGTAAGCAAGGCTGCAGGTATATGGCTTAATGGCATAGAATGTTCTCATAGATGCAAGATTCACCAAAGTTGCCCATCATGCAGCCCAATAAGCACTCACAGTTCCTGAGTCTGCCCGGGCCCTCCTCAGTAGCACTCCATTCCGTGGGTGATGATAGCTTGTGTGTGTCCGGAATCGTGCTGGTTCTAGGACGCCAGCCCGCCAGAAAGATGGAGATCCTGTGGGTATTGGTGTCCTTCCGCGTGGACACTTCCGTGTATCAGCTTACACGTAAGTTCACGTGAGAAGAGATGTGTAGTGGGTCCTCAAGCTCCGCCCACCGACCGGTTTCGCGCATGCGCGCTTCCTCAGGGTGTGATTGCACCATAGCTACGAAGTACATTTTATACCCTGGCTCAAACGGTCCGCCTCCAAGGCGGAGTAAACACAATTCATACTGAAACAGTAGGTGCAGAGCGACAACCGCCCCAGCAAGGGAACAACAGGTCGAAGCCGATAAAAGGGTATTCACAGGGATACTAGAAGATAACCTCATTTAGGCAAAATTATGCCATGCCTATAAAACAGTAATTAGTAGCAAATAATACATTAATGACAGAGTCCCACCACAGAGAAGGCAGAGCAAGATTCATCCTCAGCCACTCACAAAGTTGTAACTGAAGAGCTAATCAAGGGAAATTGAGCGGAGATCTAACACCAGCTCTCACCCAACAGAGGGAACACTTCCCTCCTGTTGGGTTAACAGAGGGGGACAGAGACAGGACCAGGGCTGAGGCGAGCGCGGGTGAATCAAAATCAAAATAAGGGGGGCCTCACAAAAAGCATTGCAGCCCAAAATCTACATTATGCCCAACTGGGGCCAATGTGTGAAGCTTAAAGATCCAACCGCACTCCCTCTGCTTCAGGATCCTGTCAAAGTCCCCCCTGCGAGGGGAAATGCTGAGTTTGTAGATCCCCTTGACCTTCGAGCCCACAAGATCGCCCCCATGAAAATCCTTGTAATGTTGCGCAAGGGGAGTTGTGTATTCCTCTGCTCTTGCATTACGCATATGCTCACCAATCCTCGCCCGCAAGGGACGCGTCGTTTTCCCTATATAGTGCATGTTGCAGGGACAGGTGAGCATATACACAACCCCCTCAGTAGCGCAATTGATAAAGGATTTGATCCGGTAGGCTCTCCGGCCAAGGGAGTCAACAAAAGTCGCAGTGCGGTCCACCAGAGGGCATACCTGACAACCACCACACCGATACATGCCACTGGGGGTAGCCTTACCTAACCACGTAACAGTGGTACTTCTTTTAAATTCACTCCGAACCAGATGGTTCCTTAAAGACATGGCTCTCTTGGCAGCCAAATGAGGATAGTCGCCAACTAAGGCCTTTATCTCCTCTGAGGCTGTCAAAACCGGCCAATGTCTAGTTAGAATCTCCTTCAAGGACTCCCAGTGGCTACCATAAGGGGTGGGGATCCTAAGGACTGACTCCTTCCGAGGGTCCCCGCACTCAGAAGCTCTCCCCCGCTTGCTGTGGAGCAGGCGTTTTCTCTCCAGTGCCCATGCTCTCCTAAGAGCCTTCTTTAAAATCCTATGAGGGTAGCCTCTCTCTCTAAAACGGAGATACATCTCTTTTGATTCTTTAGCAAAGGTTTCATCTGAGCCACAGTTCCTCCTTAGCCGCTGGAATTCACCAATGGGAATGGACCCAATTTGGCACTGCGGGTGACAGCTAGTGGCGTGCAGGACAGTATTCCCAGCTGTTGGTTTTCTATAGCTGGAGGAGAACAATCTGTTCTCGGTTATCTTTATTCTAAGGTCCAAAAAGTTAAGCCCCACATCGCTCACATCAAAAGTGAGTCTAATATTCAAGGGATTCTCGTTTAGATCCCCGAGAAAGGACTGGAGCTCTCTCAAACTGCCTGTCCACACCATCATGATATCGTCAATGTATCTTATCCATAGGAGGGCGTGCTCCTGCCAAAGCGGATGTTGGTACACCACCTTTCGCTCCCAATAGCCTAGGTGTAAATTCGCATAGGCAGGAGCACACGCCGCCCCCATGGATGTACCCCGTATCTGATGGTAAAACTGCCCATCAAAAAGAAAGCAGTTGAAACCCAAAATGAACTCCAGAATTTCTGCCATGAACTCGTTGTGGCAACGGTACCCAGGATATGCATCTCGAAGGAATAAGCGGGTGGACCTGACCCCCTTCACATGTGGGATCGAGGTGTTTAAGGATTACACATCGATCCCCACGAGAAGGGAGCCGGGGGGCACCACAACCCCCTCAATCACTCCAAGGACCTCAGTGGTGTCCCGTACATAGGAGGGCAAATGGACAACAAGGTCCTTTAGCTTCTGATCAACAAATTTGCCAACTCTTTCCAAAGGGCCATTCACTGCTGAGATTATGGGGCGACCACAGGGGCTGACCACATTTTTATGTACTTTTGGTAATATATAGATAGTGGGGACAGTGTATTCAGTAATCACCATATATTCCCACTGCTCTTTGGTCAGAACCCCCTGGTCGTATCCCGAATCCAACAGCGAATTGAGATTATTCTTAATAAGCTCAAAAGGGTTGTATTTAAGTTTCCTATATGTCTCCGAGTCCGAGAGCTGTCGTTTAATTTCCCCCAGATAGTCGTCCTCTTTCAAGAGGACTACGTTGCCCCCCTTGTCACTTGGTTTAATCACCAGCCTAGGAGCACTTTTTAGTTCATTCAGTGCTTGTCTCTCTAGTGTGGAGATATTCTGGACAGGGGGGGCAATACTCCAATTTACATTTCTGAGATCACTCTCAACCAGCTCGATGAACACGGAGACATATTTGTTGGCAGAAGTTGAGGGCATAAATTTGGGTCTCGATTTAAGAGTTGTAAAGGAGGGCACACCAGTTTCATTCGGTACGTCATCCTCCTCCACGCAGTCACCGTGCTCATCCTTCATTAATTCTAGCTCAACTATAGACCTCCTGTCAGCAGCAGAAGGGACCATGGAGCTATGCAAAGTCTGAGTTTGATCCCCTGATTGCCCAAACATGAGTTTTAAAGTAAGTCTCCTAAGGAATAGCACAATGTCCTTATAGGCCTCAAACTCATCTCCCAAAGCAGTTGGGACAAAACTGAGCCCTTTTTCCAGGAGACTAACATGTCTGGGTTCAAGGACAAAGTCAGAAAGGTTGATAATAATATTTGTTACTTGCTTCGGGAATTGCGCGATGACTGCTGGCGACTGGACTGACTCCGTGTTTGCCTGATGTCCTCCTCCACACTCGAATCCGAGGATTCTGTCTGTTCCCCGTTTTTTGAATCTCTAGAGACAGAAGCAGATGGTTTATTAATTTTTTCTAGTCTTTTATCTATATTTTGGGGATGTTGATTTTTCTTTTTCTTTTTATCTTTGTCACTGGCAAAGGTCACCGACTTCACACTGTCTGGGGAGGCTGGAGAACTGTCAGGCTTACTTGGGGGTCTCCTAGGGCCCCTCCTACCTCGACTTCTCGATCTTCCTCTCCCACTATGTGACATTCTAGGGTCAAATGCTGTTTCCTCATTCCATTTCTCTCGATCTTTTTGGAATTTCAGGGATTTGGTCTTTTTGACGTTATCCTGGAGTTTCTCTATATAAGTTCTCAAAGAGTCATTCAGTTTTTTGAAGTCCGGATGGTCTTGATATTGGTTAAGGGTATTAACACTTTTGTCCACTGCAGAGTTAATCTCACACAGTTGTGCCTTTTCCTCATCAATGACCATCTGCACATTCTCCAAACCTCTTTCCCTCATCTTAGCTTTCCATTTAGGAAGAAATCTATCGGTCAAGAGATTCTCAGCTGGTCTGACTCTGTCCTGCAAACCCTCTGGAACTATGCCCACTCTGTGGTAGGACTCCAGGAACCGCACATTCCATGTGCGCTCAACCTGCATAAACAGAGCTGCTTTAGGAATGATAAAGCACAAACACATTTGAACAAGCCACTTTCATTTTAGAATAAGGTGCAGTGGACTAATGCAACTAAAATTGAATTATTTGGGCAAAACTAGGGTGTTATGCATGGAGGAAAAACAACACAGCATTCCAAGAAAAACACCTGCTACCTACAGTAAAATATGGTGGTGGTTCCATCATGCTGTGGGGCTGTGTGGCCAGTGCAGGGACTGGGAATATTCTCAAAGTTGAGGGACGCATGGATTCCACTTAGTATCAGCAGATTCTGGAGATCAATGTCCAGGAATCAGTGACAAAGCTGAAGCTGCGCCGGGGCTGGATCTTTCAACAAGACAATGTTGTGGAATGGCCATCTCAGTCCCCAGACCTAAATATAATTAAACATCTGTGGTGTGAGTTAAAGAGAGCTGTCCATGCTCAGAAGCCATCAAACCTGAATGAACTAGAGATGTTCTGTAAAGAGGAATGGTCCAAAATACCTTCAACCAGAATCAAGACTCTCATTGGAACCAACAGGAAGCTTTCAGAGACTGGAATTTCTGCAAAAGGAGGATCTACTAAATATTGATTTCATTTCTTTTTTGTGTTGCCAAAATTTATGCACCTTCCTAATTTTGTTTAAACAATTATTGCACACTTTCTATGAATCCAATAAACTTCATTTCACCTCTCATATATCACTGTGTGTGACTCCTATATGATATATATTTAACTGACATTTGTTGTCGTAACAACTGACGATTTATACAGGAAAATCATGACAATTAACAAGGATGCCCAAACTTTCCCATCCCCTGTATTATACAGTATGCATGGATGATACCTACAGAGGTGTAGCAGTTATTTCTTGAGAGATGGTAAATTAACTGGACATTTAGAAGAAGGAGAGATTACTTTGAAGTAGGTTCAATGGTTTTAGTGGGTGATTTTCAAAATGGAAAAAGCCAAAAAGACTCTTTAGAGCACATTGGAATCTAGTACTCTGACATTTTAAAAGAAAATGGATTGCAACTATATCTTTTGTTAAAGCTGGTATCATTCCAGGAGGTTTACTTAAAAAAAGTGATTCAACAGAAAATCAACATAATTCACAATTCTTGTCCAAATGTGAAGAACAATGTATACAGCATACGATTCCTGTAAAGAAACTGATATTAGAAGAAGAAAAGATTCAATTAGAGGATTTAGAGGAAGCCAATAATACCAACACTGTTAAATTAAATAGATTTAAAACCCACAAGGATTTTGAATGCTTAAATGATAAGCTGAAAAAAGTAATTACAAAAATTAAAAGCAGTTAGCAGGAAAAATTCATAAGAGATCAGTAGGAATGTAGAAACAGTCACACTGTCACGAGTGGCATCTGCTGGCAATTTCCTGAACTTTGTTGATGAACTTCCTCTATTTCACCAGCAGATGTCCTCAGTGTCCTCAGGGATTATGCGGCAACTTGTTTTACTCTCTGCCACCAGCAGGGGTCTCTCCTTTAGGAACTGTCCATCACAGACTATAATGAGGGCAGGTCTGGGATCACCTGGATCTGACCTCCCAGCACAGAATATAAGCTGCTGTAGCAAGTCAGTCCAGTGTTAGATCATCACATCAGTTCCTGGTCCTGATTATCGAGCTCTAGCCTTTCCTGCCTTGCATCCGTGCTTTGTATCTTGCCCTTGCTGTGTATGACATTTTTGCTGTTTGACTAATATTTTGCCTAAGCGATTATATCTTGTATGATTCTCTGATTTTACCTTGCATGTTTGACTTCCCATTGCCTGCCGATTCTGATTCAGTTGCTCTGTTCATGTACAGGATCTTCTCAAAAAATTAACATATTGTGATAAAGTTCATTATTTTCTGTAATGTACTGATAAACATTTGACTTTCATATATTCTAGATTCAAATACACACAACTGAAGTAGTTCAAGCCTTTTATTGTTTTTATATTGATGATTTTGGCATACAGCTCATGAAAACCCAAATTTCCTATCTCAAAAAATTAGCATATGTCATCCGACCAATAAAAGAAAAGTGTTTTTAAAACAAAAAAAAAGTCAACCTTCAAATAATTATGTTCAGTTATGCACTCAATACTTGGTCGGGAATCCTTTTGCAGAAATTACTGCTTCAATGCGGCGTGGCATGGAGGCAATCAGCCTGTGGCACTGCTCAGGTGTTATGGAGGCCCAGGATGCTTCGATAGTGGCCTTAAGCTCATCCAGAGTGTTGGGTCTTGCGTCTCTCAACTTTCTCTTCACAATATCCCACAGATTCTCTATGGGGTTCATGTCAGGAGAGTTGGCAGGCCAATTGAGCACAGTAATACCATGGTCAGTAAACCATTAACCAGTGGTTTTGGCACTGTGAGCAGGTGCCAGGTCGTGCTGAAAAATGAAATCTTCATCTCCATAAAGCTTTTCAGCAGATGGAAGCATGAAGTGCTCCAAATTCTCCTGATAGCTAGCTGCATTGACCCTGCCCTTGATAAAACACAGTGGACCAACACCAGCAGCTGACATGGCACCCCAGACCGTTACTGACTGTGGGTACTTGACACTGGACTTCAGGCATTTTGGAATTTCACTCTCCCCAGTCTTCCTCCAGACCGTGGCACCTTGATTTCTGAATGACATGAAAAAGTTGCTTTCATCCGAAAAAAGTACTTTGGACCACTGAGCGACAGTCCAGTGCTGCTCCTCTGTAGCCCAGGTCAGGCGCTTCTGCCACTGTTTCTGGTTCAAAAGTGGGTTCATGCTTCCATCTGCTGAAAAGCTTTATGGAGATGAAGATTTCATTTTTCAGCATGACCTGGCACCTGCTCACAGTGCCAAAACCACTGGTAAATGGTTTACTGACCATGGTATTACTGTGCTCAATTGGCCTGCCAACTCTCCTGACCTGAACCCCATAGAGAATCTGTGGGATATTGTGAAGAGAAAGATGAGAGACGCAAGACCCAACACTCTGGATGAGCTTAAGGCCGCCACAGAAGCATCCTGGGCCTCCATAACACCTGAGCAGTGCCGCAGGCTGATTGCCTCCATGCCACGCGGCATTGAAGCAGTAATTTCTGCAAAAGGATTCCCGACCAAATATTGAGTGCATAACTGAACATAATTATTTGAAGGTTGACTTTTTTTGTTTTAAAAACACTTTTCTTTTATTGGTCGGATGAAATATGCTAATTTTTTGAGATAGGAAATTTGGGTTTTCATGAGCTGTATGCCAAAATCATCAATATTAAAACAATAAAAGGCTTGAACTACTTCAGTTGTGCGTATTTGAATCTAAAATATATGAAAGTCTAATGTTTATCAGTACATTACAGAAAATAATGAACTTTACTACAATATGCTAATTTTTTGACGAGATCCTGTATATATTGTATATAGTTCACATGTGTATATATTATCACACACTAGCCGAAGGGAAAATACCAGGGAAATGTATATACACACACAACGTCTCAAAAAGACAAGCCCTATAGGTAAACGTATAAGGTTAGGATACACCTAAATAAATAAACCAATTGATTTTATAGCAACCACCCATATATAGGGGTGGATGTCAGTGGTGCACTCCCCAAGTGGGGGTAGCACTGATAGCACCTGTGGGGGTCCTGGCTGATCCCCCCACTAGGCGTAGCAAAGTGGGGTGTAGCTATCCCACAGGTACAAGGAGCTGGTGCACCAGGGACAACAGAGGAGGTAAAGGGCTATGAACTGGCTACCTCAGGCCAGATAATACTGGTCTTGGTAGAGCCCCAGGGTACTGCCTGACTCCAATGTGTCCAAAAAACAAGGGTGGATGGTCGAGAGCAAAAGTGCAAAGTGCTGTACAGTTAAAACCTTTATATGAACATATTTCGCCCTCTAACAGGGCTTCCTCAGAAGGTGCTATACAAAATGTACAATATTTACAACATTAGTGATTAAAATATCTACACAGAGCCCCCCATCATCAACCCTCAAAGCTTAAGTCAAAGCTGAGTATGCCTGGTCAGGCAGCTATTTAAATGTCTGATGGAACAGGAAATGAGTTACGCCCTAATGGTGGGGCGTGTCCCCCATCCACTGGCCAGAACATAGCAGCGGCAACCTACAATAGATATCAAATCGGTACCTGTTAATGCCCACCCGCTGTGGGTGAGGATGCTGTTGCCAGTGCCCTCTACAAACACCCCGATCGCCCCCGATCCACCTCGTCCAGCCTGCAGGCTGGCACTACGGGATGGTGTGTGTATCACCACCGCCCACTTCCGCCCGGCGTGTATGTTCGGCGTCAAGCGTAGGCATAGTAACCAGTTGCGTGGAGGACCTACGTCATGTCCGACTGGAGGCCTGTTACCAAGGCGACGAGATGCCGCCCTCCTAATGGTGCGCACGCATAGGACGGCGTGCGGGACCGCCTCCAGTAAACAGTGCACGGAGGTGGTCAGGTTGCCATAGTTACACAATGCACACCCGGCAAAGGCTGAACCAGGGGGCGGCACGTAATGCAAGCGCATACGTGTACACAAACAAGCACCATGGCATGTGAATATGTACTGCAATAATTGTACGTAAGATATGGGCCTCTGACATAGCGTCATGCCCATGTGGGAGGCGCGGATCTACGCCGCATCTTCCACAAATAGAGGTGCATGAGGGTATATGAGGGGGAAGGGGGGTATCGGAGGGAGAGCGAGAAGAGGGGGGGAGGATGGTGCAAAAAACTGTTCCACCAGAGGACAGCAAGGGAGAGATCAGGGGACTGTATGGAATTAGACAAACCAGATGTATCAAAGACACACATAAGACATGTAGTCAATGCAAACAAAGTGTTGCTGACATGGCCACCCCCATTAATATCCCATATGTGCACCCCTGATGTGCACTCAGGGGCCCCAGGGGGGGGGGGCACCCACGTGTATTAAAGAAAGCATGCTAGATTGAAGTCTTTATTCAGCCCTTTTGGGGCAATAGTCTCCAGATAAAATATCCACTCAGATTCGATCTGTGTCAATTTACGATCAAAATTACCGCCCTTCTTGTCCTTTTTCCAACATTGGATACCCCAGAATGAAATGTCAAAACGGCGGCCACTGTGACACTCATTCATATGTCTAGCAATTGGGGTGCTGCTCTTATGTGTGATGTTACCCACATGTTCAAGCACCCTTTCCTTGAATTGTCTCGTGGTTTTACCTATGTACCAAAGATTGAAAGGGCATTTAGCTCCATACACTACTCCACGTGTCTCGCAGCTGATAAATGATTTGATTTCTAAGGTCCTACCGCTATGTGGAGCTGTGAAGTGTTTTACGGTAGGTAAATATTTACATGCCTTGCACCGGCCACATCTAAACAACCCCATGGGTTTGGGGGGTAACCATGTATTAATAGGTGTGGGGACATTTGAAAAGGTACTATGTACAAGCATGTCTCGAAGGTTTGCCGACCTTCTATATGTAATTGCTGGAAGAGGGGGCAGATGTTTGATGAGGTCCTTATCTTTTTGCAAGATAGGCCAGTAATGTTTAATGATATCGAACACAGCATGAGAGTGTTCGGTGAAGGTGCCAATCAACCTGGGTGTGTTCACCTGTCTTGCAGCCCTGGGGGTGCCAAAACTAGCCCCATGTGTTGATCTCTTTCTATCACCCAACGTCTCAACCCTAGGTGTATGCAGAGCTCTTCTGTATGCGGTATCAATCACCTGCTCGGGAAAACCGCGTTGTCTGAAGCGATTGTACAAGAGGTTACATTCCTTTTTAAAAGCAACCTCGGTTGAACAGTTCCTCCTAGCCCGTAGGAACTGGCCCACCGGTATGCTCCGTCGTAAAGAGCTAGGGTGGGAACTCTCCCATTTTAACAATGCATTGGTTGAGGTTGGTTTCCGATAGATTTCTGTTTCAATTCGTCCCTTATCATTGATGGTTATTTTAAGGTCGAGGAAATTAATGGGCATGGGCATGACGCTATGTCAGAGGCCCATATCTTACGTACAATTATTGCAGTACATATTCACATGTCATGGTGCTTGTTTGTGTACACGTATGCGCTTGCATTATGTGCCGCCCCCTGGTTCAGCCTTTGCCGGGTGTGCGTTGTGTAACTATGGCAACCTGACCACCTCCGTGCACTGTTTACTGGAGGCGGTCCCGCACGCCGTCCTATGCGTGCGCACCAATAGGAGGGCGGCATCTTGTCACCTTGGTAACAGGCCTCCAGTCGGACATGACGTAGGTCCTCCACGCAACTGGTTACTATGCCTACGCTTGACGCCGAACATACACGCCGGGCGGAAGTGGGCGGTGGTGATACACACACCATCCCATAGCGCCAGCCTGCAGGCTGGACGAGGTGGATCGGGGGCGATCGGGGTGTTTGTAGAGGGCACTGGCAACAGCATCCTCACCCGCAGCGGGTGGGCATTAACAGGTACCGATTTGATATCTATTATAGGTTGCCGCTGCTATGTTCTGGCCAGTGGATGGGGGACACGCCCCACCATTAGGGCGTAACTCATTTCCTGTTCCATCAGACATTTAAATAGCTGCCTGACCAGGCATACTCAGCTTTGACTTAAGCTTTGAGGGTTGATGATGGGGGGCTCTGTGTAGATATTTTATTTACTAATGTTGTAAATATTGTACATTTTGTGTAGCACCTTCTGAGGAAGCCCTGTTAGAGGGCGAAATATGTTCATATAAAGGTTTTAACTGTACAGCACTTTGCACTTTTGCTCTTGACCATCCACCCTTGTTTTTTGGACACATTGGAGTCAGGCAGTACCCTGGGGCTCTACCAAGACCAGTATTATCTGGCCTGAGGTAGCCAGTTCATAGCCCTTTACCTCCTCTGTTGTCCCTTGTGCCTCAGCTCCTTGTACCTGTGGGATAGCTACACCCCACTTTGCTACGCCTAGTGGGGGGGATCAGCCAGGACCCCCACAGGTGCTATCAGTGCTACCCCCACTTGGGGAGTGCACCACTGACATCCACCCCTATATATGGGTGGTTGCTATAAAACCAATTGGTTTATTTATTTAGGTGTATCCTAACCTTATACGTTTACCTATAGGGCTTGTCTTTTTGAGACATTGCGTGTGTATATACATTTCCATGGTATTTTCCCTTCGGCTAGTGTGTGATAATATATACACATGTGAACTATATACAATATATACATGAACAGAGCAACTGAATCAGAATCAGCAGGCAATGGGAAGTCAAACATGCAAGGTCAAATCAGAGAATCATACAAGATATAATTGCTTAGGCAAAATATTAGTCAAACAGCAAAAATGTCATACACAGCAAGGGCAAGATACAAAGCATGGATGCAAGGCTGGAAAGGCTAGAGCTCGATAATCAGGACCAGGAACTGATGTGATGATCTAACACTGGACTGACTTGCTACAGCAGCTTATATTCTGTGCTGGGAGGTCAGATCCAGGTGATCCCAGACCTGCCCTCATTATAGTCTGTGATGGACAGTTCCTAAAGGAGAGACCCCTGCTGGTGGCAGAGAGTAAAACAAGTTGCCGCATAATCCCTGAGGACACTGAGGACATCTGCTGGTGAAATAGAGGAAGTTCATCAACAAAGTTCAGGAAATTGCCAGCAGATGCCACTCGTGACAGTTGTCCCTGGTGCACCAGCTCCTTGTACCTGTGGGATAGCTACACCCCACTTTGCTACGCCTAGTGGGGGGGATCAGCCAGGACCCCCACAGGTGCTATCAGTGCTAACCCCACTTGGGGAGTGCACCACTGACATCCACCCCTATATATGGGTGGTTGCTATAAAACCAATTGGTTTATTTATTTAGGTGTATCCTAACCTTATACGTTTACCTATAGGGCTTGTCTTTTTGAGACATTGTGTGTGTATGTGTATATATTAGCCAGGTTCAGGGTTCAGGATGCACACTTGTTTATATGCTTTGGATTATCCTGCATATTTCTCTATATGCAGGTTTTGTTTTGGCATATGCAAATCCCTTATAGTAATTCCTGCTACTGTGTTTAGCTTTGTTTTCAGTTGCATTATTATTTATAACTGATTGCCTGATATTGCATTACTACTATGCATGAACTTAATGCTGTTTGTTTATGAATGCTGATTTCCTGGTTATTTGCATTTATCTCTGCATGAGCTTAATGTACCTCATTGATGCCGTTTATTTCATTCATGTCAACGTTTGCAATAAATCTCCATATTTCCTTTAATTCTGGTCTGAGTCTCAGTGTTTCTTGCAAAGTGACAAAACCACTTTCTTTGCAATTCCTTTGCATTGCTAGCCCTTGCATAGGAATCCTACACACACTATGAAAAAAGCTAGCAAAAAAGCTAAAAATATTAGACACCTTCAAGATTGGACTGTTGACAGTCAAATCCCTACACAATTTGGGCCCTGGATACATTAAGGACTTGCCAAAACTGCACTGCACCTCTCCAAACTTTAGATCAGCAGGATACATAAACTTAGTCACTCAGAGAGTGCACCTTAAAAACTTTGGAGCCAGAACTTTGTCATGCTGCCCCTGCCCTTTGGAATTTCCTACCACACAGTAAAGAGAAGATACCCATCCCTGGAATTATTAAAATACATACTGACAAGCTACCTGTTTATCCTGGAATTTGTGGACTTGTAGAATTCTTCCTCTGTACCAATTTACAATCAACCAATTACTCTGAGCCATGCCTATGTGCTTTGAGTCCTAAGGGAGAAAAGTAGTTCTCAAATGCTGTTTTGTTGTTGTCCTTGTTGTTGTAGGTGATCCTCCACAGATTTGTCTGATTGGAAGACTGGTAGATTGATTGTTTGAATCCCAATCATATACTAGTCATGTGCTAAGTCTGCTACTATTTTGTGAATGAAAAAAGAGCAGGAACAGAAACACATAGGCAATAAAGAAAAGGAAAATTAAAAAAAAACAATAATAAAAAAAAACAGGAAAAACACTGTTAAAGAGTCAGACAAACAAAATATAACAAAAATAAAATAATAAATGGTAATCTAAATAAGGAATACTATGATAATACCATTATTAATTTGTCTCTTTTAGTATTATTAATAGGATGACTATAACAAGGGATTAGCACAATTTATGTAGAACTACAAGAGCTGCAGAAGGGAAACCCATGGAACATGCCATACATTTGTCAAAAACTGTTCATGTCAAAAATTTCAGTAATTTTTTAAAAGACTCTACAAGTTTTGGAAAAAAAAGTGTACCCAAGGCGACATGTGACGTGATGAGATAAAAATGTGTACATGCAGTGCAAAACATGTTAATGTTTATCTTTTTTTATTTTGCTACACAAAAAAGTAAATTTTCAGGCATGTAAGTGACAGCTTATGTCTTGTCAATACCTTGTCGGTAATATAGTAAACCTAACTGATAAGCAAATTACAGCCATAAAAGTTTCCTGGCAGAATACAATTTCTTAGGGAAGGAAGATATAGAAAAAGGTCAATAGTATTTCAACTCTGGGGCTCTCAATAGACTGCAATTGAGCATTTGCGATGATAAAACATTCAATTTACTTTGTGAATGTTTAAATATAAAATGAAACCATGGGATATCTAAAAAAAAAACATTTTTAGGAGTTGGAGGACAGATCCAATTTTTTCTCTCATCAGTTTATTTTCACCTCGGGTTCACTTTAAACCTTGAAGGAGAAAAACATTTTTAAACCAGTGTAGTGTCATATTGAACACAATAAAGTATATCATGTTCAAAGTGAATCAGTTCTCCAATGCCAGTGTCAGACAATTAAAGGAGGAAAGGTAGCGTCCAGAGCAGATCTCTCAGTGGTGCAATTTGACAGGTGTCTATATCAAAACAATGGAAAGAGAAGAGAGCACTTCTATGGTGAAAAACCTTTAATTCAGTTTGCAAATTGCAATAACAAGATCGCAACAATTTGCAAGTGTATCTCTCATGCTCAAAGTTCCACTCTTTGAACGTTGACTGTGTCCAGCAGGGGACATCAACAAGGGTAAGTACACACCAGTTTGTCCTTGTCAAGTCAGTTTGACTTGACAAAGACACACTGGTGTATCAAAATGAGTTTTCATTATTACTCGGAGGTTGCCTGGACTCCAGACCTACCATGTAGCCTTGTTGATGTCCTCCACTGGTTACGGTTGACATCTGAGGAGTGGAACATTGGACATGTGAGGTACACTTACAAACTGCATTAAAGGTATTCTCAGGATGTACCAAACTACATTTTGCCACTCGTAATATTGTAGCAAATTTCTCAGATGGGTTTTTTTCCATTTTTGCACCTTGGGGATGATTTCTTTCACCTGCATGGAGAGCTCCTTTGACTGCCTGTTGTCTGTTCACAGCAAAATCTTCCACATGCAAGCACCACACCTCAAATCAACTCTGAGCCTTTTTTCTGCTTAATTGATAAGGACATAATTACAGACTTGCCCACACCTGCTCATAAAATAGCCTTTGAGTTAATAGTCCAATTCCTTTTGAGTCCCTGAAATAAAGGGATTGTGTTAAAAATGCTTTAGTTGCCTCATATATGCAATTGTTTTGTTCTCCCTACTGAATTGAAACTGAACGTCCTTATGGTAGCTTACTAAACCAAGATAAGAAAAAAAGTTGTCTCTGTCCAAATATTTATGGCCCTAACTGTATCTATGACATTATTTTCCGGCCTACTTAGCTATGGAATCCAAATTATGTAAAAATGTACAACAGCAATATCGGGGTTAAGATTATTTATATGTTATAGATGTTTTGCCTATGAACTGCAGATTAAATGGTTTATTCATTGTGCCTTTTTTTGCAACTTTTTTGCAACCATTGCTTCCCTGAAATGCTTTTCAAAATGTATAAATTTAACTATTTATTTATACTGAAATTTTGCTGCAAAATGATAGATTTGTTTTTAATTTATTTAGTTGAGGACCCATAACACCAACAATAACTGCACTAGGTAATAAAACATGGCACTTTTCATTTAAACAGTAAACTATTTGAAAACAAGATGCATGTATCATTTTATTCACCAAATAAAATATTCTGTTATCTGAATGTGTATACTTTACAGATGAACAAAAGACCAATGCTACACAGCTTCCTTGCCATTAAAATGTTTTATTGTCCTATGTGGCCCTAATGCTTTAGAACCATCTCCCAAGAGGAAGCCTTCAGCAGTGAAGAGACACTTCGCAGCACAGCAAAGTACAGAATACAAGAATTATAAAACTGTCATAAATGTCAGAACGCATTGTAATAAGCAGAACAGTAACATTGCCTGGAAACCAGCCATTTCATCTAAGGAATTCTTTATGGTCTGGTACATTTCATTAATTTTCAACTAAGCAAGAAATGACATTTCCAAAAAGATAAATAAATAAAATATAATACCATAATTGTACATCTATTTTACTAGCAGTCCTTAAAACCTTCATAGGGATTTAATTTGACCTCAGTTCTTTAGTGACACTTATTTTGTTTTACCCCCTCAAACAGAAAATACAAATAACATGAAACAAAATAAAAAAAAAAGTTAAATTCCATGTAAGAGAAAACAAATAAAAAAGCAGGTCAGAGGAGAATTAAACAAAACAGACATTGCTGCCAAATGAAATTGCAGTGTGTGATTTTCTGTTTATTCGAAATATACTACAACTTTTTCTTTATAACTTTACCCTTCACTAACTTTTAGCATTTAACCTAATGCATGGACCCCAGTAGTGTATTTTAGCACAGGTTTTTTTTAAGCACTACACTATAATAAGAGTCTGCCTTTTATTCCGATCGTAAAAAAATACTAATTAGTACATATCTCTTGCAGATAGCATTGCTCACAGACTGATCGCATTGCTACACTAGTCCACTTAAGCGTTTTTAAATTAGTTTTGTGATTTGGAAGTTTAAATAACCAGCTTAATAAATTTGACATCAAATCTAGTGAGAATTAAGTTAATTATATAAAGCATTTTAAATAAACCATTAATTATTTAGTACATTGCAGGAGTCTGCTGTTTCGTTAATGTAGCCGATAACTTACATGTCTGAAATTAACTTAATAATAGTTTTATTTAAGTAAGAAATATGATTAATAATACTGAATATTTATACTTTGAAATGAAATGCTGGCACTGTCTGAAGTAATTTAAACTGCACTAGTATATGATAGTACTGAAAATTAAGATAGCTAATCTTTAGGAGAATGATGATGCAAGATCTATTGTACGTCTTTCGATACCTACAATTAGCCCAGCTAGATTTTGCATGTGTTATGTCTACTGTTAACATTTAATGATGGCAACTTATCAGTCAGACAGCAACTTAGAGAACTGCATAATCAACTATACAACATTATATGATTTTATCTATGGCAGTCATTTATATTTAATGTGTGTGAAGCCTGCTGTAAAAAGCAACAAATAAATGGAACAGATATATGACAAATGGATGGATGTAAGGATATATAGTTTGTTCCATTTTGTAATTTTACTGCTTTCATATAAAATGACAAGAATAGGGTAGTATAAGCATTAGAACATATATGGTATGTAAATTCAGTAGAACATTAGTATATTTAATTTGCATGTAAATGAATACTCTTAAATGCTTGACTATAAATTGCCTTAGGCCTCGTTCAGACTATACGCGCTGCCGTGCGCATTTTGGCAGCGCGTATAGTGTGCGACACGCAAGAACGGTAGAAGGGCATAGACAGCCCTTCTACCGTTCCCATCATATGCGCTGCGTGGCAGCGCGATTGCGCTATCGCGTGCTGCACGCATTTTTGGGAATCGCAGCGCAGATCCCATTCATTGTAATGAATGGGATCTGCAGCGCAGCGCATAGGAGCGCAGATGGCGTGCGATCGGACGCGTTGCGTTCCAATCGCACAGCCATCTGCGCTAAATGATGTGAACGAGGCCTTAGGGATGAATACATTCTGAGCAATGTTTAATATGTGCTAAAACAGTGTTTCTCAACATTTTATTGGCATGTACCCCTTTTAAAACCCTGTACTCACCAAGTACCCCCTAGCATACTAAACATTATCACAAGTACCCCCTTTACAAATATATATTTAATCATAGTACATGATAATTGGTTCTAAACAATTTCCAAGAATTTATGATTGTTTTTAATTAGCTAAAACACTAATTTGGGGTTGTTTACATAAGATTTATCATTTTCTAAAACTCTTTAAATTTGTTATTCTTGGTTAAGTATATCAAGCCCGAGTACCCCCTAGAACCATTAGAAGTACCCCCTGGGGTACGTGTACCACACGTTGAGAACCTAGGTGCTAAAACATATACTACTTGGGCCCATATGCAATTCACTTTTACTCCTGAGTTTTCTCATAGGGGATATTTTCACACCTTGTCATAAAATGCCTTTGAAACAACCAACAAGCAAGAAAATACTCAAAATAGTTTTGATAGTACTTTTCCACCTACTTTTTGTAACGATTGGCCATCGTGGTCGTGACTGGAACCAGACTGGCAGATCCACGATCTCTGCATGGCAATCGTTTTGGTTTAAACAAAACTGGAAGATCACAATTGAAATACTGACGTCTGCACAACAGAGTAGAATAATGAATGTGTTTTATTTACAATAATGCAAAGTGTACAAATACAGATCACCATACACATACAATCATACAATCAAACAACACGTGGTGCACCACAAATACCAGAATCCTGACTATCTATCTATATCAATATATACAGCAACAGACAGAATATTTACAACAGTGCATAATCCGAATCATCATACATAAAGGGAAGTCATACAAGCAGGAGTCAAACCAAGAGATCAGCATCAGGTAATAACGTCAGACAGAGAGTGGTCAGGTTAGCAAGGATTGATACCAGGGATTCAGAGTAATACAAGGCAAGGCAGGAACTAGGAAACACAGGATCAAAGACCAGAGTCACAACTGCAGCAAGAACACGAACGGATTGACCTAGCAATGTGCTGCTAGCAAGTCCATCCTTTTATAAGCAGCACATTGCTCAGGTGACTGGCCAGAATCTTTCACAGTTCCATCTGCTGGTGAGCCGAGGAATTGCACTGCTCCCAGCAATATGAGAGCCATCTGCTGGTAGACAGCGGAAGTCCACCTCAAGTTCCTCAGTGCTGCCACCAGCAGGATGACACAGGCACGGATCATTACACTTTTTGGGTGCTTTTTCAATTGTAAAATGCTAAGCAGTTGTTTTAAAGAGAAGATAAAAATGTTCTCATAGGAGAAAAAGGGAATTGCATTTGGGCCCTGGTGAGAAATATGTGGGTAACCTTTGATTTAATGGGTTTGACTAAAAATTTCAATCACAATTTAACAAACAAAAAAGCACCATGATTGTAGTGGTGCATAGATGAGACCTCATTGACACTTAAAAGGTGCCCATACAACATCAGGCGACTTTGACAGCTGATCGACCAACCAATTTGATCATTACTATTGTCGAACTGGTTGAAAATCAGTGTTGCCAAGTGCAGGTCCGAATGACATTGTGACCAATTTCAGGACAAAATTGGTCGCATTAGTCAATTGTGCCTGGTGCAAGATGTTGGGCTAAAGTTAGTTGATCGGGTGTGTGGCGGGCAATTTTGGAATGAGCGACAAAACAACAAAAACCCTAGCCCTTAGCCCTAAAAGGGGAAAAAAAACTTCCTAACTCTTGACTAGAGAGCGGCCGCTATAATAATTTTTCTGGTGCATGTACATGCCTGCCTAATTTTTCTGGCTGCACTGCAGCTGCAACAACAAAACAAAAGGCATGTACATGTGCCAATCCCTCTTCATGATCACTACCTTGCCGCGGTGAAGGGGCTTGCATATCACAATGAAGCAATGACCGCCGGCTATATGAGTGTCTCGGGGGGGGCACACCCAAGATAATATGGTTTTTGCTTCATTGTGGACAGACCAAATTTGATCAGCTGGACAGTCACTGTTCTGTCATTCAGCTACCTCAGCCCGGCGACCATATGGGCTTGAAAACCGCCATGGCCTGCACTCTGGCCATGGTGCGCACCAGTCCAGCATGGCCGTCACTACACAAACCGCTGCTTGGGGTGCGTTACACAGTGATTTTGGTGTGTCAGTATGAAGCAGTACTCTAATTACACTCACTGATTGATGTATGCACATACAAGATGTTTTAACCACTTCCTGACCGCCTAACGCACAGAGGCGGCCGGGAAGTGGAGCCCTTAAGGACCGGCTCACCCACAGACACGGCGGTCCATTTAAGGGCATGGGCGGAGCGATCGCGTCATCCGTGACGCGATCCTCCGCCGGCGCCTGTCACCGCTCGCTCGCCGCAACATCCCGCCGGTATAATACACTTTGTAATGTTTACAAAGTGTATTATACAGGCTGCCTCCTGCCCTGGTGGTCCCAGTGTCCGAGGGACCACCAGGGCAGGCTGCAGCCACCCTAGTCTGCACCCAAGCACACTGATTTCTCCCCCCCTGCCCCAGATCGCCCACAGCACCCATCAGACCCCCCCCTGCCCACCCCCCAGACCCCTGTTTGCACCCAATCACCCCCCTAATCACCCATCAATCACTCCCTGTCACTATCTGTCAACGCTATTTTTTTTATCCCCCCCCCTGCTCCCTGCCCCCTCCTGATCACCCCCCACCCCTCAGATTCTGCCCAGACCCCCCCCCCCAGACCACCCCCCCCTGTTTACTGTATGCATCTATCCCCCTGATCACCTGTCAATCACCTGTCAATCACCTGTCAATCACCCATCAATCACCCGTCAATCACCCCCTGTCACTGCCACCCATCAATCAGCCCCTAACCTGCCCCTTGCGGGCAATCTGATCACCCCCCCACACCAATAGATCGCCCACAGATCCGACATCAGATCACCTCCCAAATCCATTGTTTACATCTATTCTCTCCTCTAAACACCCACTAATTACCCATCAATCACCCATCAATCACCCCCTATCACCACCTGTCACTTTTACCTATCAGATCAGACCCTAATCTGCCCCTTGCGGGCACCCAATCACCCGCCCACACGCTCAGATTGCCCTCTGACCCCCCCTTATCAATTCACCAGTGCATTAATTACATCTGTTCTTCCCTGTAATAACCCACTGATCACCTGTCAATCACCTGTCAATCACCTGCCAATCACCTATCACCCATCAATCACCCCCTGTCACCCCCTGTCACTGCCACCCATCAATCAGCCCCTAACCTGCCCCTTGCGGGCAATCTGATCACCCACCCACACCATTAGATTGCCCGCAAACCCGCCGTCAGATTACCTCCCAAATGTATCGTTTACATCTGTTATCTTCTCTAAACACCCACTAATTACCCATCAATCACCCATCAATCACCCCCTATCACCACCTGTCACTGTTACCTATCAGATCAGACCCTAATCTGCCCCTTGCGGGCACCCAATCACCCGCCCACACGCTCAGATTGCCCTCAGACCCCCCCCCCCCTTATCAATTCGCCAGTGCATTAATTACATCTGTCCTTCCCTGTAATAACCCACTGATCACCTGTCAATCACCTGCCAATCACCTATCACCCATCAATCACCCCCTGTCACTGCCACCCAACAATCAGCCCCTAACCTGCCCCTTGCGGGCAATCTGATCACCCACCCACACCAATAGATCGCCCGCAGATCCGACATCAGATCACCACCCAAGCGCAGCGTTTACATCTATTCTCTCCTCTAAACACCCACTAATTACCCATCAATCACCCATCAATCACTCCCTATCACCACCTGTCACTGTTACCTATCAGATCAGACCCTAATCTGCCCCTTGCGGGCACCCAATCACCCGCCTACACGCTCAGATTGCCCTCAGACCCCCCCTTATCAATTTGCCAGTGCAATATTTACATCTGTCCTTCCCTGTAATAACCCACTGATCACCTGTCAATCACCTGCCAATCACCTATCACCCATCAATCACCCCCTGTCACTGCCACCCAACAATCAGCCCCTAACCTGCCCCTTGCGGGCAAACTGATCACCCACCCACACCAATAGATCGCCCGCAGATCCGACATCAGATCACCACCCAAGCGCAGTGTTTCCATCTATTCTCTCCTCTAAACACCCACTAATTACCCATCAATCACCCATCAATCACCCCCTATCACCACCTGTCACTGTTACCCATCAGATCAGACCCTAATCTGCCCCTTGCGGGCACCCAATCGCCCGCCTACACGCTCAGATTGCCCTCAGACCCGCCCTTATCAATTCGCCAGTGCAATATTTACATCTGTTCTCCCCTGTAATAACCCACTGATTACCTGTCAATCACCTATCAATCACCCATCAATCACCCCCTGTCACTGCCACCCATCAATCACCCCCTGTCACTGCCACCCATCAATCACCCGCTGTCACTGCCACCCATCAATCAGCCCCTAACCTGCCCCTTGCGGGCAAACTGATCACCCACCCACACCAATAGATCGCCCGCAGATCCGACATCAGATCACCACCCAAGCGCAGTGTTTCCATCTATTCTCTACCCTAAACACCCACTAATTACCCATCAATCACCCCCTGTCACTGCTACCTATCAGATTAGACCCCTATCTGCCCCTAGGGCACTCAATCACCCGCCCACACCCTCAGAATGCCCTCAGACCCCAGCCCTGATCACCTCGCCAGTGCATTGCTTGCATCTATTCCCCCCTCTAATCACACCTTGAGACACCCATCAATCACCTCCTGTCACCCCCTAGCACACCTACCCATCAGATCAGGCCCCAATTTGCCCCGTGTGGGCTCCTGATCACTCGGCCAAACCCTCAGACCCCCTTCCGATCACCTCCCCAGTGCATTGATTGCATCTATTTTCCCCTCTAACCACCCCCTGAGACACCCATCAATCACCTCCTGTCACCCCCCTAGCACTCCTATCCATCAGATCAGGCCCAATACAACCTGTCATCTAAAAGGCCACCCTGCTTATGACCGGTTCCACAAAATTCGCCCCCTCATAGACCACCTGTCATCAAAATTTGCAGATGCTTATACCCCTGAACAGTCATTTTGAGACATTTGGTTTCCAGACTACTCACGGTTTTGGGCCTGTAAAATGCCAGGGCGGTATAGGAACCCCACAAGTGACCCCATTTTAGAAAAAAAGACACCCCAAGGTATTCTGTTAGGTGTATGACGAGTTCATAGAAGATTTTATTTTTTGTCAAAAGTTAGCGGAAATTAATTTTTATTGTTTTTTTTTCACAAAGTGTCATTTTTCACTAACTTGTGACAAAAAATAAAATCTTCTATGAACTCGCCATACACCTAACGGAATACCTTGGGGTGTCTTCTTTCTAAAATGGGGTCACTTGTGGGGTTCCTATACTGCCCTGGCATTTTAGGGGCCCTAAACCGCGAGGAGTAGTCTAGAAAACAAATGCTTCAAAATGACCTGTGAATAGGACGTTGGGCCCCTTAGCGCACCTAGGCTGCAAAAAAGTGTCACACATGTGGTACCGCCGTACTCAGGAAAAGTAGTATAATGTGTTTTGGGGTGTATTTTTACACATACCCATGCTGTGTGGGAGAAATTTCTATGTAAATGGACAATTGTGTGTAAAAAAATCAAACAATTGTCATTTACAGAGATATTTCTCCCACTTAGCATGGGTATGTGTAAAAATACACCCCAAAACGCATTATACTACTTCTCCTGAGTACAGCGGTACCACATGTGTGGCACTTTTTTACACCCTAAGTACGCTAAGGGGCCCAAAGTCCAATGAGTACCTTTAGGATTTCACAGGTCATTTTGCGACATTTGGTTTCAAGACTACTCCTCACGGTTTAGGGCCCCTAAAATGCCAGGGCAGTATAGGAACCCCACAAATGACCCCATTCTAGAAAGAAGACACCCAAAGATATTCCGTACGGAGTATGGTGAGTTCATAGAAGATTTTATTTTTTGTCACAAGTTAGCGGAAAATGACACTTTGTGAAAAAAAACTATTAAAATCAATTTCCGCTAACTTGTGACAAAAAAATAAAAACTTCTATGAACTCACCATACTCCTAACGGAATACCTTGGGGTGTCTTCTTTCTAAAATGGGGTCATTAGTGGGGTTCCTATACTGGCCTGGCATTTTAGGGGCCCTAAACCGTGAGGAGTAGTCTTGAAACAAAAATGACCTGTGAAATCCTAAAGGTACTCATTGGACTTTGGGCCCCTTAGTGCAGTTAGGGTGCAAAAAAGTGCCACACATGTGGTATCGCCGTACTCGGGAGAAGTAGTACAATGTGTTTTGGGGTGTATTTTTACACATACCCATGCTGGGTGGGAGAAATACCTCTGTAAATGACAATCTTTTGATTTTTTTACACACAATTGTCCATTTACAGAGGTATTTCTCCCACCCAGCATGGGTATGTGTAAAAATACACCCCAAAACACATTGTACTACTTCTCCCGAGTATGGCGATACCACATGTGTGGCACTTTTTTGCACCCTAACTGCGCTAAAGGGCCCAAAGTCCAATGAGTACCTTTAGGATTTCACAGGTCATTTTGAGAAATTTCGTTTCAAGACTACTCCTCACGGTTTAGGTCCCCTAAAATGCCAGGGCAGTATAGGAACCCCACAAATGACCCCATTTTAGAAAGAAGACACCCCAAGGTATTCCGTTAGGAGTATGGTGAGTTCATAGAAGATTTTATTTTTTGTCAAAAGTTAGCGGAAATTGATTTTAATTGTGTTTTTTCACAAAGTGTCATTTTCCGCTAACTTGTGACAAAAAATAAAATCTTCTATGAACTCGCCATACTACTAACAGAATACCTTGGGGTGTCTTCTTTCTAAAATGGGGTCATTTGTGGGGTTCCTATACTGCCCTGGCATTTTAGGGGCCCTAAACCGTGAGGAGTAGTCTTGAAACGAAATTTCTCAAAATGACCTGTGAAATCCTTAAGGTACTCATTGGACTTTGGGCCCTTTAGCGCAGTTAGGGTGCAAAAAAGTGCCACACATGTGGTATCGCCGTACTCAGGAGAAGTAGTATAATGTGTTTTGTGGTGTATTTTTACACATACCCATGCTGAGTGGGAGAAATATCTCTGTAAATGGACAATTGTGTGTAAAAAAAATTAACAAATTGTCATTTACAGAGATATTTCTCCCACCCAGCATGGGTATGTGTAAAAATACACCCCAAAACACATTATACTACTTCTCCTGAGTACGGCAATACCACATGTGTGGCACTTTTTTGCAGCCTAACTGCACTAAGGGGTCCAAAGTCCAATGAGCACCTTTAGGCTTTACAGGGGTGCTTACAATTTAGCACCCCCCAAAATGTCAGGACAGTAAACACACCCCACAAATGATCCCATTTTGGAAAGTAGACCCTTCAAGGTATTCAGAGAGGGGCATGGTGAGTCCGTGGCAGATTTCATTTTTTTTTGTCGCAAGTTAGAAGAAATGGAAACTTTTTTTTTTTTTTTCTCACAAAGTGTCATTTTCCGCTTACTTGTGACAAAAAATAATATCTTCTATGAACTCACTATGCCTCTCAGTGAATACTTTGGGATGTCTTCTTTCCAAAATGGGGTCATTTGGGGGGTATTTATACTATCCTGGAATTCTAGCCCCTCATGAAACATGACAGGGGGTCAGAAAAGTCAGAGATGCTTGAAAATGGGAAAATTCACTTTTTGCACCATAGTTTGTAAACGCTATAACTTTTACCCAAACCAATAAATATACACTGAATGGGTTTTTTTTATCAAAAACATGTTTGTCCACATTTTTCGCGCTGCATGTATACAGAAATTTTACTTTATTTGAAAAATGTCAGCACAGAAAGTTAAAAAAATAATTTTTTTGCCAAAATTCATGTCTTTTTTGATGAATATAATAAAAAGTAAAAATCGCAGGAGCAATCAAATAGCACCAAAAGAAAGCTTTATTAGTGACAAGAAAAGGAACCAAAATTCATTTAGGTGGTAGGTTGTATGAGCGAGCAATAAACCGTGAAAGCTGCAGTGGTCTGAATGGAAAAAAAGTGGCCGGTCCTTAAGGGGTAGAAAGCCCTAGGTCCTCAAGTGGTTAAAGCACTTCAGGCCTGCAATTTAGCATTCAATGTGATTTTGGCCCTGCTTTGCGTCAGATCCAGATTTTTCCCCGGGACTTTTGGTGTCTATCCCACTCTGTCATGCCCCCACCCAGGTGTTAGACCCCTTGAAACATCTTTTCCATCACTTTTGTGGCCAGCATACATTTTTCTAGTTTTCCAAGTTTGCCTCCCCATTGAGGTCTTTTGTGGTTCGTGAAAGTTCACGCGAACCGAACTTTCACGAGAGGTTTGCGAACCCTTTTCGCGAACCGAAAATTGGAGGTTCGAGCCATCTCTACTCTTGACACCATTCAAATAAAATCCTAGGATCAACACTGGTGGGAATTACTTGTAATTATAGCCTTGAATGTCCTTCAATGCAAGGAAAGAAACCGAGCAGCTTTTAAATTACAGATATAGAATTTACCATAACTACTTTCTGTGGTAATAAATTGCACATTTTACTGTAAATAACTCTTGCCTAAAATTGGCATGGCATATACTTTTTTCCTCCATGCACAAATCCTGTCCCCTAGTGCTTTGCACAAGCCTAGGGACAAAAAGCTTGTCAGAAAGCTTTAATTTTAGCAGTAAATGACTTGGTGTTTTTCTCCATGGAGAAAGGTGAGGCGGGACTAGGCCCTGGAAGTCGAGTCATGTGGAGTCTTCGGGACGGCTTCTAGGGACAAGGTCGCTTTGGTAAATATAACTTTTTCTTTTTAGTGGAAGGCAGCAGGATTTTGAACTTTACTCTTGAGGTCCACTTTAAGGTAAAGTGAAACAAAAAGTAAACTTGATTGTGTTAAACGTGACATTTGCAATTCTGTTGATAAATCATCACATTTATGGGCCTGCTGTTTTGTAGCTTAAAGGAAACATCAGGCAAAAAATGTAAAACCAGCTTTACTCACCTGGGGCTTTCTCCCGCCCCTTGCAGCTGACTGTCCCATGCTGATCACTCCGCTTTCTGCCACCATCCTGGGCTCCCAGCACGCTGTTCAGGCTGAACCCGAGGTCGTCCTTACCACTGTCAATCATGGCCACATGGTCCACAGTGTACTGCCTGCGCAGTACACTGCGGACCACGTGGCCATGATTGACAGTGGTGCTTCAAGCAGCCGCAGGAAGGACGACCTCGAGGTCGGCCTGAATAGCGCATGGGGAGCCTGGGACAGCAGCGGAGAGCAAAGAGATCAGCGTGGGACATTCGGCTGCAAGGGGCTGGAGAAAGCCCCAGGTGAGTAGAGCTGATTTTACATTTTTTGCCTGATGTTTCCTTTAACTATCTGTAACATTTTGCATTTATCCAGCATCATTCAGCAGTCAAAAAAAGTATATTTTCTTTTGTCCACAAAAAAACCCCTGTCAAAAGAGGTCAGCTAATGTCATATAAGCTCACGCTTATAGAAGTTTAAATTAAAGGTGGCTGCATGTATTCTTGTTATAAGCTGTCATGCATTTTCAAGGGCTATGAAGAATGTGTTTCTGTAAATGATGTGGTCATCTCTGTATAAATATGAAGAATAATAGTCTTGTTAGCAATTATTTTAGCAATTTCTAACATGTTCCCACAGAGATATAGTAAGTGACTAATATGAAAACATTCCATGCAGACTATTCCAATATTTATTTTCTTCTTCAAACAAGCATGGTGTGACAGGGTTTATGAACAGCACTGAGAAATAACACAGCTAAGATAGTGTGCAAGGCAAGATTAATGCAGATGTAACATAGTAATTTGATTATTGCCCTTGAATGAAACAGTTCACAGTCTCAGTTGGTAGACCAACACATACATCGTTTATCCATAAACATCATCCTACACAAATAGAATTGAAGGTAATCATAATATATTTTTTCTGTATTTCTTGTCATGCAAGACCACAAAATTGTAGTGGTTTCTGTAAAGTCTTTTAACTGCGAGATGAGTCTAAAATGAATAATAGCAACAAAGTTTTAATATGCATAGGAACACAGTATCAGGGCAAAACATATTATTCCTGTACTGGTTGCAATCGGTCTCTTTATTAGGGATACTTTAGATTTACTTTTGGCAGTTGAAAAACAAGTATGGAGAGTGCAATAATTCAGATGTTATGTTTTAGACTAATTATTAGGTAATTTTATTATTTCCATGCTACAGTTACTTTTTGGCATGTGTGATACTGAAAAATAAAACAGTATGTACCTTGAATGCTACAAAGAGTCAAAAGATGCAGAGTACCCATAAGGTTTGGTACAAATCCAAAAAGGAGATGGGCAATTGTTAAAGATAGTTGAAATTTACTAAAAAGATTTTCCTTAAAAAAAACCTTAAAAAATTAAATATAATAACAACAGCATTAATTAAAATAACATTTAAGCATACAGCTCAAATATGACTAAACTGAGTTGGTCACTGTGGATAGACAAAAGGCAGATTAATTAAATTGGTTTCAAATTGAGTCACATAGGCTTACTGTTGATTGCACCCAGAAGGGCTTAAATAAAATAAAGGTAAATGATGAGGCACAAGTACTTGAAAACTAGCAACCATGAGTCCTTAAAGAGTCACTAAACTGAAAAAAATAAAAATAAATAAAGACATTGCAAAATGTGAAGTAAAAAAATAGAAGATAGATCACCGAATAATTGATACTCATTAGGAATTTTGTTCATGTTGTTTGATCCTCTGCAAGCCTTCAGGTCAGCACCTTTACTGTTGGTAAACAGGACAAAATGGAAAGCAGCAAGAGCCATTATTCATAAACACACCCACTATGATGTCCTGTGGGAAAGAGGGTATCAGCTACTGATTAAGATGAAGTTCAAGTTTGCATTAAAGTACCTCTTTAAAGGAGTAAATTATTTCCCATTTTAGCTACTAAGTATGATTTTAAATATAATTTGAAGTCACTTGATATAATATTGCAATAAATATATATGAATGCTGGTTAAAGGATACAAGAGCTGAAAGACTCTGGTAAAAAGTGAAGGAGCAGTGGGTAGGTGGTTATAAGCAAATACTTACTGCACCTCCCATTCCCCTCCATCACTCTCCTACAATCAGTAACATTATTCGGGTTGACTCCGGCGACTCCAAACCCGGACATACTGTGCCGCGCATGAGCCGTATGTCAGTTCTGCTCCCCTGTAGCTGTGTAATGATGTCACAAGACAGGAGCGCACTTGCTCTCCCTGCTCCTGCATCTTGGCGTGTGTTCTCCATGACAGCAAGCATACCATGCTGAGTGGAGACACGGGGGAAGCAAGCATGCTCCTGACCTTTGACATCACTTTGCACGGCTGCAGGGGAGCAGAATGGGCATACTGTGCATGCGCATTGAGGAATGTCCGGGTTTAGAGTCACCGGAGTTGCCCAGAATAACGTGACTGAAGGTAGGACAACTGCAAATGACAGAGGGGAACAGGCGGCGTGATGTGGTAAGTATTTGCTTATAACCCCCTACCCACTGCTCCTTCACTTTTTCTGGTATCATTTAGGACTTGATGCAATTACATATAATACATTTATTATAATGCATTTCTTTCTATTTCAATCTGTAAACATCTAAGAATTTCCAAAACTGACAGGAAAATGAAACTGTTCTATGTTGCTGCTTTGCTAGCAGTATGCTGTGTACCCTCTCTGCAATGAAGACTATCCAGAACCTCCCGGCTTGCTGCAGGAGTAATAAGCTGCACAGGGAAGAAACTTATGTTATTATTTTCCTTTAACGGAACTAATCCATTGATTGACAGCAAACTTTGACACATATACCTTCCAATTTCTATCACAAACACTATGAAAAGATGGTATTGTTTCTTGTTGCAAAGCATTTTTACTTAAACTTAGTTTTTCATTTAAACAACTTTGGCAGCATGAAATAGGACATTTGACTTAGTTCACCATCGATCAATTTCCCTAAACATATCATGAAGTGTACAGGGCCGGATATGTGGGCAGGCCCCGTAGGCCAGGGACTAGGGCGGAGCCTAAGCAGGGCGGGTTAACAAACTGTCCTAACAGCTACCCATGAAATCCTACACAATAATGGCCATGTTTGTCTGCAGCCACCCCTCGCTTTGCTCTGCACACAGGAGCATGTCTGTGTGTGCAGCAGCGGCAGCTACAGAGAAGAACAGAGCGGGTATATTTGCTAATGTGACAGGAGCAGTGTGTCTACCCTGCCTGCAGTCACTCATTAGTTCCTAGGAAGCCTGGCCAATAGCAACAGTACAATCCTTTGTATCCCCGCACTACTCATTGCTCCTGTCAATCGGAAATTCAGAGGGGCGGGAATACAGGAGATTGTTCAAACTGTTTTAGCCTCTGAAGCTGGTAGGAAGTGAAAGCACTGCAGTATGGTCGGCCTTTATAGATGCACATTCTCCTCGTGTCTGTAAGGTATTTCCACAAGTAAAAAAGTCTATTAGTTGCGCTCTTGACATACAGTATAAGACTTGCTGCAAACAATCCCCCCTTTAAGAGGTCACTCACCGGATGCTGTGGTCTGTGTAGACCAATATGCGCCTTCGGGGTATATGGCCCCCCGTCACCTCACAATCTCACCGCCTTCTAGGTGGTCCAATGGAAGGTGGATCCTTGAGTCCTCTCCGAGATGGGGATCGATAACTTGCAACAAAAAACAAACAGGAAGACCCGCTTCCAATAGTGTGATTCTGCGTTTATTAAAAAATTAAAAACAAGAGGAAAGACATTCCTACTCTTAATAGGTATGAACCATTAAGGGATCAGAATGACCAGATCTCTTCCTCTTCTTTTCTGTGGGAGCCACCCAAGCCCAGATACAAACCATGGGAGGAGGAGGATCTGATTTTTACACTGATTTTTCCCTGAATCTCAACCCAACTGGCCACCTCTGCTGAGAAACAAATGTGTGTACACCCTTATTTGCACTAAAAATTAAAATGTGCCACAACATCTCTGGTGAAGACATCCTTTCTCTCCCCACCCCAGTTGCCATAAGCCAGTCCTCCTCTCTGCATAGAAACAGGGAACTTCCCCAATCCTGAACTGTCCCCATCCCTTTGAGAGATTATCATTCTGCATGTATACATACCTTTTAGGATAGCAAGCAAAATGCATTGTGGTATGTTCACTAAACTGCAGTTAGCAGAATACTGTGCATAAAGCCTTACGCATAATAATTAGAGTGGAATGCATTGCATTACATTAAGACCTTATGCACATTATTCTGCTTACTACAGTTTAGTAAATCTTCCCCATTGTTACAGCTACAATTTTGTTTCAGCTTGTTGGGTATATTGATCAGTCTGTAGTTTTCCCAAAGTTACTTTTACTTTCTCTGTAAGATACCCCATTGCCATTGTTAAAGGTCACATAAATTATTTAATAAGTTGTGAATTTCCTAACCTTGAAGAATGTAGAAGCTATACATTGTTTATGTTTCATCATATATTTCTCTTGATATGCAGTATATGCCCAAAGTAGGGTGTAGTCTTTTCTACTATAACATTTGAGGGAAGTTTCCTTTTTTCAGAGTTAAGGAGGAACTCTGAGCAAAATGTAAAAAAAAATAAACACCTCTAATTATGTAAAGGACTCATTATTGTATCTTTGCTGTCCTGTTGTTAGTTTCCCTGCAAAAGGTGCATATGGTGACCAGCAGAATAGCCCTGGGATTCAGCAGTACCGTTGAGTATTTATGGTTTTTCCACTGAGTCAGAGCATTTTGCTAAAGAGATACATTCAAATAAGGGTAGTATGCTGACTGAGGAATGGATATGCTATTCTTCTAAAGAGAGAAAAATGTATAAAAAATGTATTACAGACACCCCAAAAATATGATGATGGTTATTATTATTACTGGTTATATAACCCTTATGTTATTAAACTAATTGATTTCTAGTGTAGCTTCTTTATATTTATCTGCTATATTTTCCTATAGAAACTGCACACATTTGTGCTCTTTCCAGGCTCCAGTCCATCTAAACAGAACATTGATTTCTAGTTTAAATCGTGGTGGTATTTTTAGCTACCTTAGCAAAGTTACAACCATTATCTTGTAATCGGAGTTAGATGTTTAAACTATATGATAAAATTACATGGATTAAAGTGAGATCAGGTTTTAAAATCCTTTGGATAATTTATCCCCTGATATACAATTCTCACACTGGATTAGGTATTATCAGAACTTGAACTCACAGTTCAAGTTAAATTATCAGACAATCAATAGTGTTGTTTGCTGAAAATAAGAGCCTTGTTTCTTTAAATGTCTCCAGAGAGTGTTAAGGTTACAAAGATGTTATAAAAGGATTGCAGAGCACTGCACAGAACATTGTTATTCACCAGGACTTTGTGCTTTGACTTTGTACATCTGTGAACTAAATATTTAAAGGATAAGTACACGTATGCACAAGTGAAGCCTAATAAATGAATCTATACTTGCCAAAGTGAATTTCAGTTGAACATTCATCATTTTTGCAGCTGGTGGTTCTTTCTAATAGCTTTTCAAAGTTGTTCATTTTTGAAGCAGCAACATTTCACTGCAGGGTCACTAAATGTGTTAGTTTATGTTTTGGGCAGTGGCATTTGCTGCATGAACTATTTCACTCCTGCACAACAATGCTCTCTCAGTGTATTAGAAATAGTAATAATGAATGAATGAAATGAATGAAGATTAAGAATAAAACAAATTAAATACAGTACAAATCACACTTCATGAAGACTTGTTAAAGCGTTAATACTATGGACCTTTTTCATTTCACTTTTTCTCCTAAGTTTTCTCCTAGGTAATATCAAACCTTATCAATAAAATGCCTTTTAAACTACCAGGAAGCAAGGGAAAAGAAATACTCTAAATTATTGTGACAGTACTTTTTCACTTACAGTATGTTTTGGAACTATTTTAATTGCAAAGTGGTGAAAAGCTGAAAAGTTATCTTAAAAAGAATAGGAAAAATATTTTCTTAACCTAGGAGAAAAAGTAAATCGAATAAGGACCTGTGACATATAATTGTTTCCTTCTACAGACAGAAGAGTTGCTGTTAATGTTACACACTTTGACAATTATATACAGTCTTACAACAGACTACTGTGTATGTAATATTCTTTCTTCTTGCAGCATTTATGCCCAGGCTCCCAGATATGTTTGTGAACCAATAAAAGTTAAAACAATAAGTGA
This sequence comes from Hyperolius riggenbachi, assembly GCF_040937935.1. Taxonomy (NCBI): domain Eukaryota; kingdom Metazoa; phylum Chordata; class Amphibia; order Anura; family Hyperoliidae; genus Hyperolius; species Hyperolius riggenbachi. The sequence continues at coordinate 167,281,341 of NC_090647.1, read as the reverse complement.
ACTTTAGCTCCTAAGTTCAACTGGCCGAGAACCACACACAAACAATTGAGCCAAACAAAACTCAAGTCATTGTTATTCACCAGGACTTCAATTATTAATAAAATATATGCACCTGAATCAAAGAAAGAGATAAGATGTGGAACAGCTCTGAAACAAAGTACAATGGTAAAAGTTTTATCAAAGCTTCACTGCAATTCAGCTTTGATGGCATATGAGAACACAAGGTTGTGATATTCCAAAAAGAGATTAATTATAGATCAGGCTGGTTCAGAGTGAAAAGATGTACAGTAGACTATGCCCTTCAATATTTTGTACTTTGTATAATTATGCTAGACTGTCCGGAAAATCATACACCATTTACATTTATCATCTCCAGTCCACTTGTAACTTTTTGACCTTTGAAGCTGGCAAAGCACATGAACCCAAGTACGGTAGTTTATTTATTAACCTCTATAATTCAGCATAGGTTAAACCGACATAATGATAAAAATCAATTAATACAGAGTATTACATGTATCTAGTATTTTTTTTTTTTATAGCAGAACAGACCTATTTGCAAGACAAAATGCGTTTTAAACCTGTTTTTTTAAATACATATCCTACCTAATAAAATTGAAGGTGTCTGCGTTCACCTGCATCTGTGTGAGCTGCAGCCATACTGTGCAGATACAAGGCAGCAACATGCAGCAAACTAGCTCCCCTTAAGTAACGGCCTAATGCTTTGTAACAAAGGTTAACACATCATGGGCTTGATTCACACAAGCGTGATAACTGATACATAGTTACATAGTTACATAGTTATTTGGGTTAAAAAAAGACATACGTCCATCGAGTTCAACCAGAGAACAAAGTACAACACCAGCCTGCTCCCTCATATATCCCTGTTGATCCAGAGGAAGGAGAAAAACCCTTACAAGGCATGGTCCAATTAGCCCCAAAAGGGAAAAAAAATCCTTCCCGACTCCAGATGACAATCAGATAAAATTCCTGGATCAACATAATTGGGTATTACTTAGTAATTGTAGCCATGGATATCTTTCAACGCAAGGAAAGCATCTAAGCCCCCTTTAAATGCAGGTATAGAATTTGCCATAACTACTTCCTGTGGCAATGCATTCCACATCTTAATCACTCTAAATAACTCTTTCCTAAATAAATGGCTGAAACGTTTTTCCTCCATGCGCAGATCATGTCCTCTAGTCATTTAAGAAGGCCTAGGGACAAAAAGCTCATCCACCAAGCTTTTATATTGCCCTCTGATGTATTTATACATGTTAATTACCGTATATACTTCAGTATAAGCCGACCCGAGTATAAGCCAACCCCCCAACTTTTACCTTAAAAAACAGGGAAAAATGATTGTTCCAAGTATAATCCAGGGATAGGAAACGCAGCAGCTGTAATAAGGTGTTATCAGAGTAGGGAAACAAGCACTATGCAATGCACATATACTGTAGGGGTGTTTATTGCCAGTATAGCATCAACTAAAAGCTAACAAGATGGATGAAGGACTGGTCCAGGGGGCCCGCTGCAGTGTCAGCCTCTGCATCCCCTATTGCTAGTTAAAGTGGACCTGACCCCTTGCACAGGACAGAAGGAAAACATAGCGAATTATATGCCTGCGGTCTGTCCCCCATTAGCATATCCTGATCTGTGAATAGCGGGAGCATTTCACTCACCGTTCCTCGCCGGCAGAATTCCCCTGCATGCCTGTCCGGGACTCGCTCTTATGACGTCAGGCAGTGGCGAGACGCCACTAGAGGGCGTCATAAGAGCGAGTCCCTGACAGGCATGCAGGGGAATTCTGTCGGTGAGGAACGGTGAGTGAAAAGCTTCCTTTCCTGCTATTCACAGATCAGGGTATGCTAATGGAGGACAGACAGCAGGCATATAATTAGCTGCTTCGCTCTGCCGGCGAGGACGGGTGGGTGAAGGCTCCCGCTCCCACTGTACACCACGCAGCGTATGCCAATGGGGGATGGGGTTTGGTGACACAAGGATCCGTAAAATCACTGCAGTGCATTCTGCCCGCACAATGAAAAAATTGCCCGCACAAGCTGACCGGCATTTGATAGAGGGAGCACTCTGGGAGGGGGGAGACAATGACACTCAGTTAAGACTCGAGTATATGCCTAGACCTCCACTTTTGAGACAACTTTTTGGTCCCAAAATCTCGGCTTATACTCGAGTATATACAGTAGATACCCTCTAAGGTGTCTTTTCTCAGGACTAAATAAACCCAATTTATCTAACCTTTCTTGGTAAGTGGATAAAAATGAAGAGACAGAGAGCCCAATATAGTGTAGTATGTTAAAAACAAGTGGAAATTATGGACAGTGAGATGTGAATACTCACAAACATGGGTCACCACATAGGCAACCACTGTATATGCAGGTGAGGAGATTAGACCTGTCCTCACTCAGGATTAAGAAGTCGCTCTCTGTAGAGCAGAAAGAAGAGGGTAGGTTACCCTTCCACCAGGGGTGGACACAGTATCACAGTAAGAGAAAAGAGAAGAGAATGGCTAAAACGTTTTTGAGAAAGCACACAGAGTCAGAGCTGCAGTGTCATGACCCCAGGGGTTGCAGCCATTTTGAGAAGGCATAGGGACAAAAAGCTCATCCACCAAGCTTTTATATTGCCCTCTGATGTATTTATACATGTTAATTATATCCCCTCTAAGGTGTCTTTTCTCAAGACTAAATAAACCCAATGTATCAATTTCGTTGCTTGTCTCTGCACCTGCACTAAAACTGCAATATCTTTCCTGTAATGTGGTGCCCAGAACTGAATTACATATTCCAGATGTGGCCTTACTAGAGAGTTAAACAGGGGCAATATTATGCTAGCAACTTGAATTTTTATTTCTATTTTAATGCATCCCAAAATTGTATTAGCTTTAGCTGTAGCGGCTTGGCATTGAATACGATTATTTAACTTGTCGATGAGTACTCGTAATTCCACTGGGACTCTAAATCCACTGGGACACTGCCAGAGAGTCACAAACAATAAGATAAAAGGGTTTATCTATAACAGAACTTAATTCCCTTAGGACCCGAAGATGCATGCCATCCGGGCCAGGTGCCGTGTCTATTTTTAATTTATTTAGTTTTGCCTTCACTTCTTCCTGCGTTAAGTATTTCAAATTACTATTGGAAGATTGAGACTCTTCTGCATTTGTAATTTGCAACAGTGATGTTTCCCTTGTGAAGACAGAGGCAAAGAAAGCATTTCATAACTCTGCCTTACCTTGGTCATCCACCATTGAGTTCCCACCCTCATTCTTTAGGAGCCCAACACAGTCAACCTTTCTTTTTTTAGAGTTGATGTACTTGTAAAACTTCTTTGGGTTAGATTTGATATCCCTAGCGATTTGTTTTTCAGCTTCAATCTTTGCCAGCCTAATTTATTTTTTACAAGTTTCATTGCACTTCTTATAATTGCTTAATGCAGCCTCGGCCCCTCCCATTTTAGGACCTTATAGGCATTCTTTTTCCCCTTAATTTTATCTATAAACTTTCTATTCATCTATAGAGTCCTTTTTTATTCCTAGACTTTCTGTTTCCATATGGGATATACATACTACAATATTGATTAAGAATAAGTTTAAAAGCTTGCCATTTCCCTTCAGTGTCTTCCCCTTGTAGTACATTATCCCAGTTCACCAAACTTAGTGCCTGCCTGAGTTGATTGAACTTTGCTTTTCTAAAATTCATAGTTTTAGTGGTCCCGATGCCCTGTGGCCTATCAGTCACCAGATCAAACGTTATCATGTCGTGATCACTATTTCCCAAATGTTCTTGAACCTGCACATTTGATACATTATCTGGTCTATTAGAAATGATGAGATCCAGTAACGCATTCCCCCTAGTTGGTTCCGTTACCATTTGAGTCAGGTAACTGTCCTGTAGTGATGTCAGAAATCTGCTGCTTTTGCTAGAATGGGTAGCCTCAATACTCCAGTCAATGTCTGTAAAGTTGAAGTCACCCATAACTATGACCTCATTTTTACTTGCAGCTTTTTCAATCTGCTGTAGTAATTGCAGTTCTGCAGCTTCATGAATATGAGGTGGTCTGTAGCATACCCCAATAAGCAATTGGCAACCTTTATTTCCACCATGAATATTTACCCAAATGGACTCCACATCTTCGCAATCTTCATCCATCTCATTGTTTAGGACAGCTGTAAAATAGTTCTTAACAAAGAGACAAACCCCTCCACCCTTTGTCCCTCTTCTATCCTTCCTAAACACATTGTATCCCTCTAAATTCACTATCCAGTCATGACTTTCATCCATCCATGTCTCGGTTATTCCCACAATGTCATAGCCTTTGTCAATCAGAATGAACTTTAGTTTGTCCATTTTATTTGCAAGACTCCTAGCATTGGTTACCATGCACTTTATATTTTTACCAGCACATTTTCCAATTTTGGTTACACAGTTGTTATCACGTGATCTGCTGTGCATGGAGGTTTGCGCTCATAAAGGATTACGCTGCGTGATAAATGAAGGTTTGTGCGGGATCACGCGTGCGAAATGCACACGTGATTGCGCGCAAACCTTTGTTTAAATGTGAACGTAATCCTTTACGCGTGCAAACCTTCATGCGCTGCAGACTACGTGATAACTGCTGTGCTATCAGTTATCACTCTTTTGTGAGTCAGGCTGACCTTACACTTTTTAGATATCTACCCAGTGTTCCAAACTAATCATTTATTTTTAGAAATTAATCAATTCAAAAGGAATACCACACGCAGCACATTAATTTTTAATACATCCCAGCAGGAAATCTATTGACAATTAACAAAACTCCAGTTTTGCACAATTCTATGCAATGCAACACTGTGGCCTATCGATTGTTTGCTGCTCCTGCCCCACCCCCAATCTACCTAGATTTTCTCTCCTGTCCAATCGATGCCCTTGATTAATTTTGGGGAAAAATCAAACATGTAAAGTAAATGGGTTCCCATTTAATTTCATCAGAGTAATCAAATGCCAGGAATCAAATAGGAATAAGGTGTATTGGCACCTTAAAGAGAACCCGAGGTGGGAATTACTTTTACTATTGGGGCACAGAGGCTGGTTGTGCGCACTAAGACCAGCCTCTGTTGCCCCATCGTGTGTCTCCATGTCCCCCCTGCTCGCCGCTATACCCCCCGCATTGCTGGCGACACGCAGCGTGTCGCCAGCTCAATGTTTACCTTGCGCTGTCAGTCAGCGCTGCTCCCCTGCCTCCTCCGCATCGGCGCACCCGCCCGTGTCCCTTCCCTCCCGCTGATAGGAGGGAAGTGACGCGGCGGGTGGCGCCGATGCGGAGGAGGCGGGGGAGCGGCGCTGACTGACAGCGCAAGGTAAACATTGAGCTGGCGACACAGCCAGCAATGCGGGGGTATAGCGGCGAGCAGGGGGGACATGGAGGCACACGATGGGGCAACAGAGGCTGGTCTTAGTGCGCACAACCAGCCTCTGTGCCCCAATAGTAAAAGTAATTCCCACCTCGGGTTCTCTTTAAAGTATAACACAAACTGTTATACTATGACTTGTCAGTTGCAGTCTTTAATTCCTGTAGCAGGTGAAATAAGATATCAGTTGGGCTAGGGGCCTCATCTGTCTACAAGTAGACCTATCTGTATAGCATCGCGGAGGCTGCCACCTTGACCTTCAAACTATGCTAATTTACCAAACGTAATTCTGGTCCTCGCTCAACTGGACCAAATATACAGATAATGCATTCTGACTTTTCTCATCTGAATTCTTGTTCTAGGAAGTGACTCAGATAGAATTAAATCCAGATCATCAGCATTATAGCCAGGAGACTATCATATTTTACAGGGAGCTGATGATGGCAGCTCTCATTGCTCTCTTATGACAGGTGTGTTTAAACTGAATAAAGAATTACTGAACGGAGAGTATAGGGCCCGTTTCTCACTTCTCTCAAAAGCACTACATAGTTAAAATGTTTTTAAGCTAAACTTTTTTAATATATATTCTTAACATTTTTAGCTTACTGGTTTGTCTTAAAGATCTTTCCAGTCCAGATACTATAAACAAACACAGCCCTAATTTGCAGTGCCAAAGCAGCTTTTAGCACCCCTGGAAACCTGATGCACACTTATCCATTGCAACATTCCTCAGAAATAAGCCAGCAGTATCTGTGTATTACTGTTCAAGGACTTCTTCTTAAGTGTTTTTTTTGTAAACAGAGATTTAACATTTTCAGTTTTCCTTTAGGAATAAAGGATGGAGTTTAATTAAAATTATATTGTTGCCATAAGTGAAAATCTGGGAAAGTAAAACAAAGCGCAAAAGTATCTGCAAAAAAGTCAGTTTAAGTTTCCTCTTCCTCTTCATGCTTTACATTTGCTTTGGCTTAGGCCCTGTGAATCAAATTAAAGTAAACTAGTGGCATATTTGGCACACAACTGGGTAGTGTAATGGTTAAGGGCTCTGCCTCTGACACAGGAGACATGGGTTTGAATCTTGGCTTTTCCCGTTCAGTAAGCCGTCACCTATTCAGTGTGCCTTACTCTTTACCTTCATAGTGGTTTGAATCTGTGGTTCACATGCCTTATGTCATTTGGTGTGCGGATATTCGTACTCTTTACCTATTTAGTAGGAGACCTTGGGCAAGTCTCCCTAACACTGCTACTGCTTATAGAGTATATCCTAACAGCTGCAGCTCTGGCACTTTTAGTCCACCAGGAGAAAAGCACAATATTAATGTTATTTGTGTTGTGTCTTGTAATTGTGTATTGTAATTCACAAAGCATTAAATACAACTCTACTGTCCAGATGCTGTTCACTTGGGGGGGGGGGCTTATTGGGGTCTTAGCAGCAGGAGAAGTGGAATGGTACTCTAACTAATTTCACAACCAAAATAGTTTAGTCACCAAAAAGTATACCTGTCTCCTCCTGTACCTGCTGTTGAGACTCCAATAAACACACTCAGGGAACTGTGTTTGGAGAACACATTTTTTTTAAATCCTTTGAGTAGTGACCTCTGTGAGGTAGATAAAGGTCTAGCCCTAGTGATTCTGCTGCCCTTTTGACTGCAGATTCACTAGGGCTAGACCCTTATCTACCTCACAGAGGTAGAGTACGGCTCACTGCAGTACTCGATTGCTAAAATTAGTCTTTAGGGAGCACACGGTTCAAGTGTCTACCCTAGCTGTGCAGTAGAATCTGAAGTGTCCATAGGCATGCTCCCTTCCACTTCCAACCTGACTACACTCCAGCCTCTGCTCTGGCCCAGGAGTCGAGTATGGTAATGCAACATGGCTACTTCCTGCAGATCTGTCCTCACTTAAAGGATTCCGGAGCAGTGGCCTAAAATGAAGCTTACCTTACCTGGGGCTTCCTTCAGCCCCCCATAGCCCACGGTGTACACTGGCATCCTCTTCCATTCTTCCGTGGTCCTGCTGGTGGCTCTGGTAATCTGGTGACTTCAGGTGAAGTCGCGCATGTGCGCCATCATGCCAGTCACTGTAAGAGTCCTGCACATGTGCGGTTCAGTCATTAGGAAACTGTGTATGCACAGGACTCTTATGTCAACCGGCATGATTATGCGCAGGGTGCACTAAGGGGACATGCAGGCACAACTTCAGCTGAAGTTGTCGGATTACTGGAGCTGGCAGTAGGACCACAGAAGGGAGGAAGAGGATGCCAGCAGACATCGCTGGCTATGGGGGGGCTGGAGGAAGCCCCAGGTAAGTTTCAATTTTAATTGTAGGTCACTGCTCAAGGTCCCTTTATTTAAAGTAGGTTATATTTCCATAAGGTGGTCATGAGCTTTGGCCACACCACCATCCTGCCCTCATACAGTAAGTCAAAACTAGTTACTGCTGAAATGCATTGGCCCAAGTAAATTTAATGTGACATGAAGGGGATTTGGGAACTGCCACTGCAGGTTGTACTCTGCAACAGCAATAAATATGCACAACAGTTGTCAGTTCTCCCTGCAAATGTTTCTTCATTTTTTTTTAAATAAGCACTGCAGTTAGGGAGATTACCCTAACACAATACAGTTTTCCCATAAGCAGTGAGGTCTGTGCCATGGTTGACACAAATTAACTTACAAAAAAAAAACTTTCATTCACACAGAGTATGCAATGAACATACGCAAAATAATTTTACAACATGTTCTATCACTGGTGGGTTTGTGTTTTGTTATTATTATTATTATTATCATTATTATTATTATTATTATACTTTGTAGCTTTATTGCTCTTAGCAACAATTATTTCCCCATAATGGGTCTTTTGTTATAGTAGCAAAGTATCATGAATTTAGATACGTTTAGATAGTCAATGAGATGTTAATACAGTAATTCTGACTGGCATCCAAATGTAATGAAAACAGCATGAGGCTTGGGAGTGGGCCAGTCAAAATAGACAATATTTGATTGGACCTATCCCAAATTTTAAATAATCTGCACTAATTCTACACACAAGCTAGAATTATTAGCACCCCACTGACCATCTCTAGTTATGTTGTTTCCATTTGCTGCAGTGGTCATTAAATAGAAAGGTAATATTTCTGCATCGTTTAACAACTTCATGTCTTAGTTATGCTAATATGTATCTCATGGTTCCCTGGCAGTTGTGCGCATTGCACACGGCAACTTTACTGTTCTTTATTGAATACACCACCATATTAGTTGTACTTTAATATACTGGTATACTACTTTTTTGAAAGAAAAACAAAACAAAACCATATTTTACCTGCTGCAACCCTGGGAAAATGGCATTAGAGAAGAGGCAGAAGTCTTTTTAAGTGGTTTGCCCTTAAAAAAATATACAGTACTTAGTACAGGCAGGAATAAATAGGTCTGTCAAAAAATGATCCATGCCTCAGAATAGAGACAAAAGCTGATAATAGTCTTTTATTCTTTAATATTATTATTATTATTATTTTTTACAAAAATCATGCAGGCTTCAGAGTAAGCCATATCTGTTTATGTTTAACTCTAGTGGCCTTTTACAACAAGAAAGAAAAGGTGTGACTGGGAAGTGATGACTGCCACTGCTTTCTAATATGCCTCCTCATCTTGCTTCATTTTGCAGTATTTTGATATTGTGGAACATCCTCTTCTTCACTATTCCCCTGCCATATGGCTCCACTGCTTCTGGATTGTATTCCATGTTGGGTCAGACTCCTTGTCATCTACCTCCTCCTGGCTGGACTGAACCTTAGAGTAAGCAGCTGGTAAGGCACCTCTTGTTTCAACTTACTTTTGAAGATCTTTCTCTTCTATTGAAGGGTTACAGTACAAAAGTACAAATGTATCCTACATGCTCTTCCTTCTATGAGGACAGGAAGTGTTGGGCATCAGTGAGTGGTATCTCCATCTCCTTGACTTAAAGGGAAGGTCCAAGCAAAATAAAAAAATGAGTTTCACTTACCTGGGGCTTCTACCAGCCCCATGCAGCCATCCTGTGCCCTTGTAGTCACTCACTGCAGCTCCAGTTCCCCGCTGGCAGCTTTCCGACCTCGGAGGTTGCATACGTTTTTACGCATTCCCACTAGTGCAGGAACATTAACACATACGTTTTTACGCATTACTGGTTCAATGCATAAAAATTTACGCATTAAACCAGTAACGCGTAAAAATGTATGTGTTAATGTTCCTGCACTAGCGGGAATGCGTAAAAACGTACGCAATGCGGCCAGCTGACCTCCGAGGTCGGAAAGCTGCCAGCGGGGAACTGGAGCTGCAGTGAGTGACTACGAGGGCACAGGATGGCTGCATGGGGCTGGTAGAAGCCCCAGGTAAGTGAAACTCATTTTTTTATTTTGCTTGGACCTTCCCTTTAAAGCAGACTCCCAGATGCTACCATGAACCTCCCCCAAGGCGTCGGTAGCCCCCACCTTCTCCTGCAGCACCAGTAGGTGGGGTAGGGCCCCTTGTCCATGGATTGGACAAGGGCTCTGGGGGAGAGGGGGAGGCTTGGCCGCCCCTCTCCCCCGGAGCCCCCCATACCATGGACCATGTGGGCTGGTATAGCTCAGGGTGCGAAGCCCCACTCGGCCTGTGCTGACGTCTGACTATCCCAGCCTGCATGGGGAACAAGGGTGAAAGGAGCTTGGGAGGGTGGACCACACATCAATTTTTTTAATAATTTCCCACACTCTGAACATTAAAAAAAGTTTCAAGAAATAGGTAAAGTTGCCAGGGATCTTTATACAGCCATATTGAGGCTGTACAATGATCCCTGGCCAAAGAGTTGCAACCTGGTTTCCAGGGGGTCCGTATGCACTGTGCATGTATGGACCCCCTGGAAACCCTGTTATGAAATTCATTGCTCTTTCTTTTGATATATGTAAATTTACACTACTGTTAGATTTGGTACATTATCTGTCATTTACTGTATTTAAATATATTTTTTCCCTATGAAACTTTAAAATCGATTTTCTCAAACATTATTAGTTTTTTTTTTCCTCTAGTACCCACTGTCCCCCTCCAAATACCCTGAACATTTGGTATTTCAAGCACATAAGAGAGCTTTGCTATTAACCACAGCCATTCAGCTGTTATTGAAGTCTATGGAGAGTCACAGATTCTCCAGATTTGCAAAATTCATAAACCCATAATTTGATATTCAGCCCATCACTAATGTACATATATCCACAAAAACAGCAGTGGAAGCCGTAGCAAGTTACAATGCTTTTGCTGGGGGTCGCCTTACGCCAACAAAACTGCTGTATAAATATCCCTGGCAAATGCATCTATTGTTTGAATTTAAAAAAAAAATAACACTGAGCCCCCTTCCAAGCCTCTTTACACACATAGCACCTCCACCATCAGCCCATTGTAGTAGCCAATAAAGAAAGGCTACACCATGCTTTCCTATGATTAGACACATGGAAAAAGAGATCATATGACTTTACTCAGCCACCATTACTGTGAGAAATTGCTTTTCTCAATTAACACTTCAAGATAAATATCTACAGAAAATTAAATTCACACTATGACACACACTTTACAGTGGCAGTAAAGTCCATCTTCAGCAATGTTACAAAGTAGAGTATATCCGAAGTGAAAAGCTGCTTAAATATTGATTTTCATTATTGGGTAGATATCTTTAGTTAATGCATCTCTGAATTCTTCTTAATAAAACCTCATAATCTCTTATAACCCACAAATGACCTTTAGGAAGTTGATCTTTTGGCTCACTGGTTTGTTAGCATATAAAGTAATGCTCACTGTTTTGCTGAATACGGAAATAATGCTTTAAGTATCAGTGTTACCAATCTGTATTAAAATTCTTGTAAAAATCAATCAATATTTTATGAAACTCTTGAAATACTGAAATTTACTAAAATGCTTTTATTGTGACACTGATCTTTTTGAGTTCTTCAACAAACCTAACAGAAGACTGAAAAAGTGTTTCACACAATATTATATGTCAAACAGATACCATGACACTGAAAGTAAACAGATGAAAGGCAATCATCTGATCTGCTGGTGTTCTATGGTACTGCACGGCTATTTTTTCCAGCTATTAGATCTGCTGCCTTTTACAAAAGTCAAATGCTTATATAGTTGGCATTTATCTGAAAGATCAAACTTTTCCTGGAGCATTGTGACAAAACCCGCACAATCCTTTGATCACCTTGGTTCACCGTATCATTTCCCAGACTGGACAACATGTGCTGTGCGACAAACTGCATTACACATTGCCTATATAGCTCTACTAGCTTCTTTCTGTACATTTTAATGGGGGGAAAAAAAAATCCCCAAAAACCTTACAGCATCATGTTAATATTTTCAATTAATCCATTAAGGAAACATTAAAGAGGAACTCCAGTGAAACTAATGTAATAAAAAAGTGCTTCATTTTTACAATAACTATGTATAAATGATTAAGTTAGTGTTTGCCCATTGTAAACTCTTTCCTCTCCCTGATTTACATTCTGACAATTATTACATGGCAACACTTTTACTGCTGGCAGGTGATGTCAGTGGAAGTAGCTGCTGCTTGCTTTTTTGGCAGTTGGAAACAGCTGTAAACAGTTTATTTCCCACAATGCTATGATGTTCACAGACAGGAAACTGTCTGGACCATGGTCCTGACATCACACTGTGGGAGGGGTTTCACCATAATATTAGCCCTACAGACCCCCCTGATGATCCGTTTGAGAAAAGGAAAAGATTTCTCATGGGAAAGGGGGTATCAGCTACTGATTGGGATGAAGTTAAATTCTTAGTTACAGTTTCTCTTTAAGGAAACATTTCAATTATTTCATTCTAGACAAGTGGGCCTGGTCCAATTCCCTCTAGCACTTCTCCCTATGTGATAATTTCACATCATATCAATAAAATGCCTTTTAAGCACCAACCAAGCAAGAAAATACACAGAATGGTACTTTTTCAATTACACAGTGCTTAAAAGTTATTTTAAACTGTAGATAAAAAAAAATCTCTGAGGAGAAAACATAGGAGAAAATGTGAATTGGATCAGGCCCACTGTGGCCCCTATACAATTCACTTTTTCTTCTAGGTTTTCTCCTGACGCTGGGCTCACATATGACATAGCATGAAAGGCTGCATTTTATATCATGTTTTATGTTAATGTTGTGTGCATTTTTGGTAAATTTGCGATGCATTTGTCATGCATTTTGCATGCGTTTTAATGCGTTTGCGGTTTTTGTATGCATTTTCCAATTTTCCATGTGTTTTCCACTTATGCAAAACACTTGGAAGACAACAGGAAGCAAAAATATAGTAACACAATATTTTGGGGGAAAAACGCATATAAAAATGCATGGAAAATGCATACCATTGCGTTCCCATTGACTTTCATTATGTGCGTTTTGGCAATGTTCCTGTATAATATGCCAGTGCTGGGCCGAAATTACGCATGAGCGTAATTACGCATCGTAATTCAATGTAAATTTACGCGTAAGCGTTAGGCGTAACTTACGGTCTTACGCGTAATTATTTACGCGTAAGACCATAAGTGGTATCGTAATTACACTGTCTACCGTAATTGCTAGGCATGCGTAATTTTACGAACACTTACGCGTAATTTTACGCGTAATTACTAACGTAAAATCTCCCATTTTCTAAGAGTAGCCAATCAGTCAACATCCTAAGCAACCAATAGTATCTTCTCCCGCCCTTCAGTATAAGCGTACGTTTTGACGCATACGAATGATATGTACGCAATAACTGTCACATTGACGGCTATTGCGTACATATCGTCCGCATGCGTAAAAAAATACGCATTAATGGGTATTACGGCACTACGCGTAACATTGTAGTGTAAGCGCCTTCATTACGGTATCCTTACGCGTAATTGCGTAAGTTTACGCGTAATTACAGTGATGTACCGTAGATAATTTCCTACGCCGTAACCGTAATTGCGTAATGCGTAATAGCGTAAAATTACGCGTAATGATCCGTAAGCATAGATTTTTCCATTACGACCAGCACTGTAATATGCAACAAAACCAGTGTTTTCAAAAATGCAGGTTTGAAAATGCATAGAAAATGTATATGCATTTTTATATGCGTTTTTTCCTGCGGCTCATAGACCATTAGTGGCAAAAATGCATCAGTTTACGCAACGCAAGTGCTTCTGCTATGTGTGCACCTAGCCTAAGTGATATTTTCAAAATTATAAATAAAATGCCCTTTAAACCACCAGCAAGCAAACAAATAATCAACATAATTTTGATAGTACTTTTGATACCTACTTTTTGATACTTTTTTTCACTGCAAAGTGAAAATTATCTCCTAGGAGAAAACTCAGGAGAAAAGGTTAATTACATGGGGCCCTGGCCCATATGCAATTAATTTTTTTTCTCCTGAGCTTTTTTCCCAGGTGATATTTTCAACTTTGTCAATACAATGATTTTTACACAATCAGCAAGCAAATAAATATGCAAAATAATTTTGATAGTATTTTTTTTTCGCCTACATTTTGGTACTTTTTCCATTGCAAAGTGCTGAAAAGATATTCTAAATCGAAGATGAAAAATTATCTCCTAGGAAAAAACTCATGAGAAAAAGTGCTCATGGCCCCTGTATCTTCTGATTATTTCTCAGCATAATCATCTCTTTATTTAAGAATTTATTAGCCCATATGCAATTCACTTTTTCTCCTAGGAGATAATTTTTCATCTTCTGTTTAAAATAACTTTTCAGCACTTTGCAATTCAAAAATACCAAAAGTAGGTGAAAATGTGTTCTCAAAATTATTGTATTTTCTTGCTTGCTAAGGTGTGAAAAAAAAACTCAGAAAAAATGAATTGTATATGGGTCCTTATATCTCTTTACAAGGTTTTTCATCTCTTTTCTGTAGTAGGATCACACTCCTCACGTATGAGTTCGGGGAATTGAGAGGTGTGGGGTGTGTGTGTGTATGTGTGAGGGGGTTGCTTCATGTCAATCTGGTTGTACAAATAGCGGCTGGCACACAGCAGTCATGTGGAAAATGCACATGTTGCAAAGAGAGAAGAGGTTACTCTGACGGAAGCAAGTTAAAGAAGTACACTATCAGAATACCTTGTATGGCAGATAAAATCTCAACAGGAGAAAAAAGCATACCGGATATCTATACTAATATACTATCTATACTGTATGAGCATGGATTTTGCATAATCCTTATTTTGTATAGAAATTTACAATTGCGATGCAAAATTGTAATGTACAATTCCGGGAAAAATCATAAGTAATTTCGTTCGTAACTTTACAATTTTGCATAATTTTTACATAATGTTATGCCAACTTTAGTGGCTCATAGCAAAGCCCCCATATGTACAATCATCACCAAAACATATGTCAAAGGGAATAGTGGGGACAAGTCAAAAAAATATTTTTTTCAAAAACACTTTGCAATCTTTGAAAACACCTATTGTAAAAAGGCAAAAGTGTTTTTTTAAACTCAGTTAAATGATGATTTAAAAAAAAACAGTTTTGCTTTGCATTTTTAAAATCAATTTTCTTAAAAAAAACTTTAAGGTATTTTTGAAAGATTCTTTTTATGACTTGTTCCAACTTTTCCTCTTAACATTCACAACAACTGGTGATGAAAGAATGTATGGGGTCTTTGCTATTAACCATTAAAGTTGGCACATAATTATGTGAAAATTATAAATGGATTACGCAAAAGCAATTACATTTCCAAATCGTAATTATGTTTGTCCATATTTGCAAAAAAGTATGCAACATTTTGAGCAATCATAATTAGCAGATGATGATCATCACTAATATGGACTGAGTAATGTATTAGGAACTGAAGTATGCCCCATTGTTTGATGGAAATTAAAACTATCAACCTATAGAAGGTTGAATTCAAAGACAGCTCATAAGTCAGTGAAAAATGATGCGGCAGGCTTTATCTGCAGCAAATCAAAATGATACTCAATATTGTGTATGGCCCCTACTCCCACATGCTTGTTTGTATGCCAAAAAAATAAATGATGGAGAAATTTATGGGCATCTTCTCCCATATCCAGATTGTTGAGCTTCTAGAGAATCTAAAGTACAATGTGATGGTGTCAGATAGACCAAGTGACAGAAAGTCACGTCACTAGTTTGAGACATGCACGTCAGGGTTGAGTGGTCAGTAATGGGCTGGAATTGATCACCAACAAGGTGGGATCACAAAGATTCAAAGGTCCATTTAAAAAAGCACTTGCTCTTCAAAATTCTATAGTTTTTTTTTTAAGCCAGAGTCAACTACTCGTTTAAATTAACAATTGAAAGTTCATAACCCTTTCCAGTGTGATTGGATCACACCCTTATTCATATTATATTTATTATTATATTATTCAATTGTTACAAAACTATCTTCAATGTCATAAATACCCTTTCAGCTTCAGGATCCCTCTATCACAGATTATGTTCCATGAACACAGTGCAGTTATGCTTGTAAAATTTGGAATTCCTTGTGATAGTGCTCTACCATTTGGAGAAAGATCCAAGCAGACTACTCTCTCAGTGCCTGGAGTCACTGTTTGCTAGGGTTCATTTTATAAAAGTGGGGTCTATTAGAGCTTGTCCTATAGTGTAACTAAAGTAATACTTCTATATTACACTTCCTAGGCTTTGCAGGTAGACCTGACTGTCTGATTAAGTTAACCACTTCCTATGAATTGAGGAGGTGACTATAATTGCAGAAAATCACTGCTCCGTCCAGGTAGGCAGTAGCAAAATGCTGATGTAGACTTAGTACTTTAAACAGTATGTAGTGAAAGGTAGTACAGGGAGCCCATAATGCATATGCGCATACTGACAAACTCCTAAAGAGTGGAAAAGGTAGTTTATTGAGCACTATTTAGCGTCCAAATAGTTTATGTAAAGCTCAGTAAACTTTTTGTGTGCTGCCTGCATGCATGAAGTTTAATGAGATGTACTGTATATACACCTGGCTGGCTCATAGCAGTTCATCTCCCGTTTACTTGCATTTTAAAGTGAACCCAAGGTGAAAGTGATATGCAGGCTGCCATATTGATTTGCTTTTATACAATACTAGTTGCCTACTTGCCTGGCAGTCCAGCTTATTTTTCTGGTCAGTAGGGTTTAAATCACTCACCTGAAACTAGCATGCAGCTAATCCTGTCAAATTTGTCATAGATGATTGATCTGCATGCTTGTTTGGGATCTATGGCTTACAGTATTAAAGGCAGGGGATCAGCAGGACAGGCAGGCAGTCTGCATTGTTTAAAAGGAAATCAACATGTCAGCCTCCACATCCCTCTCATCTTGGGTTCCCTTTAAAGGAAGTAAATGTAAGCCAAACTGTTGTTAGCCAACCATAGATTGCTGTAGCAGTTTGGTGATCCTCTAACAATCTAGCAAGGCACTTCTGATGCATCCCGCTATGCCTTTATGACATTGAATTAATAAATCATTTAGCAGATGAGACCTGCTTTATTAAGTCCAATTTCTGGGAATCCTAGCAGGGATTTTGCTGCCAAGGTTTAGTAGAGCTTTAACACTAACTTTTATTTATAAGATTTATGTATATGTGAAAAAAATATATTACGTTTAATATGACTAAACAGTGGTGAGTGACAAATATGAATTGCAAAATGGGCATAGATGAGCTATGTTTGTGATGATACAAATAGGAAAAAATAATAATAAAATGGATTATAAGATTAATAAACTTCCAAATAAGATTATATTAAAACACTAAGCCTGTGGCAATTTAATTTTACTATATAACAAATACATAATATTACTTGAATAAATTTATTTACTGTAATAAAAAAAGAAAAGTATTAAAATTAATTGAAGTGGACCAAAACGTAATCTAAGGATGCATTATTTGCTATTTATACTATATAAAGCAAAATATAATATTTCTAGTACCTAAAGTTTGACAAGTGATCATATGCAAATACTGTATTAAATATTATATTACATGTAAATAAAAAAATGCATATAATTGATTTCAGTAACTCTAGAAGATGACCCAGCACCGTCAAGGTAATGTTAAAGAGGAACTCCAGCCTAAACAAACATACTGTCATTAGGTTACATTAGATATGTTAATTAAAATAGATAGGTAATATAATCTCTTACCCACACTGTTTTAAAAGAACAGGTAAATGTTTGATTTCATGATGGCAGCCATATTTTTGGTTGAAAGGAGGTGACAGGGAGCATGAGACACAGTTCCAACTGTCCTGTGTCCTGAGCACCTCTCCCAGTTGCTAGGCAACATGAATAACAACATAGGAAATCCCATCATGCTCTGCACAGCATCAGGGAAAAACATCTTGGGCTTTATTTCTTTGATGGGTGGAGCTTAGCTAAAAATGCAGCTAACAATTATGCTTTGGTAAGAAAAACAACGTTCTGATGCTGTGAAACTGTTAAAGAAACACCACGCCTTTTCAAGTAGATTTGTAGTCCGGAGGTTAACTTTAAGCTCTTTATTTAAGTATCAAAGATAAAGGCAGGATATAATGTTTTAAAAGAGGCTAATGCATCACAAATAGCAACGTTTCAGGAGGACGCTCTCCCTTTGTAAAGCCTGCAATGCCTCTCCGAGGCATTAGTAAGATCCTCTTAGTAAGAGGGCTTTTCAGTGTTTGTTAGCTCCTTACACACTCCTGGAAGTTCTGGTTCACCATGAGCTTGCCGGGTACATTGGGTGTCTCTTTGTAGTCATTTGAAGAGACTGGAGACAACGGTGCTTATGTGCTCCCTCAAAGTGTCAGTGTTGCAAAAAGATGGGGAAGGAAGAGAGTGGCACATGGTACTAGGTTGGATATGTAATAGCAGGCATTTATACAGTTTGTAAGAATACCTGCTGGTTTGGGAAAATTAGTCTTTGCCTTGGTATTGTTAGAAGCCATAGAGAATTCACTGTGGTGAGGCTCAGGTCACCCCATATGGTGCATAACCTACAGTAACTGTGGCTCTAGGATCCTTTGCTAAATTTATAAACAGATCAGTGTACACATTAAGTCAATTTATTGTGGTAAAACAATTTAATGTATTGATATTAATAAGTAAAATTAGTTCATAGACTCAATAATAAAAATGTACTTGGGGTCTGTTGTCTCATACAAATCATGCAGTTCTTATTGTAAGACTAACATGTATTTCACCCTTTATGTCCTGTGCAAAATTGTGGTTTAGCACCTGTTAATTCCAGTTTATGCAGAAGCAGAATGACAAAAATTGGAATAGCAAATTTTAGATCTCATGACTCCTGCTTAACCTTCCCTAATGCTGGGCAGACATGGCTTGATATTGCTGCTCGATTCCACGCCCGATCGTTTTCCACGCTCGATTCTGCAGGCGATTGTCTTATCTTCTGCTCAATTCTCTTATCTTTACCCATTGTCCTCCATGCAGAATCGAGCACAGAAATGATCGGGCGGAGATCAGACATGCCAGAAATGATCTATTGAGCCATCTAAATGGCTCAGAATCGAGCCGTGTATTCCCAGCATTACTTACCCTTTCCCTTGAAGAACAGAATTAGCAGGGGCTGAATTAGAATTCACAGTCAACTTACAGTACACTCAGAGTTTAAAATTATTATTTTTTTATTGTATTTATTTATTTTATTTAGTTGGAAATAGAATTAGCTTTGGCTGGGCCAGTATTTTGCAATTAAGCTGATCAGATTTGGAAGTTAATGATTAAACAACCATTGAAGCTACTAGTAAATAACTATTAGTTTATTTTCTAATTTCAGTGCTACCCCTGATTATGATTTTTTTTAATCATCAGGGACCAGGAATAGCAGCAAAACCTAAACTTTGCAGGGGGATAATCAGGTTCAGGGTACAATTAATTAATCCTTTGTTTCTGAATCTGATTAGCCTTATGCAATATTTCTGTTCAAGCTTGATAATTCAGGGTCATATTTAATGGCACAAATATGCACCTTAGACCACATCTCTATGACTGTACGGTTCAGCTCCTGCTCAGCGTTAGAAAAGGAGAGGCTGCAGCGCATCATCCAAACAGCGGAAAGGATAATTGGCTGTAGCTTACCTTCCCTGCAGGATCTTTACGCTAGCAGGTGCAGAAAGAGAGCAACCAAAATTGCCTCTGACCCCTCTCATCCTCCTCACTCCATCTTCCAGCTCGTGCCTTCAGGAGTAATATTCTGGTCAATCGCAACTAAAACCTCTAGACACAGGAATAGTTTTTTTCCTCAGATGGTAGCCATGCTTAATGCTGAACCACAGTAGAGCTGTTAGGACTTGAAAGTAATCAGCACAGAACTGAAAATGAACAATTCGCACCTTGCTTACTGCCACTATACTTATATACTGTCCTTGTCTTGTAATATATATACTGTCTGTCCTTGTATTGTTTTTGTTTGTGTTTGTTAAGCAACTGCCAAGACAAATTCCTTGTAAGTGCAAACATACTTGGCAAAATAAATTGATTCTGATTCTGATTACTGCCTGCCAACCCCTCATAAATCTTTCCAATGTCATCTCTCCTTTCCGATATAGCCATCCCTCATCTACCACACTCTTTATGCCAACTCTCCTGGCTCTCACTTACCCACTCACTCCAACAAACTATGCCTGGTTCCATCATGGGCTATGTACCTTTCATCTATTCTATCAGCTAACTACTACATCCAACCACTTGCTCATCTCCCTAACTCATGTCACCAGTTTATTTCCACCCCTACCTACCCTAAAATCCATCCTATTTATTTGTCTTGCCTTAATTTCTACTGTCACCCTTGATATATTATTTTTTTTTCTCTATTCACATGTCTTACTCATCCACATTGTATGCCTCCTCAACAATCCTGCATTTATATGTTGCTCTTCACTACATACACAGCTATCACCCACATTTAATCACTACTCCAATACTTCCACTGGAGTTCTGAAGTTCTCACTGTCTAACGTGTACTTTGTCAAATCAGCAGTTATGCCCATGTATATATTTGAAAGGTATGCCTCTATGTATTTGTTATGTCATGAATAGTTTATTAGCCAGCATAAAGAATGGTCCTTTCAAAGGATCATTCCATTGTTCTATCAATAAGTCTATATTCCTTTTAGCAAATTGGTGCTAGTCTCAGTAAAGCATTGTTTACATAGCAAATGCATTCTATTTACTGCTGTAACTAAACAAAGCTATAAAAAAAATACTTGTTGAAAATCTGGCAGAGTGAAAGAAAATGCCTATCTAGATATACTTACTACAGATGAGTGAACAGATTTGAATGAAATAACATTTGACCCAGCATGGGCACATTAGCTCGAGGCAGAAATGCAAACTCTTGGGACGTTGTTCAGTATGCTGTAAAGGTCTCTGGATGTTCTCCAAATATCCTTTGTGCCCCCGCCACACACACACCTAATTTTTTTTATTTGCCTGTCTACATCTTGGTAGTATTTTAACATAACTTTCTAGATTAGTGATAGTCACGTATAAAATGCCTGTTGCTATACAAAGGAGCATTAAAGTCCGTTAGTTAAAGAATTTGAATTATATCTATAAGAATTCAGGGATATCGATTAACAATCACAAAGTAGTTGTAAAGTAACAAACACAAAAACAAACTATTGCAAAGCAATGATGCAGTGGTTATACATAATTCTCTAACTCATAAGCCATTGGAAATGGTGAGGCTGCTTTGCCAATGTATTCACATTACTCAATGATGCATTTAAAGATGAACTGTTAATAGAAAAAAAAAACTTATAGAGAGTGATTTATGAGTAAAGGTACAAAAGAAAAGAGGTTACAAATAAATCTTCTCATCCTTTTTACTAGGTGCAGTAAAATGCTAAACTCAGTGTGGGAGGAATCATTCTTACTGCTGGCATGCAGAATAGATTTTTTTTCCAGCAGTCACTGACAACTTCTCCCTCACAGCCTCTCGGAATCCAAACTCCCTCATGCAGATCTACACATAGACAGCTCATGCTGTCTTTAGCTGTCACTGTGCATTATTTACTTTTACTCTGCTGCAAGAATGTCCCGCAGTGTTGACAGAGTACTCTGTTTTTTTTTTTCACAACCAGCTGGAGAAGCTGCATGTGACGTTTATGAACATGCCTTCCCAGAAGGCTGTAAATACTAGCCTTAGTTAAAATTCAGCCCCCGGTGAGCATCATTAGGTGGACTGGGGTTAAAGGGACACTGTAGGGGGGTCAGGGGAAAATTAGTTTAAGTTACCAGGGGCTTCTAATGGTCCGCCACAGACATCCTGTGCCTGCGCAGCCACTCCCCAACGCTCCGGCCCCGCCTCTGGTTCACTTCTGGAATTTCAGACTTTAAAGTCTGAAAACTACTGTGCCTGCATTGCCGTGTCCTCACTCCCGCCGATGGCACCCAAATCGTGCTGTGCAGGCCCAGTATGGTCTGTGCCTGCGCTGTGCGCTCCTGGTGACATCAGGGGAAGCGAGGACACGGCAACGCAGGCGCAGTGGTTTTCAGACTTTAAAGTCTGAAATTACAGAAGTGAATCGGAGGCGGGGCCGGAGCATCGGGTAAGTTCAACTCATTTTCCCCCGATCCCCCTAAAGTATCCCTTTAAGCATTAAAGCTGTAAATACATTGAAAGCTGGCTTTTTCTTCCTGGAAAAACCCTGCTTTCCCCAATAAAATGGATGTGGGATACACACTGCCGTTCAGTTTCATTTTACCTTACAGTTCCTATTTACAGCAATTTTGCTAAAGAAATGTTTACAAAACATGCTTGCTATGTTATTTTGTTTTCGTAAGAAACATTTTTTAATTTTTTTGTATTAAAATAATAAAACAAACTTTTCCAGCTACTCAGATTTATTAACACATTTCTCCTCATCCAGACTCATATTTTGATGTCTCATATTTGCCAGTGATTTCAGTGCTCACTCCACAGAAGCTGCCCCCTGGGCAATATCATCTCACATGTTTCATTGGGGGGACTCTATAAAAGAGAGTTACCTTTTTTCCATAGCAATGTTATGGTCAAGGGGTTAATCACCACCTAAGTGACCAGGAAGTGTGAATAATTACCCCCATTCTTGTGAGTATGCCCTGGGGGATTCTTATGGTCAACCCTGAAAGCCCTCTTCAACAATAAGATGACACGCTGGTGTCACTCTTAGCTAAACAGTTAAAAGGGGTTATTTGTTTGCTCCCTTACCTATGTATTGGAAATGGTCAATTTTAAATACATATACCAATATATATTTTCTTACGGCGATGGAATTAAAACAAACACACAAAACCTTTTTTCCTTTATCCATCTATACGCTTTTATTTTCTCTGTACACTTCATTCTTCTTCTGTATGCTTCTATATTTCTCTTCTATACATATTGTTTATCCCAACATCTTTTGCTGTATGTTTCTTTTTTCCTTGCATAATCTTCTTTTGACTGTGTCTTTTTTTCTTCTTCTGTACTTCTACTGTCTGTTTATATATTTCTTTTCTTCTTTCATGTTCTCTTAATTGCAGCTGCTAAACTTTGTCTGTTCTCTCGACACATTGCAGCTCTAATACGTTTAGGGGCCTAAATGACAGTACAGTTGAATTTCCTGTGGATCAATAGGAATTTGGTAAGAACATTCACATTTGCTCCTGGTGGGACAATTCCATTCATTTCTATTTTTAATTTACCACAGAGCATTGTTATGGGATCATTTATATGAACAGGCTTTTGACACAATAAATATGTGCATGTTTTCATTGCGTTTTGTGAAGGGATAAAAATAATTGATTATCAGTAGTATAAATGGTGCAGTAAACAAAAATGTATTAGTGTATATGGCAACAGAGTTTCTGCAACATGCAGATGTAAATGCTTAAAGGACCACTATCGCAAAAAAAAGTAGGCAGTTAAAATCTGACAGAAGCCCCAGATTTTGGGTAGCGGCGGCGGTGTTTGTATTTAATGGGGAATGTGTCAGTACCCCGATATCCTCTGAAGAAGCAGCAGGGAGCTGCGATACATGTGAGGGACAGTGCGGCGGAGTCTACTTTTTGGGGTGCTCTCTAGTAAGATACCTTTTTGGCTACATATTATTTATAACGGAGGTCCTGGTGTCCATTTTCTTACTCACACTTCTTGACTTCAAACCATTTTCTCTTTCACCCAGACTGGGTTATTGTACTATATATATATTGGTTATGTGTGTGGTTTGCTTCTTGGCCCAGTTCATCACAGTTATGTACATCTTGCTGGTAGACTGCCTGCTTATTTTGTATACTTTATAGTGAGATCCATGTATCCACAATATTGATTGTATTCTACCTATTACGTCCCTATGTGCTGTACTTTGTGGTTTTTAATTGTTTTTATATTGTTTGTTCCTCATTAATAAAAGCATCTATATTTATTTTGAGAAATTTGGTTATAGAATAATATGTTTTTTGCTGTATGGATGGCTTTTCTTCTTTTTTTGATGTTCAATATCTTACTACATCCTAGGCAAATGTTACTTAGGTGGCTCTTTTGTTGTGTCATTTGCCACAGATTTTGGGCCAGTCCATCCCCTCATGGGGCATTCTCAAGGTTTTCAACAGCATTTCCTGAACAGCAGTTTAACTGCCAAAATAGTAAGATACCAGCCAGCCTTCCTACTCACTTGCACACTATTTTGTCAGTTAGACTTAGCAACTGCTGTTCAGAAAATGCTGTTGAAAACAAAGAAAACCCTGAGAATTCCCCATGAGGAGATGGACTGGCCCAAAACCTGTCAGTTCTGTCAGATTTTAACTGCCTACTTTTTTAACAATAGTGGTCCTCTAGGTTACTTGGCTAAAGGTCTGCATTATTTCTGAAATATAAGAAAGTTGAAACCTCATTGCATTTTGATAGCAAATAGTGCTGGGGGACCCTTATTATGGATCAGGCATGATTGTCAGTCTTTGGAGTAACTCATTTGGGGTTAACCTTCCTGGCGGTAACCCCGAATGTAGTTCGGGGTAAGCCGCGCAGGAGGTTTTCTCTGGCCCTGCTCGGCCGATTTCCTTAATTTTTTTTTTTGCTGGATGCAGTTAGCACTTTGCTAGCTGCGCCAGCACACTGATCGCCGCCGCCCCGCGCCTGATCACCGCTATCCGTTGCGGTGCACGAGCCCCCCCAAACCCCGTGCGCTGCCTGGCCAATCAGTGCCAGGCAGCGCCGAGGGGTGGATCGGGACTCCCAATGATGTCACGACGTCGCTGACGTCAGTGACGTCATCCTGCCCTGCCATGGCGACGGGGGAAGCCCTCCAGGAAATCCCGTTCTTTGAACGGGATTTCCTGATTGGAGATCGCCGAAGGCGATCAAAGAGGGCGGGGGGATGCCGCCCTGGGCTCGCTACATGATTTTAAAAAAAAAACTGCCGCACTGCCTCCTGGCGGAATTTTTCATACCGCCAGGAGGGTTAATGGACTAAGAAACAAGTAGAAGCAGCAAAAGAGGGCAGAACAAAGTCAACCGGCTGGAGAATAATCAGGGACATGCTGGCAGAATGTCTGGTGAGACAGCTTAAATGCTGTTATTCATTATTCAGTAATACCAAGACAATTTTGCACAATTCACATACTGTATATGAGTCAAGTACATAATTAAAACATTTTATTTTCTTCTCTGCTTACAGCCATACTCAGTCACACCAAGTCTTAAAAAATGTTCTGCAATGCTTGCTTGCCACTATCAACTCCAATTAATAATCACAAAACAATCAGGGAAGCTGTGCAGTAGCACAGCATGCTACAGATAAGCTTAAGAGCACGCTGAAACACTGTCTACTGATCTTTTAAGTTACTATCTAGCAAACAATTATTTGTTTATAGAGATTCTGGTGTGGTTAACCTTTTGAAGCAGAGAAGAAACATTGACTAAAGCCCCACTTTTATTTTTGATGTATCAATTGCAGTCATTGCTGTTACCCTGTCCAACCAAAAAAGAGGAAAGAGGAGAAGTGTGGCCAAGCTGCAACTTAACCTCTTGAGGACTGCAGGGCTAAACCTCCCCTAGTGACCAGGCCATTTTGAGTAAAATTGGCCACTCCAGCTTTAAGGCCAAGCTACAGGGCCGCACAACACATCACACAAGTGATCCCCCCCCCCTTTTCTCCCCACCAACAAAGCTCTCTGTTGGTGGGGTCTGATCGCTCCCCCCATGTTTATTTATTTTTTCATAAATATTTTGTTTGTGTTTTAAAAAAAAGGCTGTTTCTTTAAACCCCATCCCTCCCTCCCCATAGCCAGCCAATTATGGCGATCGGCTGTCATAGGCTTCTGCCTATGAGAGCCGGTCACTCTCTAGTCCCCCAGGGGGACAGCCATGTCACACGGCTGTCCCCAGTGCAGCGCTGCTGCTGATCGTAGCGCTGCACAGTCTAAATAGACGGCGATCACGCCGTCTAACAGTCTCCTGAGCGGCAATAGCCGCTTGGAGACTGAAGGTGGGGCGGAACTCCGCCCCCCAAGCAGGAGATGCACACACAGACTGCGCACAATCTCCTGCAAAACAGAGCCCCAGGACTTTACGCCAATTGGCGTTAGGCGGTCCTGGGACTGCCGCCGCGGCCACGTCCATAGGCATGACGCGGTCGTCAAGAGGTTAAATACCCTTCCATAGGGGCCGACAGAGTGGGGTGGTGCTGCCATTGGGAGAAAGGGAGTGAGTGTTTGGAAGTTGAGAGCCACCATCAGCCAATAAAAAGGAGCAGCAGCATTCATGTCATCACTACTAATAACTCTAAATTAGTGTATTTTGTACCATTTAGAAAATCTATTTATATATTACACTACTGGTAGAGAGAGGCTATGAATCTAAAGGTCACAAGTCTTTCACTAGTATCATGATTTGCATATCAGAACAACAATGTAGATTTGGTTCTAAATCCTTTTAACCACTTTGTCCTCCTTGACGTATAAAAATGTCAAGGAGGACATGCGCGCTCCCGCGGCCGATCGCGCGCGTGCACGCGCACTCCCGGATGCGGATTTGGTAGCCCAGGAATCAATGTATCGGGCTATGGTGCCCGATCACTGATTCCTCTCCCCTGCTGGAAAAGCGACAGCTTCTCTCGGAAGCTACGCTTTTTCTGAAGCTATGTCCCTCTAAGCGTACATTGTACGCTTAGAGTGACGTCATGTAAACAAACATGAGTAAAACTACATAAGTAAAACTACAAGTAAAAGTAAAAAAAACATTACAATACACAAATATTTCCCCAAATAAAACACTATTTATATCCCACCCTTCCAAAAATGCCCACATAAAATGTTTAATAAAAAAAAACAAAAAACATTACTATAAAAAAAACACATAAATATTTAGCTAAGGGTCTAAACTTTTTAAATATCTATGTAAAGATGAAATATTTCTCTCTATTTTTTTTATAAGCTTGTAAATATTGATGGATGCAAAACGGAAAAAAATGCTCTTTTATTTCCAAATAAAATATTGTCGCGATACATTGTGATAGGGACATAATTTAAATGGTGAAATAACCGTGACAAATGGGCAAATACAATACATGGGTTTTAATTATGGAAGCATGTATTATTTTAAAACTATAATGGCCGAAAACTGACAAATAATGAATTTTTTCATTTTTTTTCTTATTCTTACTGTTAAAATGCATTTACAGTAAGGTAGCTCTTAGCAAAATGTACCCCCCAAAGAAAGCCTAATTGGTGGCGGAAAAAACAAGATATAGATCAGTTCATTGTGATAAGTAATGATAAAGTTATAGGCTAATGAATGGGAGGTGAACATTGCTCGGATGCATAAAATGAAAACGACTGAGAGCTTAAGTGGTTAAAGTGCAATCAAAGTGTTTTTTTCTTCATGAGTGGAGCACAGAGGCATGTTCTTTGCTCAGTGACATGCTTGTGTAACTCATTTGCACTATCTAGAGAACATCCTCCCACCCACCCATTGCCGGTAATTTACCTTTTAAATACTTGGCAAGGAGCTTGCTGAATAGCTCAAATAGGAAGGGGCATGGTTAGCTGCAATAGGACACCCAGAGCTCATGTCCTTTTTTACCTGCATGAGATTCAAGTATTATGTGTAGTGAGCAAGGACCTGGAAGCTGTTCTGGTGTCACTGCCATCTTGACAGAAAATGAAGTGAAAACAAAGAGTAAAAAAAGCTTTAGAGAGCAGCAAGAAGACTGTCTATAGAATCTGGAGATGCATGTGATTTTTTTATTTGAATGTTTGTTAAAGTTACAGTTGCTTTAAGGAATATCCATGACATCCTCTGCCATGCTTCTAATGGGATGATATAGAGTTTGTAGGCACAGCGTTTTGCAGTAGTGTTCAAGTGACAGGTTCTAAATTACACTTAAGTTACAGTGACCAGACGTCCTGCTTTACCCAGGACATGTCCCGTGTTCGGGGTGCCCTGTCCAGGCCTGAGATATGTCCCAGAAAGTGTCCCGGGTTGGCCAGCGGACTTCCCGGCCACGGGATGTCTAGTCATCAATGGCCTTGTGTGCCCCGCCACCTCCTCCCTCCTTGTCCTCACTCCTCCGTCCCTTAACCAATGTGGAATGCGGTATCCACCCTCGCTCCTCCTCCTCCCTACTCTGTCCTCCGATGCGGTGTCCGCCCACAAGTGAAGCCGCATGGCTGCCCGCCCCCGATCCCAGCGAGAGGACCTGGAAGTCATGCGCTGCTGCTCGGGAGTTCTAATATCATCATCATCATCAACATCAACATCAGCCTCCTCTCCTCCCCCATGTCACCCCCCCATGCTGTCACACTCCCCCCCCCCACTGGCTCTGTCACCCTCCTGTCCTGCCCGCTGTCAGGCTCTTCTCCTCTCCACTGTTACCCTCCTCTCCCTGCCCACTGTCATCCTCCCCCCCCCCCCCACTGTCAACCCCCTCTCTTCCCACTGTCACCCTCCTCTCTTTTCCCAATGTCACCCTTCTCTCTTCCTACTGTCACCCTCCTCTTATCCCCACTTTCACACTCCTCCCCTCCCCACTGTCACCCTCCTCTCCTCCCCACTGTCACCCGCCTCTCCCCTCACTGTCACCCCACTCTCTCTCCCCGCTGTCACCACCCCCTCTTACCACTCTCACCCTCCTCTTCTCCCCACTGTCACCCTCCTCTCTTCCCACTCTCACCCTCCTCTCTTCCTAAAGTCACTCTCCTTTCTTCCCACTGTCATCTTCCTCTTCTCCCCATTGTCACCCTCCTTCTCCCCACTGTCACACTCCTCTCCACACACTGTTATCCTCCTCTCCTCCCCACTGTCACCATCCTCTCCCCCCACTGTCACCCTCCTTCTCTCTACTGTCACCCTCCTCCTCTGCACTGTCATCCTCCTTCTCCCCACTGTCTTCCTCCCCTCCTCCCCACTGTCACCCACCTCCCCCCCCCCACTGTCACCCTTCTTCTCCCTACTGTCACCCTCCTCTCCCCCCCACTGTCACCCTCCTTCTCCATACTGTCACCCTCCTTCTCCCTACTGTCACCCACCTCCTCTGCACTGTCACCCTCCTCTCCTCCCCACTGTCACCCTCCTCTTCTCCCCACTGTCACCCTCCTCTCCGCCCCATTGTAACCCTCTTCTTCCCGCCACTGTCACCCTCCTCTCCCCCCCACTGTTACCCTTCTCTCCTCACCACTGTCACTCTCCTCCCCACACATTTTCACCCCCATTTTCACCTTCCTCCTCACCCACTGTTACCTTCCCCACCCAGTGTCACCCTCCATCCCACTAAACAGTTCTATCCCACCCCACCAGCACCCAGTGGGAGGGGAAACCTTTAATGCATTTAAGTCTGAGGTAACATCTGCTGCATTTAATATATGTGGGGTAAAGTGTTTTTCACCTGTGTCAGAGATACCATTTGCTACATTTAATGTTTACTGCATTTAATGTGTGGGTTGTAACATTTACTGCATTTTAATGTATGGGAGGTAATGTTGCATTCCTGTTTGCTGCATTTCAGGTTTCGGAGGTAATGGGTGTTGCATTTCAAGTGTCGGAGGTAATGGGGGTTGCATTTCCAGTGTCGGAGGTAATGGGGGTTGAATTTCAAGTGTTGGAGGTAATGGGGGCTGTATTTCAAGTGTTGGAGGTAATGGGGGTTGTATTTCAAGTGTTGGAAGTAATGGGGGTTGCATTTCAAGTGTCGGAGGTAATGGGTGTTCCATTTTAATTGTCAGAGGTAGTGGTTGTTGTTGCATTACATTTGTCAGAGGAAACTTTTTTTGCATGTCATGTGTCAGAGTTAACGGTTGCTAAATTTATTATTTGATGGTCATAACGGCTGTATTTGGTACTTTAAGGCTATTGTTGGCATTTTGGTAACTCTGGACCACTGCCTCAGAGTTACACAGTTACGTTAGTTGGCTCTGCCCCCACAGGTTATGGCCATGCCCATTTTTTCGCCACCAATCTGGTTACTCCACCCAACACCCACCAACCCACTATACCCCTCCCCCCCCTCCCAGTCCCAGGTTCGGCCCTCAAAAATCTGGTCACTGTACTTAAAGGGACACTTAAGTCAAACAAAAAAAATGAGTTTTACTCACCTAGGGCTTCCAATAGCCCCCTGCAGCTGTCCGGTGCCCTCGCTGTCTCCCTCCGATCCTCCTGGCCCCACCAGCAGCCACTTCTTGTTTCGGTGACAGGAGCTGACAGGCTGGGGACGCGAGTGATTCTTTGCATTCCCAGACACATTAGCACCCTCTTTGCTGCCATATGGTATATGATATATGCTATAGCAGCATAGATGGCGCTATTGTGGCCAGGAACGCGAATAATCACTTGTGTCCCCAGCCTGTCAGCTCCTGTCACCGAAACAGGAAGTGGCTGCCGGCGAGGCCAGGAGGATCGGAGGGAGATGGCGAGGGCACCGGACAGCTGCAGCGGACTATTGGAAGCTCCAGGTGAGTAAAACTCATTTTTTTTGTTTGACTTAAGTGTCCCTTTAAGTGCACTGGGACATTGGCAAAATTATTTTAAATATTTTGTTTAGGGTTAAAATAAATATTTACAACGCGGTAGAGGGAAAAATCTTATAAGAAATATGAAAAGACCCATAATATAAAAAAAATTAAGAATGTTAAGAAGAAATTCCATACTTAAATGTTCCTTTTTTCTTTGTTGTACAGTTAAACAGTTCATGTTACCGGAGTATTGTGTATCCAATTCTTTAGAGCTTCCTGGCTTTCTGAAGTCAACTCTGTAGTAAACCTCTCCAGTTACTTCCTCCTTCTGGCTGTGAGGGAGGAAGTATTGAATGCTGGAATGCACCGTGGATGGCAGCGCAGAGGCAGCTTCAAGGGTGAGTTAACAACCCACCCCCGCTAGAATCCTCTGTGCTTGAAATGCTGCTTGTTCTGTTTTGATATACAATACAATGCAAAACACTAATCCCTAGTTCTCAGGTAATAAACTGTGATATTTACACTCTATGCAACAGTTAGTATTAGCTGAATACAGATTTACACGTGAATAGCATGTGACTGGGACTGGTATTAAAATTTTGTGAGAAGAGGATGTGAATCATTTCACTACAGCTCAAATAAAGCATAGAGCTTCCTGCTATTTATGTTATCTATTGTGTTTGTTACAAGTCTGTCTTTTGTGAGTAAAGTAATCAAATTAGATCCTATACTTTGAAACACCATTTATGAAGTTGTTCAGGGTACAGGGGTACAATTGTTGAGAACCATTGATCTAAACTGAAGGGAGGCATTACAGCCTGAAACTTTTAGATCATTGCAGGCAATAACACAGAAAGCCAGTGGTCAGAGGCATAATGATCATCCCTGCAATCCCGGTGGGCCAGAACCAAGGGGGCTTGTTACTGTGCTGACTTTCCGAGTGTAGCAACAGGCACTATACCTGTTTTCAGTGGCAGCAGAGGTCCACATTCCTTTCTTTGGTTAATCGCAGGCCCAGATTTACATCACAGGTGCCTATAGGCACAGATGTCTTGGCACCCTAGACTATGCCCTCCATGGATCTACAAACACCCACCAAACTGCATGACACGTGTGCTGACTGGCCCAGATGTCACTTCTCCGTTAGGTCCCTTGCCTTTCATAGGTAGCTACAGGTGCTACTTAGTATTACATAGCCAGAGCTATCCTCGGTAGCTAGAGGTGCCCCCAAGTATTAGGTAGCTAGGTGCTCCTGACTGAAGGGAGATCTGGTTAGTGGAATGCAGATACTGGGATGAGTAACTTCTCATTTACACTCTGATTGGAAATCTGCAAAGGGAAAGGGAGACACTAAGGGGGGAGTAAGGCACATATCTATCATCAGGCGCCTGTAGGCACATGCCTACAGTGCCTTATGGTAAATCCGCCCTGGTTAATCACTAAGACATAGAAACTATCTCCTTCCAGATCCAATTTCTGCATGTCATGTGACATGCATCAGGTGCTTATCTTGAGCGGTACATAGACTGACCGATAACATGGAGGGTTTTGGTGATGTGGGGAAAGTGTCTCAGAGGCTACCCAATATTACTGTTGTGGGAGGTAGCTAATACTATAATGTGGATGGGAAATACACAAAAATGCTTACTAATTCTGATATTGGGGGAGTCACAAAAGCCATTGATACTAGGGAGCCATAAAGACTAAATAAAACCAACATTGGGGGGCTACCTCATACTGGTTACCAAGGAGGGGGGTAGCAAATGTTTTGCTAGGGAACTAAGGGGACCAGTGTCCAGTGTCTGAACACCTGACAAGGTTACATCTAAGGAAGGCATTTTTACAGAGACACAAGCAAGTATTGCGACTGTATGCCTAAACATGAGCTTTTTAAGGTGGTTCCAAGCCTGTGTGAGACATTTTATTAACTTATTGACTAATGTTTACTCCGGAAGTAATTGTTCTCCTCAGTAAGCACAGTATCCTTCTCCAGTTCTACCTAGCACTGCTATGAGTAAAGCCTGTCACACACATCTAATTTTGATTGACCAATAACAGTTTTTTACTACCTAGGGCCAGCAGATTTTGAATGTGATGAACCGAGTGTGTAGGTAAGCTCTCATACTACATAGAAGAGGTAAAATTGGCCAGTGATTGACCAATCAAAATTGGATGTGTGTGCACCAGGGTTTACTCTGGATCATGAGTCAGCTTTAATAAATTACTACTTAACTAACCCTTCCAAGTACAATGTATCTATATAAATTCTAAACTTCAGCATAACCCCAAGACTCACTGATGTTAACAGGGTGAAACTACATACAAATGTATATTAGTGATGGCCTTCCCCTCCTTCAGCCCCACTTGCCCTACACACACATCATTTCTGCTCTTCAGTTCTTGATAAGGTTGTCTTCAGAGTAATCTAACTAAAGTGTTTTTATGTTAAATAGATTGTGGTTTGAGGGATGGGATAATTCTTACCAAGTAACAAATTTAAGTAGTGATTACCTGTGAAAAGAAATTATTATCATGATTTAGGTAATTAGCAAGGAGACATATGAAAAAGTCTTTGCATTGTTAACCAATTTAGCACTGCAGTTGCATCACACATTATATAGCTCAGCTGGAAATATTATTAGCATTCCCATAACTAAAAAGTCATTACTGAATGCCCTGCTGGTTCTTATAATTGCTGTGATAAGCTTAGAAAAAGAAATAATTGTCTTTTTCTCCAATACATCTCTTTATGAAAACAAGAACTAAGACCGTGTGCCAGCTCTAGCTCTCATCAATGCAAGTGCATATACAAAAAGCAAAACATCCAATTATTGTATAACAATTTAGCTTTGAGACATACATATTTAACCATTAAACAATATGCCACGAGTGTTAATTTTTTCTCCGTCTGCAATACATTTTATGTATTGCTTGTATATGACTAAATCTAATAGATATGTGTACTTTCACTTGTGAATGTGAGCCTCACAATTTTAAAACATATTTCAAAACACCGAGCTTCTAAAGGATATTTTAAGAATATTTTAAAAAAAGAAAAAGAAAGCCAATCATTTAGCTGCTTTAAAGTGGATCCGAGGTGAACTTTTACTCATTGCATAATTGTGTTCCTTTACTATTGTTTATAGGGTATTCCTCAAGCCAAATACTTTTTTGTTTTTGTTTTAATACTCTAATTCCCTGTAAACTAAATAAACCACGCCCACAGGTTTTCAGAGACCCTTAGCAGTAGCAAGGGCTCATGGGAGCTCAGTCTGGGCAGGAGGAGGGGGAGGTGTTACTAGCCATTGATTTCAGAGGCAGAGGGGAGGAGGGAGGAGGGGGGATTAGGTTTTTTTCACAGGCTGAGTGCTCAAGATACAGGTAAGCCTGCCTCTGTGTAATGTTTACAAACAACATGGCTGCTGTCATTGTATCGCAGGAAGAAATAATAATTTTCTATTAAAGCTGTTTGCAGCTAGATTTTCTGTGTAAACTATCTAAACTTTAGATAAGATATATAGACAAGTTACTTGTTATAGTTAGTTTTTCATCTCGGATCCGCTTTAAATAGTAAAAAAAAAAACTTATGAATTAGGATCTTTTTCCACTGACTAGGACATGACATTGCACATATGTTTTCCCATATGCAAATTTTCATGTTTTTATGCAAATTTTAATGCACAAAATTTTTGTATGCGCCTAACAATCAAACATGGGAAACAGATGTGTTATGTGGAAATCTGCAGCATGCAATTGATATTTTTTTTGCATTGCTTACAAAAAATGTGCATTCAATGGAAACTACTCCATTGACATGCATTGGTTTCAGTTTTGATGCAGAAGTTCACAATTTGAATTCCGATGAAGTGGAAACAGGCCCTAGTTGCTTATTAAAAGGTAAAGGTGAGTCACAGAATTCCATTTTGACTAAAAGAATTGCTGGGTACCAGCACAGGAGTGTCTTAAATTTTGATTTTATTCACAGTATACTAACAAATAGAATTGTAATATCCGTCTTGGAAAGACCTCACATAATTATTATTTAGATCAGTAAAATATAGTTCAAACTGCAGACAGCGGATGCACAACACAGTCATAGTAGTAGTGTTGAATCACATTGCAGCAATATAGGTACAATGGACAAATTCCATTTACAAAAGAGATTCTGTTCTTTGTGTAGTGGCACCTCTTTACAAAGGGTATACATTCTCCATCCAAAATGGTGACTGCCCATTGTATCATAGATTTTAATGGGAAACTGACACTCACATTTTCACTGAATTTTTTTGGCATCCTAAGTTCTTCTTTCAATACTATCAACAGTAATAAGCACACTGGTAAAGGAAACGAAGCAGTCTATATCTTGTACATACTTTAAATTAACACTAAAAGATACCACTCCTCTTATCTTTATCTTCGACTTAAAAACTGTGAATTTGTAAAAAAAAAAGTTGAAAAATTGAAATACCAAAATGTCGGCACTTTTCTCTAGTGATGGAACGTTAAAAATTGAAAATACAGAAACAAAACAATCATAGATACAAAAAGCACCAGTATTGTCTTTGTCTGTAGCTGGTAAGAAATGATATACCTTGTTTTGTTTTGGTGTAATTTGAATTTTTAAAACAGAAGGAAACTTGCAATAATTCAGCTATAAGTGAACATTTTTGGTTACCCGCAATGCACCACTACTGAATATGTAAATTATCTATTTTTACCCCTGTAAGCCAAGCTAGCATCCAAATCTGCTGGTGTATAGCAGGCCTATAGCTTTACATTTTACACAGCCACATCACCCACACAAATACAGACCTTAATGTGGCATATTTTTAATAACAATTTGAGTCAGTCCTGACAAAGTGAAATAACATTCTAGCATGGCATAAAATTAAAACCTGTCTCTCAACTTCTTATTGCCGATACAGTTATTCTACCTGCCTTTAGCCCAAAGTAATATAATATGTGTGAAAATCCCAAATCCCACTCTGCAGATTGAAAAATAGCTGTAAAGTCAGTGTAGCATGCATACCAAAGGTCCCTGCTATAATTCAAACCTTTTTCTCCAACACTCATAGTTATAACAACAATATACAGTATCATCAGCATGGGGAGCTTAGTAAGTTAGTTGAATCACAAAATAAAATATAAACACTGACAGTTTATAGACCACAAGATATAAATAGTTGAGATGATATAAATTATGATATTCAAGATGTTTTAGCAAGAGATAGATAAAGTGCAGAGTTCTTTAATAATTTTGAAGGTTTCCGTTAAAGCATTGGACAGTAGACAAGATGTTGTAGGAAGATTGGAGAGGATACAGAGAACAATGACAATTGTGAATAAAGAGTCAAATAGTGTTTAGTAAAAATGATGTTTTTGCAAATTCAAAATTCAAATTTAAGGAAGTTAATGAATAGAAACACAAGTGAAGAACCAGCAAGGGAGGAAAAGCCAGTCATAGACTATATCAACAAAAACCAACATTTAATGTTGAACTTCAAAATCTGACTAGAGTCGTCCTATTTCCCATCATCTTCAAGATACATGAATTCCTCCTCTGAATCTTCAAGATCTGACACAAGTTTTAATATTTTTTATTCCAGAATACTGATCAATTATATCACCATTCATAACAACTTTTATTGTCTATGACATGTGTACTGCACTTTTTTATTCATTATAAAAAAATAAAAATAAATAGGCTTCAATTCATCAAATAAATACAGCATTCAGTGTTTTTTTTTTGTTGCCAATTCATCAATATTTTCACAGGTGAGGTGAGGTAGAAGTTCAATAATTTACCAAACTACTATATTTCAATTCACAAAATCTTGTGTTGTTGCAAGCTGCAGCGAGGATATTACAATAGAGGCATCCCGACATCCCTGTAGATGTACACATTTGTTATATATACTGTTTGTTATATTGCCTCTGCTGCTCTGAATCTGTCCATTAGTCTTTATTACTATTTTATAAAATGTCCACAGCTTAGATGAACTTCCTGGAGACCTTATACATGCCATGCTTGGTGATTTCCCCACTTGCTCCTTCACATGTTCAAACAGGGACCTCTACAGGATTAAACGCCAAGGGCTTCAGGGAAGCCTCTTCTGTTCTGTTTTCTCTGCTTGCTGTCTGGGGGGTCTAAAAGCTCGTTCCACCTGAAAAGCCTGCGCAACCTATCAGAGGCACTTGCAGTAGAGGAGCGGTTTCTATTGGCTACCTGCTCCTGTCAATCATGGGGACATCCACACGAAAGGAATTTAAAGCTAGTTTCCAACAGAGGAGAGCTGGAGATAATCACTGCACATGATTCTGTGTTTTACCTCCTGCTGTAACCTTGATCAATTGACATTTACTGACATGTGTTGAGGTTATTACTAGTCAGTAATTTACCTCACTGCTTGGTAATTTCAGCTATTTATGCGGTTTGATCAACAGCTTTGATGAAATCACATTTTCCTAAGTGCTCGGTAAAGTCAGCTGTTTTCAGCATTACCGTATGTGGTAATGCTTGATAAATTGAAGTATGAATTGAAATAGTCTCTTAGTTAACAATGGCCTCAATTCACTAAACTTATCTCCTGTCTTTAATAACTCTTCTAGAGTTGTTACCATGGTGATAAGGCATGTAGTATTCAGGAAACATTTTACCTCAGGCAAGCCTAAAGTTAACTCTTCTGTCTTTAAATTAACTCTCCAATCCTTAAAATAACTCCAGAGCTAAAGACAGGCTGTTAACTGCGTGTGAAAATAACTACAGAGGAGGTAAATTAACTACAGAGGAGGTAAATTAACTACAGAGGAGGTAAATTAACTACAGAGGAGGTAAATTAACTACAGGAGAGGTAACTTAAGAAATGAAGAGGTAAGATAACTCTCTCACGTGTGGAGGTAAGTTTTCTCTTGCCTTATTATCTCTAGCATGATCTTAGTGAATTGAGGCCAATGAGATCTCTGATGTTTATCCAATGCAATGCTTTTATTACATTAATGTTGCTACTAATTTTTTTGTATGTGTTCTCTTAAATGGTTATTCCCTTTGTTTATATTTATATCCTCCTGTCTTGTCTTCTTTCTTACTTATCCTAGTGTTTGACACTGTCAATCTCCCAGTCTATGTGCAGGATCGCAGCTACAAAATACTTAGAGATAATTATTTAATTCATCCTCTCAAATGATCTTGCAGTCTTAAAATGAGAAGCATTTTAACAAGTGTGTATTGGTAAACATTTATTATAATTAAAATTTAATAAGTAGTTTAATTTATCTAGTGTACATTTCTGGGGGTTTATTTATTTATTCGTTCTGATTGATCCTTCTTTCTGCTACAATAATTCTAATAATTGTATCTACTGTTTCAAAATCAATGAAATCTTTCAATGGAGCACCATGGTTTGTCTTCTTGCAAGGAATCCTTAACAGTGGGACAGGATTGATTTACATGTAACTATAAAGCATTGTACCCCATTGTACCCCGAGTGTTAAAGGTTATGAGGATTTTATTATAAATTATTATTATTATTATTATCACTTTTGGCAGGGGTTATAACAACATACTCATTGTCTCCGTCTTGCAAGTTTGCATGGTGAATAAAGTGGAAGTTAATCTTTTTTATTAACTCAATAACAAATATCCTTGTTACGCTTTCAAAGATGTTTTTTAATATGTTCTATCTTCTTCAAAAAACATGTTTATAAATCCTGTTTATAAATCCTCCCTGTGTGATTTTTACATACAAAAGTTGCAGCACTGTCAGTTATTAACTAGCGATCATTGTAAAGAAGGAGAACTCAACACTACTGCAAAAACGTGTGTGCTAGGGATAAGAAGTAATGCAAAAAGAAAGGAACTCTATAGCCCAATGGCTGGTGATCCCCCGCCCTATCTTGACAAAGCGGTGTGACTGCCTTGATACTGGGGATGCCATCGGCCAGGGGTTTCCGCCCCCCCCCATGCTGAATCCTCCAGTGTTATTCCAGGCCGAGTGATGTATGCACTCTCCAGTCTCCTGTTCACTTACCTATATACAGTATGCAATATGCATAATCACTGTGCTCCTTAAACTCAAGGACTTTGCCACTGTTTTTATAGTTTGCCACAATACTTCTAATGTGCCTTCTCTTGCTGGTTGTTTCCTACACTATTATATTCACTGTGTTTTCTCATTGCAAGTTGAACTATTGCTCTTATATCACTTATGTACTTTATATCAAGAGTACCTACATGACCCGGGTTCTTTCCCTGGTGCGAGTTCAAATCTTGAGCATATCATCTTATAGCTTTTGCAAAGGTGTATATTGAAAAACACTGACACATTATTTATGCAATAGTGTTATCATATCAGAGACTGTTCTAGCTATGGAGAGGATTTTTAATTGCTTTTAACTTTTTCTATAGTAAATATCATTGAATAAAGATTGTTATTATTTAAATTGATGGGTGTAAGTGCTACATTGGGCTATATAGTTCCTTTGCTTTTGTGATCATTGTAGCAATCTCCAGAAACACAAAGTTCTTCAGGAGTCACATAGTAAATTTTCAATTTGTAATTAGAGGTCACTCGCATGTGTGTCAGTTTGCAAACATGAATCTATTTTGTTTACTTAATGTACATGTGTTCCCCCTAATCCTGGACTTAGGGCCCGTTCAGATCACAAATGCGGATGGCCATGCGTGCGGAACGCGTGCGGACCGCAACGCGTACGAACGCATGGCCATCGGCGTTTGTGTGCGTTGCGTGGCTGATCCCATCACTGAAAAGTGAATGGGACAGCCACGCGTTTTAGCAAAATCTGCGTGCAGCATGCGTTCCCGGACCGCACAGGTCCGGAACGCATGCAGTGTAAACATCAGACATTGCACTCTATGCAATGTCTGATGTCGTGCGTATCGGCCACCTGCACGCGTTTCCAAAACGCGGCTGGAAACGCGTGCAGTGTGAACGGGCCCTAAATCAGGCCCAATTTTAAATCAGGCCCAAATCAGGCCCAATTTTTATCTCTTTCAGAAGTAAAAATAAAATGTATCATTCATTTTATCTTTACAGTATCAATTCAGACATACATTTTTGTGCTCAAAACAGCAGTAGAAAATCATTTTCCTATAAGCTAAAAAGTTATACATTTCCTAGGAACTTTTTTGTTTTCCTACAGGCAAAAATACCTACCATTATTAAGAGTTCTTTATAACACTCTGATGTAAATAAAACACATTTCACAGTTCAGTTTTGCATCTGATGAGGGAACTGCAACTGGGTCACTAATTGTCAAGAGATAACATCTAATCAGAGAAGTCTGAGGATGTTTGTTGTTCATAAAATTATTCAAGGGCAATTTTACTGTTTTTAAGTTCTACTTTAATGCCCATGTTGCTTTTCATTAGTTCCCTTTTTGTCTTGTCATTTAAACCCACATCAATTACATTCCTAATGTTGCTGGGGACATAAACTTCTTTGTTTTTCATGGATGGAACTGCCAGTTTGATATTTTCTATTATCCTAATTTGCTTACTGACATGATTCTTTTGACAAGTATGCTTGCGGATCTAATTAGTTTGTAGGTATACTTGTCTATCATTACAGAAGGGAACCATTTTGGTCCACATGCCTACAGCTAAACCATATTCCCTTTTGAACACAATAATGCTTTAGCTCAAAATGTGTAAATGGGGAATGGAAATGATTAGCTTCAAATGAAAATAAATTGTGGCTTTTTATTTAATCCTGCCATAAAGAAATATGCACAATATAAACCAAACATAGAATGCAACAAATTAAATGATGAAAAACAGTGAATTTGTGTTAAAAACTAATTTTGAATAACAATGGATTTTTTATAGATCTGTTTGTGATTATATAAAAAAATATTTAAGTGAAATAATTAATCCATCTAAACTGATGGTACGCTTTTGATTGGATTATCTGAAATGATCCATTTCAGAGGGTCTAAACATTATTCATGTAGAAGCATTAGAGTGTTGTACTGTGCTTGTTAGCCATCAGTAAAAGCAAGGAGTTTTGAATCAGGATGATACCATTTATTGGCTAACTTAAAGATGAATAAACAGTGAGCTTTTAGCTTATAAAAAGCCTTCGTCGGACTTGGTTCCTAACAAAATGTGAAAAACACAGCTTATATATATTGACATATAGAGGAGAAATATTTTTTAGCAAACATAAATAAATGCAATTAGATGCCTCAACTGTTACTTCAGGAGGCTTTCCCAGGCATCCTGGCTAAATTGATAAGATCAACAGTTTCCTCAACATAACATAAAGCAGACTCTGGTGATGGAGAGACATCACAAATTCCGAGTTCAAATTGTAACTGGGCTGATTACATGTAATCAGCTGATTACATGTACTTTATATTATGTTGAGGAAACTGTTGGAGCCATTTTAATTCCAGTTTTTAAAACTGATTCATGAGATTCTCGCTGACTAATCTGAAGTTTGCCAGGGATGGTTTTTCGCATCCCTGTGAATAAACTGATTTTTCTAGATTCGTTCCAAAGGATCAGAAGATGTACAATATGTAAATGAAGACAGGTTGGAATAAGGGAAGATTTTAGCTGTGAGATTGAAAGGAAGATGTTAAGAGGAGATTTCATTAGAGGCATGTATAAAAATGGCATGGCCGAGTAAACGACAGAAATAAATGTATTACTTTTATAGTGGCATGTAAAAAAAAGATAAAATAATAAAAATACAAATCTGTTGGCAAGGTTTATAATAATAATAATAATAATAATAATAATGACAATAATAATAAGGAAATATTTCACCACAGTAACTGAATTTGTTTGAGAAGAGGAAGAAATATAAAGGATACAATAGTGCATAGGCATAATGGGATGGAGTGTACAGGTATGTAGCAAACAACTGTGTTTTATCCCATGTTATAATTATATTGGGGCAGGAAGCTACAACGTATACAGGAAAAAATATTACCCATCTATTGATGGCCAAAGAAAATACATTTGGTATTTTAGAGCACATTAATTGTACTGATAGGAATGTTGGTTACATGATAACATGACACATAATAACACATTAATTATTAGATTGAGTAAGTATCTAAAAAAAGATCTGTAAGGGCCTTGAAATTCTTCATGTTCTATTATACTTTAAAGAGGAACACATCCAAGACCTTGGTGGACTAGCATACTTTAATCTGAAAAAATGTTTGAACAAATTGGAGATTGAAGAGTTGTAAACAAGATCTTTGAAGACAGAAAGAAAATATTATTTATGAATTAGGGTCTATGCACTTACTAGGCTTACATTATTTTAAAATTTACTTTTTCTGAAATGTTACGCTTTTGATTCTTCTTGCCCTTGAAATAATGAATGCAGTTTGCACCTTGGTAGAGTTTGTATGAACTACAATGTTTATTAACCTCTTGAGGACCACAGGTGTATACCCCATTAGTAACCAGGCGATTGTTTACAATTCAGCACTTCGCAAATTTAACAGTTTATTGCTCGTTCTCGACCATACAACTTAGCACCCAAATTAATTTTACCTCCTTTTCTTACCACTAACAGAGCTGTCTCTTGGAGGTCTTTGATTGCTGCTGCTATTGTCAGGATTTTTTTTTTTATTATAAAAAAGAGCAATTTTTTAGATTTTGTTTTTGATTGGCATTAGATGGTCGGGAGAGGGTTAAAACATGCTGTACACATTTTCATACCATATTTGTAGCTGCAAACCTGTAAATGCTGTGGTACTCCAGTAATTTACAATGATATTAGGCACATCTGCACTCATAAGAAATAGTTTACTGACTGGAAGGGGAAAAATTCAGGACAGTTTTGGACACACAATTGTCATTTGACAGTTGGGAAATGGCTCTGTGGAAAAGTATAAGCCATGAGAGAAGGTCATAAAAGGAGGACAATGTTTCATTTGGGTGTGGAGATTGTGAGAAGATGATGAAAGAGAAAGTCTATGACAAAAGGGGTGTTGAGATGCATACATGTAAAAAAGGTGCCATGGTAATTTGGGCACTGGAATTGCCAGTAGAAGGCATTGGATTTGCTCTCCTCTTCCTCCACCGACTCTCCTCTTCCTCTACCAAGTGGCACTACACTGCCCACATCCCATTCTGGGTCCCAATCACATGATATGATGTGATTGGGACCCATAGGATGATGTCAGCATTGCAGCACTACTTGGTGATGGAAGAGGGGTGTTGTAAGACACTCTTCCACCACTGTGTGGCATTGCAATTCTGACATCATCTTCTGGGTGCCTTTCACATGTCATATCATGTAATCCCACCCAGCACAGGACGTCAAGATTACAGCACCAAGCATGGAGGATGTGTAGAGGAAGAGAGCTTATCCTGCATCTGGAACTGGTAAATATGAATTTCTCCCTGCTGCTCTGCACGGCTGCATTAGGCAGCATGAGTTTAACCAGCAGAAGATGTCCTGCCCTAAGTTATCTCACATGAGATAATGTGGGCAGAGCTTCTAAAAGTTTAAATAACAAGAGCTGCATGATTGAGTCCACTTAGGGTATGCTCAAGGGGCGACCAGGATCATTAGGGACGGGAGCCTTGTCTAAAGACTCCTTACTGTTTTACGTACAGGCTTGATCAAGGATTGGAACCCTGCTCAAAGGCTTGAATTCAACATCAAATGCAACAGCCTTAGCAGTACGCTATCCAGCTGACCTCAAAACTGTTGTACTACAAGTGAAATACAGTGGCGTAGTAGATAGCATTCTCGTCTTGCAGCACTGAGTTCCTGGTTCAAATCCCAGCCAGGGCACTATCTGCACAGAGTTTATATGTTCCCCTCATGTTTGTGAGTGTTTCCTCTGGGCACTCCTGTTTTCGACCGTATCCCAAAAACATACAGATAAGTTAAATTGTCTTCCCCCTAAAAACTGGCCCTAGACTATGATTTACACATGACTACTGTAGGGATTAAATTGTGAGGGACAGTTAAGTCACAAGACTATGTACTCTATACAGTGTTTGGGGTAGATGTTGGCATTATATAAATACTAAATAATAATAAAGTGACATGTGCTGTGATTGGGTGTAGCACACTGGTTAATAATAAAGAAAGAAAAAAATGGTATTGTAAAAATCAGAATCATTGTCAATTTTATTTGGCAAAATAAGTTTATTCTTACAAGGAATTTGACTTGGCAGTGGCTTAACGGATGCAGACAAAATGATACAGGAACACACAGTGTAAATATTACAAGTCAAGGACAGTAAATAAGTTCAGGTGGTAGTGATCAGGGTGAGAAGTGTTCATTTTCATTTTTGTGCTGTAATGTTTCCCAGCAGTTTTAACGTAGTCAGGTTTCCCCCTTTTTTAAGTTGCTTTTGGGCAATCAGCAAGGGTGCTCATTATCTCACGTTGTGTTTGCTATTGCTATTGAGGCACTAGTGATTATATTTCACTTATCTCAGGTTATCAGGGTTCTTTCACTGTGATAACATACAGATTTAATGGGACTTTATGCAGATTACATCATTTTATAGCTACACAAGACACATTTTACTCTTTACGGGAAGCCATGTTAAATACCAATGAGTTCCAGTCTTCCTGTCTTAAAATTGATTGGGACAAATCTTGTGTTTTACGCCTAGATGATACTGTATTGGTTTGTCATAATTGGACAGTGTTGCTTGCAAATTTTCACCAAAATCATTTTCACATCAAAAATGCCATTTTTGTTTTCACATTATTTCCCATAAAAATATGCTACATTTTTCTCGTTTCCACCCAAGTAGTACATTTAAAAAAATCACCTAATAGCAATTTTCAAAAATAATCACCATATTCCAAATGTGTTTTGTGTGAAAAAAAATTCCACACAAAAAAATAAAATAAAGCGAAAAAAACGCTAAATTATTTTTCCATCTTTTTCACTTGTTGAAAAGAAAATTGTACTTATTTTCGTGAAAATAATATCGGCATTTTCGCTCATCACTGCTATTGGAATGCCCATTGCAGGTTGTACAGCAATTTAGATATATTTAGGCATAGAGTCACAAAGAGTCCTGAGGCCTTCTTTAGTGCTAATATAGCCCCATTAGTTTCATTCCTTAATGCTTAATGTAAGCGTTAGTGTTGGCGCGTTCATGGTGAACAAAGGGTGTTAGCATTTGCATCAGCAGGCGAACACTTAGGGCTTGATTCACTAAAGGGTGCTAACACAATTAGCACGCCTAAAAGCTTTGCACGTGCAAACTAGAGTGCTAAGTAGTTTGCATGGCAAAGCTGTTACTGTTCACGTGCTATTTTAGCGCGCATAAAAGTTTGCACGCACCGCTTTGCGTGCAAAATCATCCACTTTGCGTGCAAAGAATGCTTATCATGCAATTTAGCACGCAAAGCACCTGATTTTGCACGCTAAGTGGTGCGTGCAAAACTTTGCACGTGA
The DNA here is from genome assembly GCF_040937935.1 of Hyperolius riggenbachi. Classification (NCBI taxonomy): domain Eukaryota; kingdom Metazoa; phylum Chordata; class Amphibia; order Anura; family Hyperoliidae; genus Hyperolius; species Hyperolius riggenbachi. The sequence goes on along the minus strand of NC_090647.1, from coordinate 167,236,626 downwards.
AGCGCTAAACTTTGCACGTGGAAACTTTTGTGCGCATATTGACACGTGCAAAGCCAGTTTGCACATGCTAAGTGGCTTTCACTGGTGTGCTAACACTTAGCACGCTTTTGTGAATCAAGCCCTTGGTGTGTTTGACCCACCCCCTATACATTATAATAAAGCCAAAAATTGACCCCTTACCTCAGAGTCAGCAGACACATGGCAGACAATCGCTCCCACCTGTACCACCCGTTCCATCTATCAGAACACCAGCACAGCAGCTATTTTGCAGTCTTAGTTTGGCTTCTTTGCTAGGCAGATCCAGGAGAGTGTGCTGCTGACAGGTTGAGCATTAAATAGGCTTGTGTTCCGTGTCCTCAGTGCAGATTCTTGCTGCTACCACATTGTCCTGAACAGCTAAGCTCTTCTTATGGCTGTTTTTCCTGTTATTGTATTGCTGTTCTGTGTCCAGTACACACGTTAGCTGTTGGAGATAGGTCTGCAGGTCCTCGTAGTGCACCGACCATAACCCAATAATCCTTCACCATCACTACTGGCATCTAGTATCCACTACTGCCCCTTATTTAAGGCCTCAGTGCAGAATCAGTTTTATTTGGTCACTTAACTGTCATTGAACTACCTAAGCCTGACCATAGAGGCTGGAAAACCACAATTGCCTGCACTCCAATGAACGTGAGCACAAGCATGGCGGCTACTACACACCACTACACAAAGAATGCTGCCAAAATAACTATTATTTATGTCCTGGAGGTGTCAACTAGTAAAAACAATGATATGCTCACCTGATGTAATCAGTAAAGGTCTTTGTGGTGGTTTGCGGTGTGTTAAATGCAGCATTTCATCTGTCAGTGTGAAGAGGGTCTAACCCTTACACTACCTGATGGATGTATTCACACAACAGATGTTTTAAAGCACTTTAATCCACCAATTTAGTAATGTAATGTAATTTCTGCCCTTTAAAATTAAAAAATTTAAATATGTCTCTTCATAAATTATGTCATTTTTGGTGGGACTGTTGCCATAGATCCCCTTCCGGCATGCCACAGTCCAGGTGTTAGGCCCCTTGAAACAACTTTTCCAACACTTTTGTGGCCAGAAACAGCCCTTCTAGATTTTAAAATTCGCCTGTCCATTGAAGTCTATGGCGTTCGCGCTGTTCGCCTGTTCACGAAAAACTGCGGAAAATTCGTGGTTCATGGACTGAAAATTTAATGTTCTCTTAAACACTATTTAAGGCATGGATTTTTCTCCCTCTAGCAGTTATAGGGAGGGTGAACTTTCTTAAAATAAATGTGCTACCCAAAATTGTATATGTTATTCAACACTGCTATATTATCTCCTTTTTTATATGGGAGGGAAAAGGGTTAAGTCCTCTTGCACACTACATGCAATTCCGATTTTTTTTATGCGATCCAATTTTTGATTCTGATTAAAAAAATACTACATGCTGCTACGTTTTTTAATCGAAATCAAAAATCGGATTGTATAAAAAAAATCTGAATCGCATGTAGTGTGCAAGAGGCCTAAGATCTGGCTTCTGACCTTAACCTTCTGAGCGTTATGCCGGGGTGATGGGGGTGTCAGCTACTTACACTAGCTAGCCTAGTGCCAGCTAAAGGTTTTGCAGCCATGCAATATTTTCTATTAACCCTGGGGGGACTCCTGAGGCCAGTGAGCGGTATGCCTGACACAGTATCGGGCATACCAACTAAGGAGGTTAATCAGACCTATTGATAATCATAATTCTAACATTTGTATAGCGTTTTTCTCCTTTTGGACTCAAAGCACTTAAGAGGGGCCACCCTGCAGTGTTAGAAAGTCTTGCCCAATGACTTCTTACAGACCCTAGCCAGAATTCACCTTAAATGTCCTTCTGAATTTACCAAAATATGGAAAGGTTGGTTGGATGCCAAGGCTACAACTGTGCCTACTTGACTATATGTTATTTGCATTCATCCCATATATCCCTAGCTTTGTCTGATTTGGGGAATGGAAGGTTGGGGCTCAGTACTGTTAGGTCATTTCAGCAGTTAAACACTGTTATAGCTTATTAATTATTTTTTTCTCTGGTTTTCTCCAGACCAGCAGGTGCAATACTGTTTTTAAGGAGTTTTCCTCTTACAAATTTGACTCAAAAATGTCTGTTTCTTTTGTATGATAAATGAATATACTGCACGTTACAATGGTATATCTTATCATCTTTGAATTTGTTTTGAATATATCTTGATGTATATTGTATCCTAATTCTGGCCAGATATGTAGCCTCGTCAGCCATGGCTGTATTCTCTGGTATAGTCTTATATTATTCTCTGACATGATCCACCTGCATTGTGGGACTGTTTGCCTTATCTGCACTGCAGTACATATTGTCATGAGTGCTTTGAATAATAAAATAATAAAAAAATAAAACAAAAACAAAAAAAAATGAATTGCCGCTGTATTTATGACATCATCAAGCCGGGACTCGTGTACGGGGCAGTACGGAGGTGGCTGTGAAGCTGAATACAGAGGCTGCCGCTGCAGGATCATCGCTGGATAAGGGAGAGGTGAGCCAGGCTTGTTGGGCATGCTTTTTAAACAGATCTCTGCCAGGAGGGGGTGAGATGAAGGATCACCGCTGTTTGCTACATCTGTGATTGTTCATCCGCGGTGGGGTGGGGGGTGCTAATTGGTTAAAAGGGTCTTATTTTCCCTTAGATCAATTAGTAATGCAGCTTAAAGTGTCAAGCCCGCGCACGGGAGCGGGCCCGATCGTGCACAGGGATGCCACCAGTACAAAACGTATATATCTACGTGGTTGTGGCCTGGATGAGCCCATCGATGACGTAGATATACTGTGCTGGTGGATGAAATGGTTAAGCATGAGGCAGATGTGAAAAGTGCACAAAGTTTGCAGTAAATGTGAGTGGCGAACAGCGAATGTTCACTATGAACGGTCCACCAAAACAAACCACAGACCATAACTAGCTATGATGTCACACAGCCTTCTCCTCCCAGTGCATTATGGGAGACCGTTGTTGTTTCTGCTCACTTCGGGATACACAACCAATGTTTCTTAGTGATTCACCTTGTCTCCACCTGTGACAAAATTAAGATGGTAAATCGGAGTGAGTTAAGATTTTACAATGGGAAACAATGACTATATAATTTATAAATGAATATTACAAAAAATAACCAATTTTGTTCATTACTACTAAAATCCAGATGTTAACCTTCGACCACCTATTTTCTTTTCTTTTAAATTACCAGAAAGGATACATAAGTTTCATTTTTAGATCAATTATGCTCAGCTCTGTGATACTTGGAAATAACTTTCTACATATAACTTCTTTGTTCTGCTTGCGGGAACGGGATTAAATGCTGAGGGGATGGTAACACATATTTGCTTCATGCTGCTTAGAGATGCTAATGAGTATTCCTTCTGGCATAAACTTGGTTAGAAATGTTGTAGGTGAGAGAGATTGATCTTCACAAGTGTTAATGAAACTCAGATGACAAATGAAGAAGCACTACCACAAATCCAGCTCTTGCAGCTTCGAATCAGATGTGTCCTTGGATGAACAGTTAATTTTACAAGCACAGTTAAAATTGTGTGGCATTTTAAATATGTTTTATGTACAGAACACAATATGGATAATCAAAGGTCATACAGAAGTGATTCAAGTAAAAAAAAAATGTACAAAAATAAGTCTTTCTTTTTGATATTTTTTTATTATTATTTTTATAAAAGTTATACTTATTTTATTTTTTATTGCCCTTTATGTCTAAGTGCAATTGTATCTAGCATTACACTTTGTCCCTGGTTGATATGCTTTAACCACTTCAGATTTCAGAGTTTTTACTTACGGTTCCTGACAATTTTGGCATTTCTCCTGTTGCTATTGATACAGCAATAACATTTTTATTGCTTGTGCCATCAAAGTGACATATATATTGTTTTTTTTTTCTTAGACAATCTAGGCATTTTTTTCTAAGAATTGTTTAATATTATAAGCATTTTACAGGGGAAAGCTACACATAATGCAGAAATACACTTTTTTTATAGAATACGTATGATTGTCGTGCACCTAGCAGCACCATAATAAGGAGTTTTGACAAAAAATGTTGTCTGCAACGAGAAAAATGGATCTGTACCCCAATCCACTCAAATTGAACAACAACAAAAAAAAAAACACAGTATTACTCCTGCACACTCAAAACCAATTTAATACCATCAATTAAATACCAATAAAAATCATACCACACACAAGTAGCTCCTCTAAAATTGCAATCACACTGTCAATCACATCCAGACAAATCTGCAGGTATGCAGAGACCTTTCACACCTCTCACACTGAGTTCAAAAGTTCAATATCCTGGTTTAACCCCTTTGGTGCAAGGGAATTTAATGTAAAGATCCAGTAAGATTCTCTGTGAGACATTTCTTTAATATAATCTCCACCTCTCCAGTTGTACTGCACATTTCAATTGAATAAAACTTGATCAAGTTCAAATGTCCACTTTTGCATTCCTTGCAGTGTTTGCTCAATGGATATTTGTCACTTCCTTCGCTCATATTTTTTGTATGCTCAGAAATTCTTTCACATAGCATTCGCTTTGTTCTACCCACATACAGTACTTTTTCAACCATCCACATTCCACTATATATTACTCCTCTACTATTGCAATTCATGTTTCCTCTAATTTCATATGTCTCTCCTGTCACTGTTGATCTAAAAGTAGTGATTGGTAATATTTTCTGAGCACTCCTGCATGGCACCCAAAATGAGCACCTTTTAAAACTGCCATCTTTTCCGAGGGGGGCGTTTTTAATAGGAATCGTGGGGGCTATAATACTTTTAAGATTTGGGGCTTTCTTAAAAATAACTTTTGGTTTCTCAGGAAGTATGGCAGTTAAAGTTTTGTCATTCTGTAAGACATGCCAATATTTATTTATTGTTTTCCTCACATTGCTCGCCTGTTGTGTATATTGCAAACTTATGCAAACTGGAAAATATGAAGATTCTTTTACTCTTGGATCCAGCAGCTGGGCTCTATTCATTTCCCCCACTTCATCCCTTATGTTTTCAAGCTCCTCTTTATTATAATTCCTCTCAAGGAAGCGACCCTTTATAATCTCAGACTGCTCATTATAATGTATATCCTCAGTACAATTCCTCCACAGTCTAATATACTGGCCTTTTGGTACATTGCTAAGCCATCGCAGAAGATGACAACTTTCTATAAATATATATTACTGTTAATATCTTCAGCTTAATCTCATCATTCCTAATAAAAATTGTCAAATCCAAAAAGTTCACCTCTTTCCTACTATAGTCACATATGAATTTTAGATTAAAAGCATTATTATTTATTCAAGATATAAAGGCAACAAGGCTCTGCTCACTACCCTTCCACACAAAAATGCATTGTCAATGAACCTTTTCCATAGGCCGAGATTCACTCCGGGACCTCCCACACCCCCCATGATTTTTATTGTTATTTAATTGATGGTATTAAATTGGTTTTGAGTGCGCAGGAGTAACACTTTTTTATATATTACCCTTGCTAATTTAACAGGACACATTATAAAACACCTCAAATATATTGTTTGTCTCCTCTCGGTTAAAATGATACTTTATATGCCATATTTCACCACTAGTTGGGCACATAGCAGACAATTATCCCCAGCTTGTGCATCTGTAGCAATTGCATGTGATTTCTATGGCACATAGTTCGCAGACCACAGTGCTGTATATTCAGGAACCTACACAGGAGCACTAAACTTAGTGTGAAACTTATGTTCAAAAACCACAAGTGGTTAAGGATGTAATCACATTGACAGTCACAGATACCACAAATACATTATTTGTAAGGATGAGTGAGCAATAATATAAAGTTTGATCTTGTTGTGAAATGTGCCTTTCTAGTTTACCAACATTCTCTGCTAGAAATGCTCATTGATTTGCCATGTGTGCGCTTTCTCACCAAACATTTGTAGGCAATGCATAGAGGATGGTACTGTGAGGCAGGGCGTCTCGGCACACATCGTGCATTGCTACAACTTGGAGCGGGAATAGTAATTAGCACTGTCCAGAATTTCACCGCCTGCAGGGTGAGCCGTCACTCGACTCACCCTGCACCAAAGTGATCGAGCGCCAGGAATAAATGTACATGTGGTACAGGGCCAACATTTTAGTGGGAAGTAATGGGAATTTACTGGGCAAACCATTTGCTCCCAGAATGCACAGCAAGCCCCAGCAGCCAATTAGAACAGATCTTACCACTGGCACATATAAAGGGTGGTGGAGGAAGTTGTTCTCCATCCAATTTTGTAATTTTGTGAGGTAGGAGCTGGAGAAAGAGACAGATAGAGAACAATATGCTTCAAGGACAGATTTTTGTTTTGAACCAAATGAGAACAGTAATTTATAGGATGTATTGGCCCATACTCAATTAACTATTTTCTCCTCGATTTTCTCCTAGGTGAAATGTTCACACCTTGTCAGCAAAATGCATTTTAAACCACCAGCAAGCAGGAAAATATTCAAAATAATTGTAATAGTCCCTTTTCACCTACTTTTTGGTACTGTTTCAATTGCAAAGTGCTTAAAAGTTATCTTAAAATGAAGACAAAAAGTTATCTTCCTAGGAGAAAACTCAGGAGAAAAAGTTACCTGTATATGGCCCATTGTGTGCAGAATTGTGACTTACAGGATTTAGTGTGCTAGCTTATTAGCTAGCTTATTGCACTTACTGAGAAAATTGTCACCTATAGCAGAGTTCCCAACTCTATCCTCAAGGCCCACCAACAGTGCATGTTTTGCAGAAAACCACAAACATGCACAGGTGGGGTAATAAGTGTCTCAGCAGAGCTGATTAACTTCCTCTGTGGATTTCCACAAAACATGCACTGTTGGTGGGCCTTGAGGACTGGGTTGGGAACAATGAACTATAGGACTTACAAAGTGCAGATTTACAGAGGTAGAACTGTGTGTGCTTAATGACCTAGTTACAAAAAGGTACTTGTAGTACTACAGCTTGATTGTTAGCTGTATTGCACCTACTTAGAAGAACTGTCACCTAGGGATAACCAAACAGTTCAACCACTGATACAGTTAACAGCAAACAATGACCATTTGCCAGCTTGCGCTGAGCGTGAACAGCACGCGCCATTCGCATCTGCCCCATAGTTACCCATGGAACCATTTTTTTTTTACCCTTCACCCTGAAGTCAGGTGGGAAGGACAGCCGATTTGAGCTAAACACCACCCCCACCCCATAAAAGCCCAGCTCCTGTTAGCCATTTTACAGCCCACCTTAGTCAGTATAGGGAGAGATGCTGCTGCTGCTGCTGCTGATAGAGGGTCAGTGATACAGAGGATTAATTGTTATATTGTGCTGTGTAGCTGCTTCCCAGGTGCTCTGTGTGCCAGGGACCCCCAATAGTCATTTTTAGGACTCATTCATCAATATAGTGTGCTGTGAAGTTGCTCATAAGGTGCTCTGCTGATACTTGTAGTGCATCAGCTAGGGGCACTGTAATAGTGTGGTGTGTGTATATATATATATATATATATATATATATATATATATATATATACTGTGCTAATGTGTAGCTGCTTTACTGCATTACCTACAGTCATATCGGGCCCACAGTGTGTCTTACCAGCCCTGCCAAATATAAAGTCACTGTCTTACACATTCTTACTGTTGGTAGTAGTATTATGGTACAGGACAAGTTTCAGTGCGCCGTGTTCATCTTATCTGTACCACTAGACCCACGGTGTCTTACCACCCCGACAAAAAGAAAAAAATTACACATCCTGCCTTTTTTTCTTTTTAAATATTTATTACAAATGCCTTACAAATCACAATAAACACACATACATGTAAAAACAAACAAACAAAACAACTGTTCAGAAAGTCATGTGTCTGTCAACTTTTTAACCTGCTGGGCGGTCTGGACGAGCTCAGCTCGTCCAGTACCGCCGGAGCCTGCCGCTCAGGCCCTGCTGGGCCGATTTGGCTCAAATAAAAAGCAGCACACGCAGCCGGCACTTTGCCAGCCGCGTGTGCTGCCTGATCGCCGCCGCTCTGCGGCGATCCGCCGCGAGCAGCGGCGAAAGAGGGTCCCCCCAGCCGCCTGAGCCCAGCGTAGCCGGAACAAAAAGTTCCGGCCAGCGCTAAGGGCTGGATCGGAGGCGGCTGACGTCAGGACGTCGGCTGACGTCGATGACGTCACTCCGCTCGTCGCTATGGCGACGATGTAAGCAAAACAAGGAAGGCCGCTCATTGCGGCCTTCCTTGTTTATTCTGGGCGCCGGAGGCGATCGGAAGAACGCCTCCGGAGCGCCCTCTAGTGGGCTTTCATGCAGCCAACTTTCAGTTGGCTGCATGAAATAGTTTTTTTTTTATTAAAAAAAAACCCTCCCGCAGCCTGCCTGGCGATCTTAATAGAACGCCAGGCAGGTTAAGCACTCATTCACATGAGTGTGCATGGCAAACTTCACTGAGAATGACAGGTGTGCCTGAAAAACTAGGATTAACTATTGAGCTGAAAATGAGCCACAATTCTAAGGCAGGGCAATCCATGTCCTGGCTTCAACAATCAATACACCCAACATGTTGTCTTTTTGGACTGATGTTGGCACACCCCAATCACTAAGCAAGACTTTTTTTACATGATGATAAAGTGCAAAAACAAAAAGCTGTAAAGTGACAAAAAAGTAACTCAATAAAAAATATAAGTGCAAAACAGAATGATAACACCAGCCAAAAATATAGATGTCCCATTCACCCTAGATTACAGTCCAAGGATGCTCATCCGGATTCCAGATATCCAAACTTTTTTACACTATCCGATTCAGATTCCAGATTTAAAAAAAACAATGCGGATAGCTATCTGCGGATATTTGGGTGCATTTCCCGGATATCCACGGATATTGCAGATATCCGGATCCAAAACCGATTACAAAGATAAAATGTCTCCTCCCTCCTCCTCCTCCTAACTGTTCCTGGATCTTGTCTTCCAGGGATTTGTAGGATATAAAAAGCAAGCTCACATACATTGGCCAGGAATTGAACCCAGATCAACTGCTTGGAAGGCAGCTATGCTCCACCACTATACCACCATTATCCAGGAATCAAATCCAGGTCAACTGCTTGGAAGGCAGCTATGCTCACCACTATACCACCAACATTACATGTTGAAGCCAGCCAGTTAACTCATCTCTTCAACTACAAGAAGGCCCAGGAGTAGTCTTAGCTAACGTAACATCTATGATACAGCATGGCCCTTATTACACTTTCTCTTAGAGGGCTATAGAAACCGTTTTGCCCATGTGATAAAGCGAGGTGCAAAAATGAAATCATGCCTAGCAGAAGATGGTTTCGATCCATTGACCTCTGGGTTATGGGCCCAGCACACTTCCACTGTGCCATTCTGATGTCTGTTTACATTTGTATACAATCTTCAAGTTCAAGAAGGGTACATTAGTTTCCTTCACAAAACACAAAGCCATCCCTGGGTGGGCTTGAACCACCAACCTTTCGGTAAAAGGGGAACTGAAGAGAGAGGTATATGGAGGCTGCCACATTTATTTTCTTTTAATCAATACCAGTTGCCTGGCAGCCCTGCTGATCCTCTGCCTCTAATACTACTATCCATAGCCCCTGAACAAGAATGCAGCAGATCAGGTGTTTCAGACTTTAAAGTCAGATCTGACAAGACTAGCTGCATGCTTGTTTCTGGTGTTGTTCAGATATTACTGCAGAGAAATAGACCAGCAGGGCTGCTAGGCAACTGGTATTGATTAAAAGGAAATAAATATGGCAGCCTCCGTATACCTCTTACTTCAGTTCCCCTTTAACAGCCAAATGCGCTAACCAATTTCATTACAGAGACTGTGCACACAGTTGCTGCTAAATGGCTATCTGGGGTTTTCTTCGGACAACTGTTAAACACAAATTCCTGGAAGACAAGACAAGATAAGACAAGAGAGGAGGAGGAGGAAGATGATGAGGAGGAGGAGGTGGAGGGTAAAAAAAAAGCACAAAAACAACATTAGCTCTCAAAAGAGCTGTTGTGGGGTCTATTTTAGGAATAACAATCAGCCAGGAGCAAGCTAACAAGCTTACAAGAGCATAACTAATCTTTCACTATGAGAGTCTGCCAGCAGCTTTCCCTTCACTAACTACTACATGGACACGAACAACTATAATGGCCAGCGCTGCATGTCTTATACAAGGGGTGGGTTGGCTCTAGGAGATAGTGTAGCCTGATTGGCTACAACGGGCCTGCTGACTGTGATGTAGAGGGTCAAAGTTGACCCTAATGGTGCACTATGGGGGTGAACCGAACTTCCGGGAACCACCCTAAGTTTGCCTGGAACCGTTCGCCGGCGAACCATTCGGGCCATCTCTAGTCACTTACCTGTCCTTGCTCCTTTGCTGGTTCTCTTGCTAGAGTGGTGGACAGTAATGATCACTCATTACCCTCCAACCGATGGGTTCTCCTTGCATCTGTAATGGCAGAGAGATGCTGACCCTATGGAATTCCACATTCAATGTCTCTCCCTCTGTTGCTAGGCGTGTGCGCCTGCGCCTCTTCCCTTTTTACCCTGCTGGCCGGGGCCAGAATTGCACATGTCACTAATGCACACTAATTGCACATGTCACTAATTGAGAGGCAGGGTATAAAAGCCCTGCACTCTCATTGCTTGTATGCTGTTGCATCCCTGGTCACAGCCATGGCATTCCGCCGCTCCTTTCCATTTCCTTGATCTCCCCCTTTTGGTTTTCCCTCAACAGGATCTCCCCTCCAGGATCCCCTGCTCGCAAATCCCTGTTACTGAACCTGCCTGCCTGTCCGTCACCTGTCTAGCTCAGGATCCCTGCTTGTCAGTTTTAACTGCCAGTAACTTCCATGACTGTAACCCTGCCTATCTGATCCCTTCCTGGGACCTCCCCTGTCATCTTCCTGTCTGCTACAACCTGGGGTTTACCCTCAGTCTTCCCTTTGGGAACTCTCCAGTCACTCACAGCCTCCTGGGTTTCCCTCAGCCTGCCTGTTCCTTCCAGGAGCACCCCAGTCACCTGTAGCTACCTTGGGGTTTTCCCTCAGCCTGCCTGTTCCTTTAGGGAACTCTCCTGTCACCTGCAGCTTCTCTGGGATTTCATTAGTCTGCCAGCTCCCTCCGGAACCCTCCAGTCACTTGCAGCTTCCCGAGCAATCTTTCAGTGTGCCAGTACCCTCCAGGTACTCTCCAGTCTCCTGCAGCCTCCTGGGGTTTTTTCTTTGCTTGCCAGTTCCCTCTAGAACTCTCCAGTCACCTGCAGCTACGCATAAATTCCAGGAGGGGACAGCCTGTCTGTTCCACTCCTGGGTACCTGGCTTGCCAGCTCCTTCCCAGAGGTATTCTGACTGCCAGTATCTCTAGATTTTGCCCTGTCACTCAGAAATCTCCTGGTATCCATTGCTGCCAGCTCCTTACCCGGGATTCCTTTTGTCAGTCCACTGCCCTCCTGGCAGCCTCCATAGTCAGCTCCCTTCCCAAGATTATCCCTCCAGTCCATTTTCCTCCTGGGAATTCCACCTGTCAGTGTCCTTCCTGGGATACCTATAGATTAGACCTACCTGCCCGCTAAGACTGTCCAGGTTCTATAGCTGTACGATCCACTCTGCTCGAGCCCCCCTCCTATCCCGTCAGGTACCCTCTGTGCAGTAGTCCTGACCTGGCAAGCAACCAGGCAGTAAAGTAGTCAGCCACCCGCTAGGGGTGACGTCCCATCAACCCTTACGGGGTCAGCTGGTGAAGACCCATGATGACCACTTAGACCCCACGCCCTGGGGGTTTAAAAAACATTTTTACTTGCATTTTTAAAATCCAGTTTCTCAAAAAGTAGGTATTTTTGCAAAATTCCTTTTTCTTTTTTTTTATTTCTTTTTTTTGACTTGTACCCACGATTTTCCTTAACATATGTAGCAATTTTGGTGTCAATAGCATATATGGGGGCTTTGCTATTCACTGCTAAAGTTGGCAAGAAATTATGCAAAATTCTGAGAAATTTTATGTGAAATTATGAATGACTACACGAAATCAATTGAATTTGCAAATTGTAATTACGTATAAGCGTAATTGTGAAAATTTTGGCGAAATTTAGCAAAATCATAATTTGTTGAGTACGATCATCACTGGTGGAGCCTGATCTGTTCTATTTTGTGCAGAATAGTCCATGCATACGTACATGTAGGCCACCGGTGAGCTGGACAAAGGGTGAGCTGGATGACAGCTTACCCTGCTGCCATTCATGGCGTCTAGTTTCAGTGCGCGGCACTAAGCACTGAGCACCGTGCGCCCAAACCACCTGCTTTGAAGTCCACAGTGCTGTACACACCATGATAGCTCTGCTGCTTGAAAAGGATGAAAAGACTTTAAGGTAAGTGGCCATGGATTTCCTAGTGTACCAAGCTGAAAGCACCATGGCAGGGCCATTTCTTGGGCAGTTCGGGCAGGGCGGCCGCCCTGGGTGCAGACCGTCAAGTAAAAGAAGGGGGCGCAGGCAGAAGGACATAACCGCTAGGTAACTGGTGACACGCGATGCAGAAAAAAGATTACCAGGGCGATCACATTCCTTCACTCCTCCTCTGCTGCCTGCATCAGATGTCAAGCAGTGATGCTCATCTGAGCTAGGATATCCGAGTTACTCGGATATCCTAGCTCTTTTTTCACTATTCGAGCTTGAATACCGAGCTCGAATAGTATTAGCTATCCGGGCTGTGCTATCCGAGCGCACTCGGATAGCAAGCAGCTATCCGGAGATATCCTAGCTATCCGAGCTTGGATAGCGTCATGAGCTCAGGTAGCGTCACGCAGACGTCACCTCGAGTCCTCACAAGCGAATCAGAGGGCTCCCAGCCCTCTGACTGCAGCCAATCACAGAGGGGGAACCTGGCCAAGCCCTCCTCTATAAATAGCGGACGCCGTCTTGCCTCACTCGTCCTGCTTGCGACTTACTGACTGATTGTACTGAGAGAACTGCTCCAGTGCTGTTTGTCTGTGTGCAAGTGCATTGCTATTGTTCTAAACCTAGCGTTTTTACACTCCAACACTTGATCTTCAACTGTATTGCTTTGTATTGTAGATAGATTGTATTTTAGGCAGTTTAGTTTGGGTGATTACTAGGGGGACTAGGGAGGGAGAGAGACTGTCACTGGTGCTGCTGCAGGCCTGCAGCCAGCAGCTAGGCCCTGTGCCTAGGCAAGGCAGCCTGCCCTGCTCTGTGCTCTAGTCTCTAGTTACCTTACCTGTGCTATCACCTGTCCTACTCTACTCCTGTACTACTACTTCTTCTGTGTTAGATAGATTTGTACTATTTTGTAGTTAGCAAGGCCCAGCTTTACTGCTATACCTGTCCTGCTGTATCTGCTCTCTGTAATCTAGTCATTCCTGTTTTATTATTTAGCTAGATTCTTCTATTGTTTAGTTAGAGTACTACTGTAGTGTACTGTACTCTAGTCTGTGTATAGGTACCGTCCGTCACCGCGTTACCTAGGGTGTTTGTGTGCGCAGTGCACGTCTGCGCTGTCCGCACCCTCTCGTTAGTGCTACACCCGTCCTATTGTTTATATATTACTTCTATTGTGTATTCGCTGACTTGTACTGTAGTCTGTGTATAGGGACACCGTCAGTCAGTGTCAGCTAGGGTCTTTGTGTGCGCAGTGCACATCTGCGCTGTCCGCCGCACCCTCTCGTTGGTGCTAGACCCGTCCTATTTTTTCTATTACTTCTATTGTGTATTTGCTGACTTGTACTGTAGTCTGTGTATAGGGACACCGTCAGTCAGCGTCAGCTAGGGTCTTTGTGTGCGCAGTGCACATCTGCGCTGTCCGCCGCACCCTCTCGTTGGTGCTAGACCCGTCCTATTTTTTCTATTACTCCTATTGTGTATTTGCTGACTTGTACTGTAGTCTGTGTATAGGGACACCGTCAGTCAGCGTTAGCTAGGGTCTTTGTGTGCGCAGTGCGCACTCTCTCGTTAGCGCTACACCGATCTCTGCTGTAGAGTCCCTCACCTCACAACACCCACCACCACCAGTCCCACACCATTAAAGTACCCCACTTGTCCCACCCGCCTTTACATACATAAGTTTTTTTTTTCATTTGTATAATATTAAAAATATACAATGTCTGGCACTGGCGGTTTGGGCAGGGGCAGCAAGGGCAGCAAGGGCATCGCCAAGAGAGGAGGTCGTGGGCATGGCAGCCGCGCCACCACTACCATGTGCAGTTCTGCATCTGCACCAGTGGCTATTCTGCCATTAGCCACTGGCCGTGGATGCCTTGGCCGCCCAACAGCTGGGAGTCATGCTGCAGAGACACAGCAGCAGCAGCGTGTGGCCCAGATGTTCCTCCCACCGCCAGGTCGTAGCCGTCCTATTGAGGAGAAGGACGCAGACGCTGTGGTGGAACTGATGGTGGATGAGCAGGCCACCATTAGCTCTGGAACCGAGTCCTCCACCCCCGCCACCACTCCTGTTCGCAAGATCAGCAGCAGCCGCCCAGCACTGCCTGGGGAGCAGGAGGAGGAGTGCAGTTCTCCAGCCCCAGCGGGCGACACCAGCACCCTGTCACTCAGCACCTTCTTATCCCCAAGCACAGCGGGGTTATGGAATGCTGTTGTGGAAGAATTGGCGGAGGAAGGAATGCTCATGGGCACTTTAGGGGATGATGCTTTGGACAGTCAGACAGTGGTGACTGTCCATCCGCCCATGCATGCAGAAGGGGAGTTTAGGGGATCCCAGCAGGACATGTTTGTGGAGGGGGAGGATGATGACGACACGGTGAAGGACAAAGACTGGTTGCCAGGTCCTGGGAGTGGGGATGTCATCAGCTCTGAGGAGGAGGAGGAGGATGCATCTGCGGGCCTTGCTAGAAGGATCAGCATCGCAGGCATGGGCAGGATAACAAGTGGGCGTGGTATGCAGGCCACACAGCATGCTGATCAGGAGACGAGTTCTGCCAGTGCCACCACCAGCCGCACCAAGACCCCCCCCCCCCCCCCCCCCCAACCACCACAGGGAGACCAGTGGCAGCAGCACCTTCCAGCCAAAGGAGCAACTTCACCTCCCCAATATGGAATTTTTTCACCCTTCCATATTTGGAGTGCAAGTATGCCACCTGCAACCAGTGCCGCAAGCAGCTCAGCAGAGGGAAGGAGCCCTCTAAGTTTGGCACCACCTCGCTGGTCAACCATCTTAAAGGGAAACACTTTCACGAGCATGAGGAGTTCGTGAAGTTGAAGGAAGCTGGCAGTGGCAGTGGCAGACCCGCTACCACTGTGAAGCCGTCGGCAGCAGGAGTGCGTCAGCAATGCACTGCTCCTCCTCCCTCTGCAACTCCTGCCGCCGACACTGAGGCCTGTTCTGGCAGCCAGTCCTCAGTGGCCTCCTCTGCTCCCTCCACTGCTTCCCGTGCCAGCAAAAGGCCTTGCCAGACCCTGCTCAGCGACACCTTCCAGGGGGTGGTCAGGGTTCTGCCTCCCAGCAGCCGTCGCGTGCGTCAGCTGAACGGCTTGCTGGCACGGCCATGTGCTCCCAACTACAGCCTTATTCCCTTGTGCAGGAGGGGAGCGACATGCGTGCACTCCTGGTGTTTGCAGCCCCTGATTGGCCAATCCCCAGCCGACATTATTTCGCACACACGGCCATCCCTGCACGTCACCGGTCTGTGATGGCCAATGTCGGGAGAGGGCTGGAGCACGCGGTGGGTCAACGGGTCCACGTCACCATGGACTCGTGGAGCAGCCGGTTTGGGACAGGCCGCTATTTGTCCTTCACCGCGCATTGGGTCAGCTTGGTGGAAGGGGGTGAGGAGGGGGGAGCAGCATCGGGCACTGTCAGAGCAGCAGCACCAACAACGCAGTGGGTGGTGCCACCATGCAGGGTCAGCGGAACAGCAGAAGGTTCCTCTGATCCACTTCCATCCTCCGGCACACCAGCCCAAACCCCCCGCCTCAGCAGCAGCGTGAAGCCCCGCCACTGCCAAGCGCTGTTGGAATTGGTCAGCCTGGGGAAGACCAAACTGACGGCAAACCACGTCCTGGCCAAACTCCAAGAGCAGGAGAGGAATTGGCTGACCCCCAGAGGCCTCAGAGTCAGAGAGGTGGTGTCCGACAATGGGGCAAACCTGGTTGCTGCCATCAGCAGGGGAGACCTGACCCACATCCCCTGCCTGGCGCACGTCCTGAACCTGGTAGTCCAAAAGTTCCTGCAGACCTACCAGGGGATGGACCGACTCCTTGAGGCGGCAAGGAAGGTTGTGCGTCACTTCCGGCACTCGCCTGCAGCCGTGGCGAGCCTGGAAGAGGTGCAGAAGGAGCTGCACCTGCCACAGCACCGACTCAAGCTCGATGTTCCAACTCGCTGGAACTCCACCCTGGCGATGTTGGAGCATCTGGTTGAACAGAGGCAGGCTGTCAGCCAGTACGTTGCACGAGCAACAGTTGCCTCCCTCACTGCAACTGGGCGTGCCGCCACCAACCTCCCGTCCATCATCTCCACGGAGGACTGGGGGCACATGCAGCAGGTGTGCTCAGTCCTGGCACCCTTCCTGCAGGCCACCAACATGGTGAGCAGGGACCATGCAATGGTATGCGAGTGGGTGCCCATGGTGTGTGTGCTGGACAGGGCCCTGTATGCACTGCTGGAAGAGGGAGCGGCAGCCTTGGACCAGCAGGAGCTGCAGGCACCTTCACAGGCCACCTCTGAGGAGGAGGGCTCGGAGTTGGTGGAGGTCCCTGACCTTGCTGCTGATGAGGGGGAGCAGAAGAGCACAGCTGGACTGGTGCGGGGGTGGAGAGAGGATGAGGTGGAGGGGGCAGAGGAAGAGGAGGACAGCACTCTCGGCTCTGGGGATGCCGATGATGTGCCAACAGACGTGGCCAGACTCTTCCCAATGGCAGCGCACATGCTGAGGTGCTTGCGCAAGGACCCAAGGGTGATCCAGATGAAGCAGAGGGAGGACATCTGGATCTGCATGATGCTGGACCCACGTCTGAAGGGGAAGCTCAGCCAGTTCCTGCCTGCAGGAGGAGACCGTGCGCAACAAATGAGGTATTTGCAGCTGTCCCTTGTTGAGCGCTTGGAGGAAGCCTTCCCTCAGACATCCACCCCCACTGTCCAGCCAGCACAGAGGCAGCAGCAGGTGCCTGCATCCACCAGCAGCAAGCGCACGTGCACCACAGACCTGCTGTCTCTGACCCAAGAGCTCTACATGAGTGTAGAGCTGCCAAGGACTAGAGAGGAGGTGCCTGCAGCAGCATCCTTCTCCAGTCAAGCACCTGCCGATCTGGAGCGATCTTGCGCAGTATGCCCTGGAAGTGCTCTCCTGCCCCCCTTCCAGCGTACTGTCAGAGCGTTGCTTCAGTGCAGCCAGTGAAGTCGTCACTGAGAAGCAATCTCGTCTGTCTCACAAGTCTGTGGACAGACTGATGTTTCTCAAAATGAACCAGGCTTGAGTGGAAGGCGAATTCATGGCCCCTGTTGTCGGTGAGAGGGGGACATGAAGTGACGACTGGCGCACACACACATACACCTGCTGCTGCTGCTGTTGTATTTCATCCTGCTGTCTATGTCTCCACTGCCAGGGAACACATTACAAGGTGCTGCTGCCCATGCGCCACCAGCTATTGCGCTCAACAATAGCTGCATTAATTTGAATTTTTTTTTTAAAATTATTTAAGAGGTGTCCGGGTTGAAAACCGTGCTGTCCCAATTGTGTATTGGACACAATGTGGGCTTCACGACCGCTGTCTGGAACCTCGTGCTGTGTATTTCCGGCCCTGGAACCACCGCTAGGAACCAGGGCCTACTATGTCTCGCTGCCTGCCCTCCTGCCTGCTGCCAGTCTGCCACACACTCAACCTCCTCACACTGCCTGCTGCTGTATTTCCTCCTGCTGTCTGTGTCTCCACTGCCAGGGAACACATTAAAAGGTGCTGCTGCCCATGCGCCAACAGCTATTACGCTCAAAAATAGCTGCATCCATTTGAAAAAAAAATGTAATTATTTAAGGTGTGTCCGGGTTGAAAACTGTGCTGTCCCAATTGTGTATTGGACACAATGTGGGCTTCACGACCGCTGTCTGGAACCTCATGCTGTGTATTTACGGCCCTGGAACCACCGCTAGGAACCAAGGCCTACTATGTCTCGCTGCCTGCCCTCCTGCCTGCTGCCAAATGCCAGTCTGCCACACACTTATCCTCCTCACGCTGCCTGCTGTTATATTTCCTCCTGCTGTCTGTGTGTTTCCACTGCCAGGGAACACATTACAAGGTGCTGCCGCCCATGCACCACCAGCTATTACGCTCAACATCAGCTGCAATAATTTAAAAACACAAAAAAATGTAATTAATTTAGAGGTGTCCGGGTTGAAAACTGTGCTGTCCCAATTGTGTATTGGACACAATGTGGGCTTCACGACCGCTGTCTGGAACCTCATGCTGTGTATTTACGGCCCTGGAACCACCGCTAGGAACCAGGGCCTATTATGTCTCGCTGCCTGCTCTCCTGCCTGCTGCCAGTCTGCCACACACTCAACCTCCTCACGCTGCCTGCTTCTGTATTTCCTCCTGCTGTCTGTGTCTCCACTGCCAGGGAACACATTACAAGGTGCTGCTGCGCATGCGCCAACAGCTGTTACTCTCAAAAATAGCTGCATCCATTAGAAAAAAAAAATTGTAATTATTTAAGAGGTGTCCGGGTTGAAAACTGTGCTGTCCCAATTGTGTATTGGACACAATGTGGGCTTCACGAACGCTGTCTGGAACCTCATGCTGTGTATTTACGGCCCTGGAACCACCGCTAGGAACCAGGGCCTATTATGTCTCGCTGCCTGCCCTCCTGCCTGCAGCCAGTCTGCCACACACTCAACCTCCTCACGCTGCCTGCTGCTGTATTTCCTCCTGCTGTCTGTGTCTCCACTGCCAGGGAACACATTACACGGTGCTGCTGCCCATGCGCCAACAGCTATTAGGCTCAAAAATAGCTGCATCCATTTGAAAAAAAAAATGTAATTATTTAAGAGGTGTCCGGGTTGAAAACTGTGCTGTCCCAATTGTGTATTGGACACAATGTGGGCTTCACGACCGCTGTCTGGAACCTCATGCTGTGTATTTACGCCCCTGGAACCACCGCTAGGAACCAGGGCCTACTATGTCTCGCTGCCTGCCCTTCTGCCTGCTGCCAAATGCCAGTCTGCCACACACTTATCCTCCTCACGCTGCCTGCTGTTATATTTCCTCCTGCTGTCTGTGTGTTTCCACTGCCAGGGAACACATTACAAGGTGCTGCCGCCCATGCACCACCAGCTATTACGCTCAACAATAGCTGCAATAATTTAAAAACACAAAAAAATTGTAATTAATTTAGAGGTGTCCGGGTTGAAAACTGTGCTGTCCCAATTGTGTATTGGACACAATGTGGGCTTCACGACCGCTGTCTGGAACCTCATGCTGTGTATTTACGGCCCTGGAACCACCGCTAGGAACCAGGGCCTATTATGTTAGTCACATCACACTGCCTGACACACATTACTCCTCCTCCTGTAGCTGCATTGAGTTTCTGCTGTCTGGGTGCTGCTACCACTGCCAGGGAGAACACAAGAAGAACTATTTTCTGCTGCCACCTGCCCACCCACTCTCCTACCAAGTAACGACCGACTATTACCACACACTACAAATAGCTGCAAGCCTGCAACTACTTCCTCCTCCTGCTGATGTCTGTGTTTTACCACCGCCAGGGTACACAGAAAAAGGCGCTGTGGCTTGCAATGTTCCACTACCTACCTATTATGCCATCACCACAAATATAACTATAGTGTTATTAAAATAAAATATTTCCAAAAATGAAGTAAAAAAAAATATTACAAAAGAAAGGAAAACCAAGACACATAGTATAATGATAGAGAAGAAGAGGAAGAAGAAGAAGAAGAAGAAGATGTAGAAGAAGATGAAGAAGATATAGAAGAAGAAGATATAGAAGATACAGAAGAAGATGAAGAAGATATAGAAGAAGATATAGAAGATATAGAAGAAGAAGAAGAAGAAGAAGAAGAAGAAGAAGAAGAAGAAGAAGAAGAAGAAGAAGAAGAAGAAGAAGAAGAAGAAGAAGAAGAAGAAGAAGAAGAAGAAGAAGAAGAAGAAAAAGAAAAAGAAAAAGAAGAAGAAGAAGAAGAAGAAGAAGAAGAAGAAGAAGAAGAAGAAGAAGAAGAAGAAGAAGAAGAAGAAGAAGAAGAAGAAGAAGAAGAAGAAGAAGAAGAAGAAGAAGAAGATATAGAAGATATAGAAGAGGATGAAGAAGATATAGAAGAAGATGAAGAAGAAGAAGAAGATATAGAAGAAGAAGAAGAAGAAGAAGAAGAAGATATAGAAGAAGAAGATATAGAAGAAGAAGAAGAAGAAGATATAGAAGAAGAAAATATAGAAGAAGAAGAAGAAGAAGAAGAAGAAGATATAGAAGAAGAAGAAGAAGAAGAAGAAGATATAGAAGAAGAAGAAGATATAGAAGAAGAAGAAGAAGAAGAAGAAGACGAAGAAGATTTAGAAGAAGAAGATGAAGATGACGTAAATGAAGACTGTTACAACAACCATTTTGGACACACCTTCTCATGGAAACACTTTTCATGAAGTTAATTTACTATTTTTGAGACCTTTTTTATAACTACTACATCACCACATAATCACTTGATGTTTTTCTTCATAAAAAAGGTGGTTTCATGCATGATTGACCTCTAATACAAGTTTTACAAGCTATTTAAGGCCAGCTCGAATATTTTACTCGAATACAGACTCGGATAGTGACGTCGGATATCCGAGGTCGAATCGGATATTCAATTACATCGGATATTGAACTTCGAGTGAATTTGGATAGTTTACTATCCGAATTTGACCAAACTCGAATAGGATAATGAGGTATCCGAGCAACACTAATGTCAAGTCATCATCACGTCCCCACCGCGTAATGACACCTGATGTCCTGTAGTGGTATTACAGGCTGTCAGTGCGCAGCGCCCATGGAGGAGTCAACTTTCTGGGCTCTCTTCGCCTGTGTGTTCTCCTGGTTCCTGCTTCTTCCTGAATGAGCACCCGGTCACTAATAAGCAGGCAGATCTACTTGTGACCTGTGGCTGGTTGACTGTCCCTAAAGAGTAAAGGTTCGCAAATTCACACGGGTGAGGGGTAAGGGGGAGCAATTTTTAAATCCTTGCCCTGGGTGCAATTTAGCCTAGAAACTGCCCTGCACCATGGGGGAGGGGGGAAGCCACTGGGTCCTCCAATATCCTACACCAGGCTGTTCATGCACTGAGACCATTGAATTGTGGCCGTACTGAGCCTGCACAGTAGTTTGGAACCACTTGGGCTGAAAAAAACTGAACCTGATCTAATCCATGCTACTGTGCATATGCGAGTCATCAAGCATTTTTTTTGTTGTTGTTGGGTAGGACACTGCTTGAACGGGTCAGTGAAGGAGGGTGGGGAAGCCTCTGGTGGAGCAAAAGACTTCCTTCTCCCAAAGTTAAGTACCCATTTGGGGCACTTTCCTTCTCACAGGTTTCTTTTAAGAATAACTCAAGCCCACTGGGTTTCTAGTATGAATTCCATAATAGCAATATCACCTGTAGTACAGAGTACCAGGAATTAAATTTTAATTGTTTAAGAAATTCACCGCTCTCTGAATTACTAAATGCATTCTGAAGAGAGGGGTTTTTTGTCCCTTAGTTTTTCTTTTCTATCTAATATACCAAGGGAGATGCAGATAAAACGGAGAAAGAAATCTTTTCTATTTTGATGAATAGTCACAGACTGAAAACCAGCTTCCGAGGTCAAAAATATTTCACTCATAGCACAAACTGAAAATTACTGATCTGAGATATCACGCTGTACCAGACCATAGTTTAATATTGCGATCAATGAAAAATATTTCCCAGAAGTGCTCAAAAAGTTAGTATACCTGCATTAAAATAGAAACTCAGCACATGATTTATTTAGTTACAATTTATGTAATCTACAAAACACTTTACATTTTTAGTCTGCTGCTCATCAAATGAAAATTGAATGGGATGCTACAACAAAAGTGAATTTATTGATACTCAGCTCTTGAGTGCCGTGGTGATTTTATCACCTGAGCTAACAACTGCAACTTGTTCATGAATACATTCCTGCCAGAGGAACTTCATTATACTGAAAGTGATAAGGGAAATAGACTTACATATTTTATTAACACTATATATTAGGAGACCACAACATGCTTTGTAAATACATGTGTACAAGAGCAAGGTCACAAATCATATTTTATACCATAACAAGAGTGTCATCATCGTTTTTATTGTTAAATAAACAGATCTTGATCTGTTTTTTTTTTATTTTAGCTCTTCCTCGCCATTTCAAACTTTGAAGGATCTTTTCTAAACTAATAAAAACAAATGTTTAATGCATTTTAAATAGTAGTTACCCTGCTACATGATAATATTTTTTTCTTTCGTTAATTACATTTGAAATGTTTTCCAAATAGATATCTAAACAACCCGAATCTGTTATGTCACTTTTTATTCAATTAAAAAATGTTGCAACCAAAATGAATCACAAATACCTTTCATGAATACAGAGACACCTAAGGCCAGAATTTCCATTAGACACCATAGGTATTGGCCTACAGATGCTATTTGTTTTAGGGGTTTATCTGAATCATTACTAAGTCTTATCAGATGACATTATTGCTGTAAGCATTGCTACAGACTGTAATCCAGTATTTGCACCAAGTATAGATGCCAACATCTTCAAGGCCTGTCATGATCATTTTCCCACACTTTTCCACTATACAGTATATACTGTATGTCTATCTGTGTCTGTTGTGTTTATGTGTGTATGTTGTGAGGTGGGGAAGAAGGGGAGTTTAATTGTTGGTTGAAGAAGCATATTAGCATTTTGAATAAATATGTATAGCTTACTGCTATAAAGTTTTCAGAGATTTGTTTGTCTCCCAACCTAATACATGGTCACAAAACTTCCATGGCTTGCCGACTTCTGAGTTTCAATTGGGAATGGGCTTACCACAGCATAAATTGTGGCAATGTCACCAGCCTGTACTGAAGATAGTAATGCTTGTTGTGCTGATAGTGTGATGAGTGTTAACCTAGCAATGTGCATACACTGAGTATGCGCGGTACGGAAGTAGCGTAGTGCACTACCCTATTTTCAAATGCATGGCACACTGTTTACATGCAATGCTATGGTAACGCTCATCAGCGGCCATTACCATTTTTAGTGCTGCCTCGTAACATGGCAATGTTACTGGCCTTTTGTGAATCAACGCATAAGGAGCAAGAAAATTGCCAATAGATGGGGCTTCCCATTTAAGCTCATCATCAGTAAGAATGGCTCAATCTTCATTGTTAAATCTGTACAGGATAATCTGGACTTATTACACAACTGGAACATTCCACCAATTGATCCCCCCTCTTAGAAGTTGCTCCCAAAAAGCAAGGGGCAGCCTGCCAGATGGAATGGGCATCTGACAACAGTGCCTCACCACTGCCTCCTCGATCCTAACTGATTTGTTTGTTGCCGAGCTGAACTAACTTTTAAACCCTATAGAAGTACTTAGCCCCCCTCCCAATGGCTCTTCACCTTCTAATTTTTCTCAGTGAGAAGTGATGTGCCTGCTTTTGACTCTTGTTATGTCATAGTTTTTCTAATGAGTTTTGCTTATTGTTTTTGTATACTGCACTGGATTGAATTTTCTCTCCATAGGTGTAGCCTATATGTGTGCTTGTTAACATATGTTGCTACAATAAGATTTATAGCTTTAAATAGTGCTCTGTCCACAGCCCAATCAATATTACCTTTTTAGACCTACGCGTGTTGATATCCAGGAATACCTACCCCAAAGGCTTTTATTTTTTGTCATTAAGCGTGAGAGGCTTAAATTTGGATAGAAAGTGTTATTTACTGTGGTAATTTATGAAAGAGCATAAAACAGGAATTTTATGTGTTTACGATAACTACTGTATATACTTACAACACTACGGAGAATACGTCACCACACAGATTGCTCCTACTTCTTCTTCTTCTTCTCTCTAGTCCATAATTCAGCTACACGTATTAATATAGTGTAATGGTTAAGGGCTCTGCCTCTGACACAGGTGACCTGGGTTCGAATTTCAGCTCTGCCTGTTCAGTAAGCCAGCACCTTTTCAGTAGGAGACCTTGGGCAAGTCACCGTAACACTGCTACTACCTGTAGAGCGTGTCCTAGTGGCTGCAGCTCTGGCGCTTTGAGTCCGCCAGGAGAAAAGCACGATATAAATGTTTTATGTTTGTCTGTGTCTAATATGAACAAACAACTAAGAAAAAGACATCCATGTTGGAGATTAATAAATTACTGTTTTCCCCGATGAAGTTTATATTGCTTTGAATTGTTGACATCAATCTATATTGATGTCAACAATTCAAAGCAATATAAACTTCATCGGGGAAAACAGTAATAATAAAAACTTCTAAAAACCAAACAGCTTGTGGGGGTCCACAGAGATATAATGTATAGTAATGCAATAAAATGTTACTTAAATCAAATTATGACAAGTTGTTGTCCAGACTTCCTAGCCTTCTTCAATCCCTTTCAAAACAGGAATTTCCATAACGTGGTAAAGTATTTGCTCTTAAGATATTTATCCTTCCTCAACTGCTACCTATTAAGGAACTTACCAATTCTTTTCACCAGTTCAGCCCCACAGTGTCGAAAACCTTATGCATCCGAGCAACGTTCACCTCCTATTCATTCGCCAATAACTTTATCTTTATGTTTATCACAATGAATTGATCTATATCTCGTTTTTTCCACCACTAATTAGGATTTCTTTGGGTGGTACATTGTAAATCCATTTTAACAGGAAGATTAAGAAAGAAATGAAAAAAAATCATTATTTCTCAGTTTTTGGCCATTATAGTTTGAAATTAATATATGCTACCATAATTAAAACTCGTGCATTTTATTTGCTCATTTGTCCTGATTATTGCACCATTTAAATGATGTCCCTGGGCACAGTTTATGGTGCCAATATTTTATTTAGAAATAAAGGTGCATTTTTTCAATTTGCGTCCATCACTATTTACAAGCTTATAATTTAAAAAAAATATATAGTAATATACTCTCTTAACATGCATATTTAAAAAGTTCAGACCCTTAGGTAACTATTTATGTTGTTGTTGTTTTTTTGTTGTAATGTTTTTATTTATTTTAAAATGTATTTGGGTAATTATTGGTGTGGGAGGGAAACAGCTAATTTTAAATGTAAAATAATGTAATTGTGTAAAGAAAAATATATGTGGGTGTAGTTTACTATTTGGCCACAAGATGGCCACAGTCAAAAAAGTCCTGGATGCAAACAATCTCACATCCAGGAACTAGAAAGAGGACGGGATTTGTATTTTTTTTTTGCAGAAAGACAGCGGTCTCTGATAAGTGATCGTCCGTTTTTCTGCGGGGGACTTAGATCAGTGAATGGGAACTATATTCCCATTCACTGATCGGGGGGGCTAACAGCAGGCAGCGGGAGCATGCACGGGAGCGCATGCAGGAGAGAGTATGCAGGAGAGCGCATGCAGTAGCACGTGCAGTACCGCTGCAGCACCACAGCCTATCTGGACGAACATGCTTATCCATATAGGCTGAAATGGTTAAACAAGACATTCATAAAGAAAACTCAGAGCTGCCTAAATAAATATGTGTGGATGGGTAAAAAGCCCAGGATTGCCCACAACATTCTGGGCTTGAGTCACAAAAGTGTGCTAACTTAGTTAGCACGCCTAAAGGCCCCTTAGCACGCCTAAAGCCCTTTAGGACGCATAAAAATTTTGCACACTAGCTAGCGCATGCAAAGTTTAGCGCTGCCTGTAGTGATAAAACGTTGCACCGGGTGTGCCTAAAATGCCACACTGGGTGTGCCTGAAACGTTGCACAGTGCGACAGTTCATGCGCACCCGGTGCTATGTTTTAGGAGCACCCGGTGCAACGTTTTGCATGCTATGGGCAGTGCTAAACTTTGCGTGCGACCAATAAAAGATTTAGGCGTGCTAACTGCTTAGCACCCTAGTAAGCACGCCCAAAGCTTTTAGGCATGCTAACTGAGTTAGCACCCTTTTGTGAATCGAGCCCTCTGTGTTTGAAAGCCAGAGAGCGTGGTTTTGATCTATCCTCAATTGAAGCTTATTATAATTTGAAGCAACAGTTGTGTAACAAGCATGCAAAATCTTGTGCAATCCAAAAATGAAGCCTTGCATGGAGCTGGAGACAGATGCTTTACCTAGTAGTGACCACAAATCTATCTTCCAGCCTTCCTTTCTTTGATTCATTATATGGTGATTTGATTTTTGTCAAAAGAATCATTAAGAGTGCTACATAAAGGACTTACAAATCCCATTATCATCCCTCTCTGGCTAAATACCTGATCTTCAGATAAACAACTTGATAGAATTTGAGGATGTATATGCCCAGGATCTCTTCCGGGCATTGGCATAGCTTCAGACCTTTGGGCTCCAATGCGGACTTTTGGACCTGGCCTCCCCCGCATTTAATAATGTACCCTATCTCCCCCAAGTAGGGTAGCAAGATGTGCTTGCCCCCCCCCCCCCCCCCGTAGCAGCAAAGTATAGGTAGCCAAGAATAGGTGCCTAAATATATGTAGCCAGGAATAGGTGCCCCAGTATAGGTATCCATGAGTAGTTGTGTGTGACTGATATTGTGGTGAAGTCGCTCCAACAGTGTGAACCATGATTATGGTCCTGACAGTTTGCTGTCTTTGAATCTCATAGCATTGTGGGAAAGAATGGCTGGTTCTAACTGCTAAGCAAGCAATAGCTCCCTCTGTGCATAAAACTCTCAGTAAATGAACATTCTATACAGGTCTCCTGCCAGTGCTAAAGATGTCACACTCTTTGATAAATAACAGTATGTAAATCAGGGAAAGGAAGCATTTTATAATGAACAAACACTGACTAAATAATCTATACATTAATTTTGTAATAGTAATACATTTAATGCATTATGTTATTTTCACTACAGTTCCTCTTTAATATTTTGTCCTTATACCTTAGCACTAGATTAATCCTGTATAAATGCCAAGGGCCAGACTGACTGTAAAATATACATTTTTAATACATTTTAAAAGTGGTGGATAAAAAAAAAAATCATCTGCAAAATGGGTGGTCAGAAAAGTTGTACATAAAGAAAAATACTGAACCATTAATAAATTACAATGCTGAACAGTGGAAAAGGTAACAACACATTTGATACCAATAACCGCCTGAGTATTATTTCACTTCCCAATTTGTCTTATTATCATTTTTCACTGGAGTCACTTGTGAGCACTTGAGATAAAAGAAGCATTTATAGCTTATTTTATTAACCTTCCTGGCGGTAAGCCCGAACTGAGTTCGGGCTATGCCGCCGGAAGGCACCGCTCAGGCCCCGCTGGGCCGATTTGCATAATTTTTTTTTTGCTGCACGCAGCTAGCACTTTGCTAGCTGCGTGCAGTGCCCGATCGCCGCCGCTACCCGCCGATCCGCCGCAATTCCTCTCGCCGCGGCCGCCCCCCCCCCCAGACCCCATGCGCTGCCTGGCCAATCAGTGCCAGGCAGCGCTATGGGGCAGATCGGAGTCCCCTCTGACGTCACGACGTCGATGACGTCGGTGACGTCATCCCGCCCGTCGCCATGGCGACGGGGGAAGCCCTCCAGGAGATCCCGTTCTTTGAACGGGATCTCCGGATCTCCGATCGCCGGCGGCGATCGGAGGGGCTTGGGGGATGCCGCTGAGCAGCGGCTATCATGTAGCGAGACTTTGTCTCGCTACATGAAAAAAAAAAAAAAAAATTTAAAAAAAAAGATTTGCTGCCCCCTGGCGATTTTTTTGCAAACCGCCAGGAGGGTTAAGGCATACTTGCAATGTTATGCTTATTTTACATCTTTGTGGAAACACTAATAACTCTCCAGATACTGCAAATTCCTTTGTAGTTTTACATAAAAAGAACATGTACATTTACTGGGACATAGCTGCTACAAACAGTTCAAAATTATTAAAAATTTAAAAGCAGAATTAGTAAAAGCAATTACTGTGGGAATTATGTTCAATCCCATGTTGTCTTTAAAAAAAATCTTGGATACAAATGTGCATCTGGCTAACAAGCATAAAAAGGCTTTCACTTTAAAAATAAAAAAGGCAAAATGTGGCATCTGTCATGTACAATTGCATAGCATTAGGAATATTATTGGTTTCTTTGGGATTTATTATTTTGATGCATTCTTGTTGTAAGAGGTCTTAAAATACTCATAATATGCACAATATGTCATTGCTGTGAAAGTTTTCCTCATCAGTTTTTTGTCTTTTAAAAATATTCAGTTATTTTTATGCAAATGAGTAAAACCTTGCGAATGCTGATTTAATGTCAACTAACGAGAACCCAAATAACAGATTTTTTTTAAATACTCCACTTTTTGCTTAACTGATCACAAACACTATGGTTCTCTGGGCATGCCTTATCACCCATACTACATTTGTTGTGTACAGTGAGCTGCAGTGCCAGTGATGTATTTATACAGGAAATTAAGGTAACAGTGTAGATACTCTGGTGCTTTGGTGAACTAAATGTCACTTTACTTAGGTGACACTAATGTTTGTGAAATGTGCACCAAAAAACGGCCTGCAAGTGAACTGCAGTGCCAATGATGAAGTCTTCATAAAGCACAATACTGGAAAGGTAACTGGAGTAGTGGACACTAAGGTGCTTTGGTGAACTGACTGTCACTTTACTCAGGTGACAATCATGTTTTCCAAAGACTACAAATCACAATATATAGTTGCCATGCTGCATTGCACTGGTGAACTACAGAGCAAAAAGAACTAGAAATATAAATAAAATGTGCCTAAAATTTTCTAGGACTTTAAGATATTCAAAAGTGTCTCTTAATAGTTCTGGAATTCTGACTTGATATTGCCAATGCATAGCAATAACCCAGTAATGGTGAGCCTTGTTTTTATTCTAATCATAATCATAGTAAGAATAAATCTGTACTTTTTGGCTTTATTTTAGCTTAGCTTTTAGTTTTTGCATCCCAGTGTTCCAAATTTTGATCATAGATGGCAGTTTAAAACACAGAAAAATGTGTTTGTTTGTATAATACCCAGTTTTAGATTAGATGCAACTATTATAAATGAATAGAATAATAATTTAAAAAAAATCAATGGAAGAGAAATAGGGACTTTTTTAATTATAAAAAAGAATAGTAGGTTATAGAATTACATGGCATTAACCATTCCGGGACTGATGCAGTTGAAATCTATGTCCTGCATGTGGCAGTGTGGATGTAGATTTCAAAACCTGTCGGCATGCGGTTTCGCGGCTCCCGCTGATCGCACTGCTGCCTCCCCACCACAGATCACTCGCTCTGCCGTCTATATGACAGTAGAGCTCTGTGTGCCAGTCAGGAGCAATTTTCATTGGCTCTTGGCGCCGTCATTACTGTAAGCCAATCCCATTGGCTTACATTGATTGACAGGGTCAGGAGCCAATGAAAGCGGCTCCTGACCGGCACACAGCGCTCTGCTGTCATAGCGATGGCAGAGAGAGGTGCCTGTGGCGATGAGTGAGCAGGGTGACTGGTGAGAGCAGCAGGACTGCGCGAAGATTCATCAGTAAGTGCTGTCTTCCGCCGCATCCCTGTATCAGCAGTCTCTGGTGCTTAACCTCCTTGCCGGTTATCCCGAGCTGAGCTCGAGGTAACTTGCGCAGGAGGATTGCTCTAGCCCTTCTGGGCCGATTTTCGCAATTTTTTTCCCTACATGCAGCTAGCACTTTGCTAGCTGTGTGTGGTATGAGATCACCGCAGCTACCCGCCGATTCGCCGCTACCCGCTGCGTCGAGCCGCCCCCCAGACCCTGCTCAGCCTGGCCAATCAGTGCCAGGCAGCGCTGAGGGGTGGATCGGGATTCCCTCTGACGTCCCGACATCCATGACGTCGGTGACATCATCCCGTCCAGTCGCCATGGTGACCGGGGAAGCCCAGCAGGAAATCCCATTCTGAATGGGATTTCCTGCTTACTCTAATCGCCGGAGGCGATCAGAGTGGGTGGGGGGATGCCGCTGCTCAGCGGCTATCATGTAGCTAGGCTAGCTACATGATTTAAAAAAAAAAAAGTGCTGCGCCGCCCCCTTGCCGCAAGAATTGGACCGGCAAGGGGGTCAAGGGGGCAGAGACTGCTGGTCCGGAAATGGTTAAAATAGAACTATAATGACATAATTGTTCAAGATACCAATGTTTATCTTAACTATTCTAATTTTAGGTTTATAAACACTTCCATATGTATATTGCAATGTAACTCTGCCCTCCTAGTGATGTTTAACCTTGGATATGTTTTCGTGCAGCCTTCTCCCCTAGAGCTCTCTGGAAGAACTTGCCATATACAGTGGGATGTGAAAGTTTGGGCAACGTTTTTAATCATCCTGATTTTCCTGTATAAATCGTTGGTTGTTACAATAAAAAATGTCAGTTAAATATGTCATATAGGAGACACACACAGTGATATTTGAGAAGTGAAATGAAGTTTATTGCATTTACAGAAAGTGTGCACTAATTGTATAAATAAAATTAGGCAGCTGCATAAATTTGGGCACTGTTGTTATTTTATTGATTTCAAAACCTTTAGAACTAATTATTGGAACTCAAATTGGCTTGGTAAGCTCAGTGACCCCTGACCTACATACACAGGTGAAGGATAGAACAGGGAAAAAAGGTGGAGGGGTTTGTCTCTTTGTTAAGAATTCCTTAACAGCTGTCCTGAACGATGAGATGGAGGAAGATTGTGAAGATGTGGAGTCCGTTTGGGTAAATATTGATGATGGAAATAAAGGTTGCCAATTGCTTATTGGGGTATGCTACAGGCCACCACATATTCATGAAGCTGCAGAACTGCGATTACTACAGCAGATTGAAAAAGCTGCAAGTAAAAATGAGGTCATAGTTATTGGTGACTTCAACTTTCCAGACATTGAGTGGAGCATTGAGGCTACCCATTCTGGTAAAAGCAGCAGATTTCTGGCATCACCACAGGACAATTACTTGACTCAAATGGTAATGGAACTAACTAGGGGGAATGCGTTACTGGATTTGATCATTTTTAATAGACCAGATAATGTATCAAATGTGCAGGTTCAAGAACATTTGGTAAATAGTGATCACAACATGATAAGGTTTGATCTGGTGACTGATAGGCCACGGGGCAGCGGGACCACTAAAACTATGAATTTTAGAAAAGCAAAGTTCAATCAACTCAGGCAGGCACTAAGTTTGGTGAACTGGGATAATGTACTACAAGGGGAGGACACTGAAGGGAAATGGCAAGCTTTTAAACTTATTCACAATCAATATTGCAGTATGTAGTATGTAGTATGTAGTATGTATGTATAGTATGTATCCCATATGGAAACAAAATGTCTAGGAATAAAAAAAGGCCTCTGTGGATGAATAGAAAGGTTAGAGATAAAATAAAGGGGAAAAAGAATGCCTATAAGGTCCTAAAACAGGAGGGGACCGAGGCTGCATTAAGCAATTATAGGAAGTGCAATAAAAGTTGTAAAAAAAAGAAATTAGGCTGGCAAAGATTGAAGCTGAAAATCAAATCTAACCCAAAGAAGTTTTACAATTACATCAACTCTAAAAAAGAAAGGTTGACTGTATTGGACTCCTAAAGGATGAGGGTGGGAACTCAATGGTGGATGACCAAGGTAAGGCAGAGTTATTAAATGCTTTCTTTGCTTCTGTCTTCACAAGGGAAACATCACTGTTGCAAATTACAGATGCAGAAGAGTCTCATTCTTCCAACTGTAATATTAAATATGTAATGAATTAAGACCAGTGGCCCTGCCTGTGCTTGTAGAAAACTTTGTAGAAAACGTTATTGATACAAAAACTTGCAGTCACCAGTGACTTGGTTACCCATAAAATTAAAATACTTAAAAACACACAGTGGAGGGTCCACAGACAATCAGACCATATCGGTGGCAGGGAGGATTTGCATAGGCTAAGGCTGGGCGATCGCTTTCTGCAGTTACCTAATGGTGATTGGTGGAAATTACTGTGAAGGAGTGCTCCCTCCTATTCCTTTGTGTTTTTAAGCATTTTAATTTTATGGGTAACCAAGTCGCTGGTGGCTGCAAGTTTTTGTATCAATAAAGTTTTCTACAAGCACAGGCAGGGCCACGGGTCTTAATTCATTACATGATTCCAACTTTACCAGGTAGGCCCTCCTCCTAACGGGGTTGTGCTATTGCATGGTGAGGTCAGCTCGCATTATTTATTTATATATATATATATAATATATATAGGGCAAAAAATCAGATCCAAGGAAACTATAGACCTGTAAGCTTAAAGCGGATCCGAGATGAAAAACTAACTATAACAAGTAACTTGTCTATATATCTTACGTAAAGTTTAGATAGTTTAGACAGCAAATCCAGCTGCAAACAGCTTTAATAGAATATGGTTAATTCTTCCTGTGATACAATGACAGCAGCCATGTTGTTTGTAAACATTACACAGAGGCAGGCTTATCTGCACCATTAGCACTCAGACTGAAAAAAAAACCTAATCCCCCCTCCTCCTTCCCCCTCCCCTCTGCCTCTGAAATCTCTGGCTAGAAATACCTCCCCCTCCTCCTGCCCAGACTGAGCTCCCATGAGCCCTTGCTACTGCCAGGGCTCTCTGAAAAACTGGGCGGGGCTTGTTTAGTTTATAGGGAATTAGAGTATTAAAACAAAAACAAAAAAGTATTTGGCTTGAGGAATGCCCTATAAACAATAGGAAAGGAACACAATTATGCAATGAGTAAAAGTTCATCTCGGATCCACTTTAACATCAGTTGTATGCAAACTATTTGAGGGGTTTCTAAGAGATACTATACATCACTTCATGTATAGTATCTTTTTTTTTGCTGATACAAAATTGTGCAGAAACATCAACTCTCAGGAAGATAGGGACATATTGCAACAGGATCTGGATAGGATGGCTATATGGGCACATAAATGGCAGATGAAATTCAATGTTGAAAAAATTAAAGTCAAGCATTTTGGTCATACCAATGGTCTAGCACCATACAAAATAAATGGGATACAGTTGGGGACATCAAACTTGGAGAAGGACATAGGAGTACTCATCGACAACAAGTTAAATAATCGTACTCAATGCCAAGCCGCTGCAGCTAAAGCTAACAAAATTTTGGGAAGCATTAAAAGGGAAATAAAAACTAGAGATGCTAGCATAATATTGCCCCTGTTCAACTCTCTAGTAAGGCCACATCTGGAATATGGAATTCAGTTCTGGGCACCACATTACAGGAAAGATATTGCAGTTTTAGAGCAGGTGCAGAGACGAGCAACAAAATGATACGTGGGATGGAAGGTCTCACTTACCAATAAAGGTTAGATAAACTGGGTTTATTTAGTCTAGAGAAAAGACGCCTTAGAGGGGAACTAATTAACATGTATAAATACATCAGAGGGCAATATAAAAGCTTGGCGGATGAGCTTTTTGTCCCTAGGCCTTCTCAAAACATGATCTGCGCATGAAGGAAAAGCGTTTTAACCATGTATTTAGGAAAGGGTTCTTTACAGTAAGAGTGATTAAGATGTGGAATGCATTGCCACAGTAAGTAGTTATGGCAAATTCTATACCTGCGTTTAAAGAGGGCTTAGATGCTTTCCTTGCATTGAAAGACATCCATGGCTACAATTACTAGGTAATGCCCAATGATGTTGATCCAGGGATTGTATCTGATTGCCATCTGGAGTCGGGGAGGATTTTTTTTCCCTTTTGGGGCTAATTGGACCATGCCTTGTAAAGGTTTTTCGTCTTCCTCTGGATCAACAGGGATATGTGAGGGAGCAGGCTGGTGTTGTACTTGTTCTCTGGTTGAACTCAATGGACGTATGTCTTTTTTCAACCCAAATAACTATGTAACTATGTAACAGGTGAATCCAATTATAAGAAAGAGCATTTAAGGGGGTCAATTGTAAGTTTTTTTCCTTCTTTTAAATTTCTCTGAAGAGTAGCAACATGGGGTTCTCAAAACAACTCTCAAATGACCTCAGAGATTTCAGCTGTCTGTTTCTACAGTTAGGAACATATTGAGGAAATGGAAGACCACAGGCTCAGTTCAAGTTAAGGCTCGAAGTGACAGACCATGAAAAATCTCAGATAAACAAAAGCAACGAATGGTGAGAACAGTCAGAGTCAACCCACAGACCAACACCAAAGACCTACAACATCATAATGCTGCAGGTGGAGTCACTG
This sequence comes from Hyperolius riggenbachi, assembly GCF_040937935.1. NCBI lineage: Eukaryota > Metazoa > Chordata > Amphibia > Anura > Hyperoliidae > Hyperolius > Hyperolius riggenbachi. The sequence goes on along the minus strand of NC_090647.1, from coordinate 167,202,246 downwards.
TGCATCGTTCAACCAATTGGGCAGTGGGCACACTTTACACAAGGAGATGCTGTATGCTGAGGAAGCCTTTTCTCCACCCACAGAACAAACAGAGCCGGTTGAGGTATGCTAAAGCACATTTGGACAAGCCAGCTTTATTTAGGAATAAGGTGCTGTGGACTGCTGAAACTAAAATTGAGTTATTTGGACATAACAAGGAGTGTTATGCATGGAGGAAAAACAACACAGCATTCCAAGAAAAACACCTGCTACCTAGAGTAAAATATGGTGGTGGCTCCATCATGCTGTGGGGCTGTGTGGCCAATGCATGGACTGGGAATCTTGTCAAAGTTGAGGGACACATGGATTCCACTCGGTATCAGCAGATTCTGGAGACCAATGTCCAGGAATCAGTGACAATGCTGAAGCTGCACAGGGGTTGGGTCTTTCAACAAGACAACAACCCTAAACACTGCTCAAAATCTACTAAGGTATTCATGCAGAGGAACAAGCACAATGTTTTGGAATGGCCATCTCAGTCTCCAGACCTGAATATAATTGAAAATCTGTGTTGTGAGTTAAAGAGAGCTGTCCATGCTCGGAACCATCAAACCTGAATGAACTAGAGATGTTTTGTGAACAGGGATTGGTCCAAAATAACTTCAACCAGAATACAGACTTTTATTGGAACCTACAGGAAGCATTTAGAGACTGTAATTATTGCAAAAGGAGGATCTACTGAATATTGATTTCATTTCTTTTTTGTGGTGCCCAAATGTATGCACCTGCCTAATTCTGTTTAAACACTTATTGCACACTTTCTGTAAATCCAGTAAACTTCATTTCATTTCTCAAATATCACTGTGCGTGTCTCCTATATGATATATTTAACTAACATTTTTTTTCGTAACAACCATTGATTTATACAGGAATATCATGACGATAAACAATGTTGCCCAAACTTTCGCTTCCCACTGTACCATCTCACTTCACAGATGACAAAAATATTCTATAGTGGCTCACAGAGAGCAGTGAATACATCAGCATCCCTTATAAATTTAAAAATGTAAAACTGGGTGAGGTAAAATTTTACAATGAGAAAACATTGATTAAATGATTTATAAAAGAATCTAAAAAATAAGCACTTTTATTTATTAATTATATACTGAGTATTTTTTATAGGAATGTATTTACAGTCTTCATAAAATCTACTCACTAAACCATTAACCACATTTTAAAAACATAGTTCTTGCTGGGATTTTCAAAATGTTCTATGTGTATAAAGTTCTTGTTAATGGGGATTTGTCTGTTAAAGGATACCCCAACTGAAATGTGACATAATGAGATAGACATGTGTATGTACAGTGCCTAGCACACAGATACCTATGCTGTGTTCCTTTTTTTATTTTTCTGCCTGAAAGAGTTAAATATAAGGTATGCAAGTGGCTGACTCAGTCCTGACTCAGACAGGAAGTGACTACAGTGTGACCCTCACTGATAAGAAATTCCAACTATAAAACACTTTCCTAGCAGAAAATGACTTCTGAGAGCAAGAAAGAGGTAAAAAAGGGGATTTTCTTATCAGTGAGGGTCACATTGTAGTCACTTCTTGTTTGAGTCAGGATTGAGTCAGCCACTTACATACCTGATATTTAACTCTTTCAGGCAGAGAAAGAAAAAAAGGAACACAGCACAGTTATCTGTGTGCTTGGCACTGTACATACACATGTCTATCTCATTATGTCACATTTCAGTTGGGGTATCCTTTAACAGTTTCTCAAACAGTGTCTCTTAAAACAATTTACAGTGTTTTAAGTTAATTTTACATATCTGTATATTCAACTTTTGCATAAATTACCATGTATATGGCAAATGACCAACTTTCCTTAATGTCTATTTATGGCCTTACTGAACTACATAATTCCTTGTAAAATTACACTTTATTCATTGTAAACCGAGTTTCAAACTGCATCGTTTTATGCTTGACTTGTTTTGAATATAGCTCTAGGTAATTGTATGTATGCTAGAAATATAAATCCAATTAATTCCGAGGTCTGAACTTCTATTGTGCATTCTTAAGCATATTATGTTGCAACAGTATAACTTTTAGATATAATACACTTAAATTCATTGTTAACAAAACAATCTGAAGTGACAGATTGCCTGAGGTAATTATCATCAATGGGATATATTACCAGATTTGTGATACTGGTTTATTGAACTAAAGCATAGAAAATAAAAAAAATAAGGTTATTCTATAATGTCCTAATGTGATACAATGGAATATTTCAGAATGAAATCCATTAAGTAAAAAATATTATTTAATACTCTTATTAAAAAAACTGAACTATTACATTTGTGTTTTTTTAAGGAAAATGTATATATTAGTGATAATGGGCTGCATGTAAATACTGTATAAAGCATTTGACTTTGGAATACCATTTACTTTTTTGTCTAGCCTATCCTGTTTCTACAGCAGGTTTGGCTTTATAAAATTGATACTGTGGTTTGCCTTCTTAAAACAGAAGGTATTTTCAATAATTCAGATTAAAGTGTGTAGCTGTGGTTACCCACAATGTACCAGTGCTGAATATGCAAATTATTAGGAGATCATTTGCATGTTCAGCACTGGTGCATTGTGGGTAACCACAGCTACACACTTAAATGTGAATAATTGCAAATACCTTCTGTTTTAAGAAGCCAAACCACACTAAGGCTCCTGCACACTGCATGTGATTCCGATTCTGATTTTTTATAGTTTTTTACTTGTGATTCTGATTTTTTATTGTTATTGCATGCTGCGTTTTTTTCTGCGTTATTCTCGGAATGCAAATCGGAAACGCAAATCGGATTTGCAGTGTGCAGGGAGTCTAAGCAATACTTTCCTAGTGGTTTTGGGTCACCCCGAGCTGCTTGGGTACTTGGAGGGTTGCTTGGGGAGTAATAAGACATTTTCTACAGTCAAAATCTTGGTGAAGGGCTGCTTCACTTCACTGCTGGAAATTGTGAGCACTAATTATATTACATAGCTGTTTGTATATTGTTTTTTGCTGCTGCAATATCTGGTGGATTGTCTGTTGTGGTTCATCTGATATTAAGCAGCAAGTGTCAGCTTTTAAAAGTACAATTTTTTTTTCTTTTCCCTCTAGTTTGTTTTGCAGCAGGCAATTGGCTAGGGGGAGGGACTAGCTGCAACACAGGTGTTAAATTAAACAGGAAGTGTAGGCCAAACCTCTAATCTTGGTGAAGGGCTGCTTCACTTCACTGCTGGGAATTGTGAGTACTAATTATATTACATAGCTGTTTGTATATTGTTTTTTGCTGCTGCAATATCTGGTGGATTGTCTGTTGTGGTTCATCTGATATTAAGCAGCAAGTGTCAGCTTTTAAAAGTACAATTTTTTTTCTTTTCCCTCTAGTTTGTTTTGCAGCAGGCAATTGGCTAGGGGGAGGGACTAGCTGCAACACAGGTGTTAAATTAAACAGGAAGTGTAGGCCAAACCTCTAATCTTGGTGAAGGGCTGCTTCACTTCACTGCTGGGAATTGTGAGCACTAATTATAACACATAGCTGTTTGTATATTGTTTTTTGCTGCTGCAATATCTGGTGGATTGTCTGTTGTGGTTCATCTGATATTAAGCAGCAAGTGTCAGCTTTTAAAAGTACAATTTTTTTTTCTTTTCCCTCTAGTTTGTTTTGCAGCAGGCAATTGGCTAGGGGGAGGGACTAGCTGCAACAGGAGGTATTTGGTCAGCTTCAGGACTCAGTACTGAGCTTGCTCAGTCTGTGGCTTGCTCACTAAGTGGCTGCGACACAAGTGGCATAGGCGTTAAAAACAGGCGTTACAACACAGGCACAAAGAGAGTGGTGAGAGGAAGTAGGTAAGGACTAAAAAAAAACAAACAAAAAAAAAACTTCAATCAATATTGCGGTTTTTTGCATTGGTTAGAATGTGCTAGGCACGCTGTGGTGTAGTCTTTAAATTTTGAGGACTCCACCCCAACTTCACTCACTCCACCTCCACTCCTCCACCCCTCCCGCCCCTCCTCCTCCCCCCTCCCCCCTCCCGCCCTCTCCCCCCCTTCTCCTCCCCTCACTCCCCACACTCCCCAACTTTACTTACTCTCCCTCTCCTCCTCCCCAGCTACACTCAATCTCCCGTTTCATCTTTTACCGCCACAGTTTACTTTAAATAATTTTTCCCCACACAAAAGTCATCATGTTGGACGATGCTGTGCAGTGTACATCCTGCAACATGTATGCATGCCTTGATCAGCGGATTGAGGGTGTTTACTGTTGCCCTGGGTGTGTGCGTGTTGCTCAGTTAGAGGCGGAAGTCGCAGAGCTAAATAAGCATCTCGCAACACTGAGAAGCATACACAACATGGAGAAGAGCTTGGATCTCACGATCCAGACACTGGATGGAACCGTTGAAGATGAGGAGGGTGGAGTACAGCCGGACCAAGAAGCAGAGGCAGCCGCTAGTTGGGTCACAGTTAGAAGGGGTAGGGGAAAAAGTTGCAGGGAGGCTAGCCCCGAGTTGTCCCTCACTAATAAGTATGCTTGTTTGCGTAATATTGGGGAGGATGATTCAGGAGTAGCAATGCAGGATGTGCTCCTTAGCAACCAAGGGGCAGACTGCTGTAACGAGAAAGGGAATAGCAGTGCAGCTAAGGCTAGACAGGTACTGGTGGTAGGGGATTCAATTATTAGGCGCACAGATAGGGTAATCTGTAGAAGAAACTGCGAATGCCGTACAGTCTGTTGCCTCCCGGGTGCTCGGGTTCGGCATGTAGCGGAAAGAATTGACAGATTACTGGGTGGGGCTGGGGAAGACCCGGCTGTCATGGTACACATTGGCACCAATGACAAAGTTAGTGGGAGATGGAAGGTCCTCAAAAAGGATTTTCAGGTACTTGGAGATAAACTTAAAGCAAGGACCTCCAAGGTGGTGTTTTCTGAAATACTGCCAGTGCCACGTGCTACATCTGAGAGACAGAGGGAGCTTAGGGAGTTAAATAAGTGGCTGAGAAATTGGTGTAGGAAGGAAGGGTTTGGGTTCCTGGAGAACTGGGCAGACTTTGCAGTCGGCTACAGGTTCTACAGCAGGGATGGGCTGCACCTTAATGGGGAGGGTGCAGCTGCATTGGGGGAGAAGATGGCTAAACGGTTGGAGGAGATTTTAAACTAGGATCTGGGGGGAGGCGGGAGGATAAAGTCTCAATACGTAGACAAGATGAGGTAAAAAGACAGTGGGAACCTATCATTATGGAGGGTGGAGAGGGGGGTGGGGGCAGTGTAAAGATTAAGGAGGTTGGTAAAAATTCAAGTAGCCCATTTCATGTAAACAAAATTGGTAAATGTGGTGGTAAAAATATAAAGTGCATGGTAACCAATGCTCGGAGCCTTGCAAATAAAATAGACGAACTAGAGTTCATTCTGAATGACAAAGGCTATGACATTGTGGGAATAACCGAGACATGGATGGATGAAAGCCATGACTGGATAGCTAATTTAAAAGGATACAATGTGTTTAGGAGGGATAGAACAGGGAAAAAAGGTGGAGGGGTTTGTCTCTTTGTTAAGAATTCTCTTACAGCTGTCCTCAACGATGAGATGGAGGAAGATTGCGAAGATGTGGAGTCCGTTTGGGTAAATATTCATGGTGGAAATAAAAGTTGCCAATTGCTTATTGGGGTATGCTACAGACCACCTCTTATTAATGAAGCTGCAGAACTGCGATTACTACAGCAGATTGAAAAAGCTGCAGGTAAAAATGAGGTCATAATTATGGGCGACTTCAACTTTCCAGACATTGACTGGAGTATTGAGGCTACCCATTCTGGTAAAAGCAGCAGATTTCTGGCAGCACTACAGGACAATTACTTGACTCAAATGGTAACTGAACCAACTAGGGGGCATGCGTTACTGGATCTGATCATTTCTAATAGACCAGATAATGTATCAAATGTGCAGGTTCAAGAACATTTGGTAAATAGTGATCACAACATGATAAGGTTTGATCTGGTGACTGATAGGCCACGGGGCAGCAGGACCACTAAAACTATGAATTTTAGAAAAGCAAAGTTCACTCAAATTAGGCAGGCACTAAGTTTGGTGAACTGGGATAATGTACTACAAGGGGAGGACACTGAAGGGAAATGGCAAGCTTTTAAACTTATACTCAATCAATACTGTAGTATGTATATCCCATATGGAAACAAAATGTCTAGGAATAAAAAAAGGCCTCTATGGATGAATAGAAAGGTTAAAGATAAAATGAAGAGGAAAAAGAATGCCTATAAGGTCTTAAAACAGGGGGGGGGGGGACCGAGGCTGCACTAAGCAATTATAAGGAGTGCAATAAAAATTGTAAAAAAGAAATTAGGCAGGCAAAGATTTAAGCTGAAAAACAAATCGCTAAGGATATCAAATCTAACCCAAAAAAGTTTTACAAGTACATTAACTCTAAAAAAAGAAAGGTTGACTGTATAGGACTCCTAAAGGATGAGGATGGGAACTCAATGGTGGATGACCAAGGTAAGGCAGAGTTATTAAATGCTTTCTTTGCTTCTGTCTTCACAAAAGAAACAGCACTGTTGCAAACTACAGAGGCAGAAGAGTCTCAATCTTCTAACTGTAATATTAAATACTTAACGCAGGAAGAAGTGAAGGCAAGACTAAATAAATTAAAAATAGACAAGGCACCTGGCCCGGATGGCATGCATCCTCGGGTCCTAAGGGAATTAAGTTCAGTTATAGATAAACCCCTTTATCTTATCTTTTGTGACTCTCTTGCAACTGGCAGAGTCCCAGTGGATTGGCGTAAAGCCCACGTTTTCCCATTATTTAAGAAGGGCAAAAAATCTGATCCAGGAAATTATAGACCTGTAAGTTTAACATCAGTTGTATGCAAACTATTTGAGGGGTTACTAAGAGATACTATACATGACTTCATAGTAGAAAATAATCTTATTTCTCAGCATCAACATGGGTTTACTAAAGACAGGTCCTGTTTGACTAACATGCTCAGCTTTTATGAGGTAGTGAATGCTAATATGGATATTGGGAATGCTGTAGATGTTATATACTTGGACTTTGCAAAGGCCTTCGACACTGTTCCCCACAAAAGTCTGGTGCAAAAGTTGAGGATGCAAGGACTGGGGAAGAGTCTGTGTTCATGGATAGGGAACTGGCTAATGGACAGAAAACAAAGAGTTGTGGTCAATGGATCGTACTCAAAATGGGAGACTGTTAGCAGTGGGGTCCCACAGGGGTCTGTTCTGGGTCCAGTGCTCTTCAATTTATTTATTAATGACCTAGTAGATGCAGTAGTGAGCAATGTTGCTATTTTTGCAGATGATACAAAATTGTGCAGAATCATCAACTCTCAGGAAGATAGTGTCATATTGCAACAGGATCTGGATAGGATGGCTATATGGGCACATACATGGCAGATGAAATTCAATGTTGACAAATGTAAGGTCATGCATTTTGGACGTACTAATGGTCTAGCACCATACAAAATAAATGGGATACAGTTGGGGACATCAAACTTGGAGAAGGACTTAGGAGTACTCATTGACAACAAGTTAAATAATCGTACTCAATGCCAAGCAGCTGCAGCTAAAGCTAACACAATTTTGGGATGCATTAAAAGGGAAATAAAAACTCGAGATGCTAGCATAATATTGCCCCTGTTTAACTCTCTAGTAAGGCCACATCTGGAATATGGAATTCAGTTCTGGGCACCACATTACAAAAAAGATATTGCAGTTTTAGAGCAGGTGCAGAGACGAGCAACAAAATTGATGCGTGGGATGGAAGGTCTCACTTATCGAGAAAGGTTAGATAAACTGGGTTTATTTAGTCTAGAGAAAAGACGCCTTAGAGGGGATCTAATTAACATGTATAAATACATCAGAGGGCAATATAATACCTTGGCGGATGAGCTTTTTGTCCCTAGGCCTTCTCAAAGGACTAGAGGACATGATCTGCGCATGGAGGAAAAACGTTTTAACCATTTATTTAGGAAAGGGTTCTTTACAGTAAGAGTGATTAAGATGTGGAATGCATTGCCACAGGAAGTCGTTATGGCAAACTCTATACCTGCATTTAAAGGGGGCTTAGATGCTTTCCTTGCGTTGAAAGACATCCATGGCTACAATTACTAGGTAATGCCTAATGATGTTGATCCAGGGATTTTATCTGATTGCCATCTGGAGTCGGGAAGGAATTTTTCCCTTTAGGGGCTAATTGGACCATGCCTTGTAAGGGTTTTTTCGCCTTCCTCTGGATCAATAGGGATATGTGAGGGAGCAGGCTGGTGTTGTACTTTATACTGGTTGAACTCGATGGACGTATGTCTTTTTTCAACCAAAATAACTATGTAACTATGTAACTATGTAAAAAATACAGTAACATTCTCTAAGTCTTACACATTTTATAAATGCCCCATAATATTGTTTAGAGAAATATGCTATAATTATTCAGTACTTTTATAAAACGATCTCTGTTTAAATACTATTATTTTATAACGTATGATCTCAAATAATTAAGCTACGAGGGAAATTAAGCAGCAGTAATAATTAACCACTTCACCTCAAAGGGTTTTTCCCCTTAAAAAACCAAAGCAATTTTCACCTGTCAGCGCTCCTTCCATTCATTCGCCTATAACTTTATTACTACTTTTCACAATGAAACAATCTATATCTTGTTTATTTTTGCCACACATTAGGCTTTCTTTGGAGGGTACTTTTTGCTAAGAATTATTTTACTCTAACTGCATTTTAAAAGGAAAAAGAAGATACAAAATGGAAAAAAAATCATTATTTCTGTTTTCGGCCATTATAGTTTTAAAATAATACATACTACCATAATCAAAACCCACACTTTTTGTTTGCCCATTTGTCCCAGTTATTGCAACATTAACATGTTTTCCCTAGTATAATGCATGGTGCCAATATTTTATTTGGAAAAAAGGTGCATTCTTTAGTTTTGCATCCATCACCAATCACAAGCCCATCATTTATAAAAGAACAGTAGAATACCCTCTTGACATGAATGTGAAAAAAGTTCAGTCCTTAAAGTGAATGGGAACCGGATTTAAAAAATGAGATAGATACTTACCCAAGGAGAGGGAAGGCTCTGGGTCCTATAGAGCCTACTGCTCCTCTCCTGGTGCCCTCGTTCCAGTGCTGGTTAGCCCGGTAATAGTATTTGACTAAATTAGTCAAATAGTGCTTTATACGGCCGTAGGAGGCTTCATAAGTCTTCAGGGAGCCTGAGTGCTCCTGAAGAAGGGCCGCCCTGTACTGCACCTGTGCAAGCACACTCTCTTGCATGTCCACGCCTGTGCAGTAGGGAGCCACACGTCTTTGGGAGGACACGGCTCCCAAAGACTTCCAAATACCCTTTTGACGGGAGAATGAAACGGGGGGAGCCAGCACAGGATAGAGAGCACTGAGAGAGGAGAGTGAAGGCTCTATATGACCCAGAGCCTTCCCTCTCCTTAGGTAAGTATTTGCTTCATTTTTTTTTTAATGCAGTTCCCATTCACTTTAATGTTACTATTTATGTATTTTTATATTGAATTTTTTTTTCTTACAAAAATGTTTGGGGGGGTAACTCTTGGGGAGTGTGGGAGGTAAGGGGTTAATTCTACACATAAAAAAGTCTGTTTAAGTAAAAATAAAAAAAAATGTGTGTACATGTAATATTACTATTTGGTCAAAAGATGTCCTTGTGCATAACTTACCTATATGTAGTATTACTACGCATAGAGGAAGCTATGCATGGATGTGTAAGTATCGTTTTTTTGAATGGTGGTGCCGTCCCATAGATGGTGGCAGCCATTCACACGGTAGCTTAGATCAATGAATGGGAACTGTGTTTCCATTCATTGATCTCCACGTGCGAGGGGGACAAGCAGCAAGGGACGTAGTAGTGACACCCCTGCAAGAAGATATGGGAATTTGCAGGGATGTAGTTACAAACTGGACTTATTACTCGTCCTGGGGGAGGGAAGTGGTTAAGCACCAGTAGCCAATGTAATACATGGTCTATTGTCTTTATGAAAGTTATTTGAATTGGGTCTGAAAGTTAAAGACACATTACAAAGAGGTGGCATCCTGCACCATGCTTTCAAGTTTAAAAGAAGCATAGAAGATTATCAAACATACCAAGTTTCACTGCTACTCAAATTTGTTTTTATGTAAACAGTCTTTAATAATTTATTGTTATTGTTTTAAATATGTTTGTAACCTGCTTGTCTTATTAAAACAATCTTCATTTTTCTAGCACAGAAACCTGCAAGAAATGTAATATTTTATATAAGTGCTTTCTTTCACAAAATATAGCGTAGAATGCACAGCTGATAACGTGAGTTGTACAAATAGAAATACAGAAACATTGTGTATAGTGTTGCTAAAAAGAACTATCGGAAGTGCCCAAAGACATATTCTGATCTTAAAATTATATTGCATTGGAGTCTATAAATCCTACCTCCATAAAAGAACAAACCACATGGGTAGATATAATGTTTTAATGATGCACAGTAAGACAACGCGTTTAAAAGATGCTAGCCCACTTCCTCAAATCAATAACAAGTGCCTAAGTTTTGCAGTAGTCACGGGTGTGGGCGCTTCTTTATGCTATAAGTTAATGAGGCACCCACACCTGTGACTGCTGCAAAACTTTGAAAAAAAAAGGCATTATTGATCTGAGGAAGTGGGCTAGTACCCATGAAATGCATTGTCTTATTGTGCATCAATAAGACAATGCATTTCATGGGTACTACTTACACTGTACTGAATTGTAAGTTCTGAGTTCTGAGCTGCAGGCAGCTGCTATGTGTCTGTGTGTGTGCTGTGCACAGACCAGGCCAGCTGCTGCCAGCTGGCCAGCTATTAGCCTTAGGTATAGGTTAGGTTAGGGATTAGGGGATAGGATTACTGTGTTATTGTGTAGTTAGTACTGTAGTACTGCAGTCATTGTGCTAGTAGTTGTTAGAGTAGTAGTACTACTGTGTTAGCTTTTTACAGAACTGCTGTACTGTGAGCAGTGCCAGGGTGACAGTGTGCACTAGTGTCTTCTCCTCTGCTGTCTGACTGTCACTCGGCACGTGCCACGTGGCACTTGGCACGTGTCACGTGGCACTTGCCAAGTGTCACGTGGCACTTGCCACATGTCACATGGCCTTTGTCACGTGTCACTTGCCAAGTGTCACGTGGCACTTGGCAAGTGTCACGTGACACATGGCAAGGGCCACGTAACATGTGACAGGTGCCAAGTGCCACGTGACACGTGCCAAGTGACACATGACACGGGCCAAGTGACACGTGCTAAGTGCCAATTGCCACGTGCCACGTCTGGCATGCTCCTGGCACACGTTACACCTGCTGCTGCTGCATTGCCCTGCTCCTGCTGCCTGTGCAGCTCCCACCGCCAGGCCAGGGTGCCACAGGCCACTGATACCACCTATATTTAACCCAAAACACAATTGCTGCGTAATTTTTGGAGGTGTCTTGGCTGAAAACTGTCATTTCCCAGTTGTGCGGTTGGAGCTTGGACACAATGTGGGCTGCATGACTGCTATCTGGAACCTAGGCCTAATGTTAATTGACAGCCTTTTTTTTGGGGGAGGGGGATTTTAAGTCCCCACATCATCAATTAGTGTTCCCCTTTACAAATAATGATGCTACATGCCTCATTTACCCTAAAAAAGTTTTAAAGCAATATAAAGGGCACTTCTGTTTTTCCTATCCAGATATCTGAATCCGCCCGGATATTCCAGTTAATGCGTTCGGATATCCGCATGAACGCGGATATCTGAATGTTCGGATTCGGATATGCGATCCGGATATCTGGGTATCCGGATCAATTCTGATTTTAAAAAGGGGTATCCGAGCACCCATGATCATAATATTCTGAAGATTCCAGCCTGCATGGGTGACCAGGTGTTAAAGAGGCTTGGGAGGGAAGACCCCACACTGTTCATTTTCATGAAATGCATACAATGTGTAGACAGAACTCAGAACTTACAATGCAGTACAGTGTAATTTTACCAAGTTTAAAAAACATTTTTCCTATGAAACATTAAAATTAGTTTTCTTAAAACAAGATGGTCTTTTCACTTTTTTTTTACCATGTTCCTATTAATCTCCCTAATATACGTGTTAAATATGGTGACAAAAGCATGTACAGGGGCTTTGTTATTAACCATGGAAATTGGCCCCATTGGCACACAAAAATTAGAACACAAAATTTGGTATGTGCCTTCAGAGCACCACATTTTAACAAATGTGGAGCTCAGCCGTTATGATCAACCCTAGTTGTCAGTGAAGGGACTTGCAAAGATGGGCAACTGAAGAGCAGCGGCAGAGGAGTAAATGAGTCTATCAGCTGCATTCATAATGCATTTCAGGGATCTTAGTTTGGTCTTAGGAAGGCCATAAAGGATGGCATTGCATTCATTTAGATAGGAGATGACCAGATTATGGACCTTATCAATTCCCTTTCATTTGCAGAATTTCAGCAGCATCACAGCTTTCACTTTAGAAAAGGGGAGGATTTGTCATTACTTATACACTATAACTTCTATGCAGCAGCCACCAGCTCCAGCATACACACACACACGGATTGCCTCCTGAAAAGGATTGGGACTTGATCTTTCAGACAATAATTCCTGGCCAAGATTGTATAGATGGGTCACAAGTCTAAACGCATGGATTTTCACCTGAGCCCGTCTTTATCAGCCACCTCAGCAGAGTTAAATCGAGTACCAACAGAAATCTTCATTAGGGTGGCTGCTTTTTTTTAGTCCTCCATGAGGTGTCCCTGCCTCTAACCAAAATCCTCCTTCTTTGGGTGTTCTGCCTCTTCTTCCAAGATTTCCTCCTTCTGGACCAAGATAAGTGCCAATGGATAGTCTGCCACCTCATCATCTAGCCTCTCTTCACCACTGAAGTCCATAACATGGTAGATCACGGCTTCTGGAAAATCACTTTTTTTTTTACCACCACATGTTGCCAGCCAACAGCACTTGCTATACTAAAATATCAAGCCCAGGCAAAGCATCTTTGAAAGTGCTGCCAGGGCTCATTATCAGTGGTGCTCATCAGAGCTAGGATATCCGAGATACTCGGATATCCTAGCTCTTTTTTCACTATTCGAGCTCGAATACCAAGCTTGAATAGTATTAGCTATCCGGGCTGTGCTATCCGAGTGCACTCGGATAGCAAGCAGCTATCCGGAGATATCCTAGCTATCCGAGCTCGGATAGCGTCACCAGCTCGGATAGCGTCACGTCTGACGTCACCTCGAGTCCTCACAAGCGAATCAGAGGGCTCCCAGCCCTCTGACTGCAGCCAATCACAGAGGGGGAACCTGGCCAAGCCCCCCTCTATAAATAGCAGACGCCATCTGACCTCACTCGTCCTGCTTGCGACTTACTGACTGATTGTACTGAGAGATTGCTCCAGTGCTATTTGTCTGTGTGCAACTGCATTTATATTGTTCTAAACCAAGTGTTTTTACACTCCAACACTTGATATTCAACTGTATTGCTTTGTATTGTAGATAGATTGTATTTTAGGCAGTTTAGTTTGTGTGATTAGGGACTAGGGAGGGAGACTGTCACTGCTGCAGCTGCAGCCAGCAGCTAGGCCCTGTGCCTAGGCAAGGCAGCCTGCCCTGTTCTGTGCTCTAGTCTCTAGTTACCTGTGCTCTCACCTGTTCTACTCTACTGTACTACTACTTCTGTGTTAGATAGATTTGTACTATTTTGTAGTTAGCAAGGCCCAGCTCTACTGCTATACCTGTCCTGTATCTGCTCCCTGTAATCTAGTCACACCTGTTCTATTATTTAGCTAGATTCTTCTATTGTTTAGTTAGTAGTACTGTAGTTTACGCTAGTCTGTGTATAGGGACTGTCCGTCACCGCGTTACCTAGGGTCTTTGTGTGCGCAGTGCACGTCTACGCTGTCCGCACCCTCTCGTTAGTGCTACACCCGTCCTATTGTTTATATTACTTCTATTGTGTATTCACTGACTATACTGTACTGTAGTCTGTGGACACCATCAGTCAGAGTCGGCTAGGGTCTTTGTGTGCGCAGTGCACGTTTGCGCTGTCCGCACCCTCTCATTAGTGCTACATCCGTCCTATTGTTTATATTACTTCTATTGTGTATTCGCTGACTATACTGTACTGTAGTCTGTGTATAGGGACACCGTCAGTCAGCGTCAGCTAGGGTCTTTGTGTGGGCACTGCGCACTCTCTCGTTAGCGCTACACCGATCTCTGCTGTAGAGTACACCTGTCCGTCACCTCACACACCCACCACCACCAGTCCCACCCCATTAAAGTACCCCACTTGTCCCACCCGCCTTTACATACATAACTTTTTTTTCATTTGTATAATATTAAAAATATACGATGTCTGGCACTGGCAGCCGCGGTTTGGGCAGGGGCAGCAAGGGCAGCAAGGGCATCGCCAAGAGAGGAGGTCGTGGGCGTGGCAGCCGCACCACCACCACCATGCGCAGTTCTGCGTCTGCACCAGTGGCTATTCCGCCAATAGCCACTGGCCGTGGACGCCTTGGCCGCCCAACAGCTGGGAGTCATGCTGCAGAGACACAGCAGCAGCAGCAGCGTGTGGCGCAGATGTTCCTCCCACCGCCAGGTCGTAGCCATCCTATTGAGGAGAAGAACGCAGACTCTGTGGTGGAACTTATGGTGGATGAGCAGGCCACCATTAGCTCTGGAACAGAGTCCTCCACTCCCGCCACTACTCCTGTTCGCAAGAGCAGCAGCAGCCGACCAGCACTGCCTGGGGAGGACGAGGAGGAGTGCAGTTCTCCAGCCCCAGCAGGCGACACCAGCACCCTGTCAATCAGCACCTTCTTTTCCCCAAGCACATAGGGGTTATGGAGTGCTGTTTTGGAGCAGAATTGGAGGAGGAAGGAATGCTCATGGGCACTTTGGGGGATGATGCTTTGGACAGTCAGACAGTGGTGACTGTCCATCCGCCCATGCATGCAGAAGGGGAGTTTGTGGGATCCCAGCAGGACATGTTTGCTGAGGGGGAGGATGATGATGACAGGGTGAAGGACAGAGACTGGGTGCCAGGTCCTGGGAGTGGGGATGTCATCAGCTCTGAGGAGGAGGAGGAGGATGCGTCTGTGGGCCTTTCTAGAAGGATCAGCATCGCAGGCATGGGCAGGATCACAAGTGGGCGTGGTATGCAGGCCACACAGCGTGCTGATCCGGAGACGAGTTCTGCCAGTGCCACCACCAGCCGCACAAGAACCCCCCCCCCCCCTTAACCACCACAGGGAGACCAGCAGCAGCAGCACCTTCCAGCCGAAGGGGCAACTTCACCTCCCCAATTTGGAATTATTTCACCCTGCCATATGTGGAGTGAAAGTATGCCACCTGCAACCAGTGCCGCCAGCAGCTCAGCAGAGGGAAGGAGCCCTCTGCATTTGGCACCACCTCTCTGGTGAACCATCTGGCAGGCAAACACTTTCATGAGCATGAGGAGTTCATGAAGTTGAAGGAAGCTGGCAGTGGCAGACCCGCCACCACTGCGAAGCCATCGGCAGCAGCCACCAGCCCTCCTCCACCTCCTCAAGCAGCACCAGCAGGAGTGCGTCAGAAACGCACTGCTCCTCCTCCCTCTGCAACTCCTGCCGCCGACACTGAGGCCTGTTCTGGCAGCCAGTCCTCAGTGGCCTCCTCTGCTCCCTCCACTGATTCCCATGCCAGAAAAAGCCATCGCCAGACCCTGCTCAGTGACACCTTCCAGGGGGTGGTCAGGGTTCTGCCTCCCAGCAGCTATCGCGTGCATCAGCTGAACAGCTTGCTGGCATGGGCCATGTGCTCCCAACTCCTGCCTTATTCCCTTGTGCAGGAGGGGAGCGACATGCGTGCACTCCTGATGTGTGCAGCCCCCGATTGGCCAATCCCCAGCCGACATTATTTTGCACGCACGGCCATCCGTGCATTTCACCGCTCTGTGATGGCCAATGTCGGGAGAGGGCTGGATCACGCGGTGGGTCAACGGGTCCACGTCACCATGGAATCGTGGAGCAGCCGGTTTGGGACAGGCCGCTATCTGTCCTTCACCGCGCATTGGGTCAGCTTGGTGGAAGAGGGTGAGGAGGAAGGAGCAGCATCGGGCACTGTCAGAGCAGCAGCAGCAGCAACAACGCAGTGGGTGGTGCCACCATGCAGGGTCAGCGGAATTGCAGCAGATTCCTCTGATCTGTTTCCATCCTCCGGCACACCAGCCCAAACCCCCCACCTCAGCAGCAGCGTGAAGCCCCGCTACTGCCAGGCGCTGCTGGAATTGGTCAGCCTGGGGAAGACCAAACTGACGGCGAACCATGTCCTGGCCAAAATCCGAGAGCAGGAGAGGAATTGGCTGACCCCCAGAGGCCTCAGAGTTGGAGAGGTGGTGTCCGACAATGGGGCAAACCTTGTTGCTGCCATCTACAAGGGAGACCTGACCCACATCCCCTGCCTGGTGCATGTCCTAAACCTGGTAGTCCAAAAGTTCCTGCGGACCTACCAGGAGATGGACCGACTCCTTGAGGCGGCAAGGAAGGTTGTGCGTCATTTCCGGCACTTGCCTGCAGCTGTAGCGAGCCTGGAAGAGGTGCAGAAGGAGCTGCACCTGCCACAGCACCGGCTCATGATCGATGTTCCAACTCGCTGGAACTCCACCCTGGCGATGTTGGAGCATCTGGTTGAACAGAGGCAGGCTGTCAGCCAGTACGTTGCACGAGCAACTGTTGCCGCCATCACTGCAACCGGGCGTGCCGCCACCAACCTCCCATCCATCATCTCCACTAAGGACTGGGGGCACATGCAGCAGGTGTGCTCAGTCCTGGCACCCTTCCTGCAGGCCACCAACATGGTAAGCAGGGACCATGCAATGCAGTGGGTCCCCTTGGTGTGTGTGCTGGACAGGGCCCTGTATGCACTGCTGGAAGAGGGAGCGGCAGCCTTGGACCAGCATGAGCTGCGGGCAGCTTCACAGGCCACCTCTGAGGAGGAGGGCTTGGAGTTGGTGGAGGTCCCTGACCTTGCTGCTGATGAGGGGGAGCAGCAGAGCGCAGCTGGACTGGTACAGGGGTGGAGAGAGGATGAGGTGCAGGAGGCAGAGGAAGAGGAAGACAGCACTGTCAGCTCTGGGGCTGCCGATGATGTGCCAGCAGACGTGGCCAGACTCTTCCCAATGGCAGCGCACATGCTGAGGTGCCTGCGCACGGACCCAAGGGTCATCCAGATGAAGAAGAGGGAGGACATCTGGATCTGCATGATGCTGGACCCACGTCTGAAGGGGAAGCTCAGCCAGTTCCTGCCTGCAGGAGGAGACCGTGCGCAACAAATGAGGTATTTGCAGCTGTCCCTTGTTGAGCACTTGGAGGAAGCCTTCCCTCAGACATCCACCCCACTGTCCAGCCAGCACAGAGGCAGCAGCAGGTGCCTGCATCCACCAGCAGCAAGCACACGTGCACCACAGACCTGCTGTCTCTGACCAACAAGCTCTACATAAGTGTAGAGCTGCCAAGGACTAGAGAGGAGGTGCCTGCAGCAGCATCCTTCCCGGTCACAGACAGCGCTTGACCCGCATGGTGGCTGACTACATGGGGTCCTTCAGCGGGCTTGACAGCATTGCCCCTGTTGATCCCATGGAGTATTGGGTCAAGCACCTGGCGATCTGGAGTGAGCTTGCGCAGTACACCCTGGAAGTGCTCTCCTGCCCCCCTTCCAGCGTACTGTCAGAGTGTTGCTTCAGGGCAGCCGGTGGAGTCGTCACTGAGAAGCGATCTCGTCTGTCTCACAAGTCTGTGGACAGATTGACGTTTCTCAAAATGAACCAGGCTTGGGTGGAAGGCGAATTCCTGACCCCTGTTGTCGGCGAGAGGGGGACATGAAGTGGCGCACACACACATTACACCTGCTGCTGCTGTATTTCTTTCTGCTGTCTGTGTCTCCACTGCCAGGGAAAACATTACAAGGTGCTGCTGCCCATGCGCCAACAGCTATTACGCTCAAATATAGCTGCATGCATTATTTTGAGAAAAAAAAATTGTAATTATTTTAGAGGTGTCCGGGTTGAAAACTGTGCTGTCCCAATTGTGTATTGGACACAATGTAGGCTTCACGACCGCTGTCTGGAACCTCATGCTGTGTATTTACGGCCCTGGAACCACCGCTAGGAACCAGGGCCTATTATGTCTTGCTGCCTGCCCTCCTGCTGCCTGCTGCCTGCTGCCAGTCTGCCACACACACTCATCTTCCTCACGCTGCCTGCTGTTGTATTTCCTCCTGCTGTCTGTGTCTCCACTGCCAGGGAACACATTACAAGGTGCTGCGGTCCATGCGCCAACAGCTATTACGCTCAAATATAGCTGCATGCATTATTTTGAGAAAAAAAAAATTGTAATTATTTTAGAGGTGTCCGGGTTGAAAACTGTGCTGTCCCAATTGTGTATTGGACACAATGTGGGCTTCACGACCGCTGTCTGGAACCTCATGCTGTGTATTTACGGCCCTAGAACCACCGCTAGGAACCAGGGCCTATTATGTCTCGCTGCCTGCCGTCCTGCTGCCTGCTGCCAGTCTGCCACACACACTCATCCTCCTAACGCTGCCTGCTGTTGTATTTCCTCCTGCTGTCTGTGTCTCCACTGCCAGGGAACACATTACAAGGTGCTGCTGTCCATGCGCCAACAGCTATTACGTTCAAAAATAGCTGCCTGCATTATTTTGGAAAAAAAATGTAATTATTTTAGTGGTGTCCGGGTTGAAAACTGTGCTGTCCCAATTGTGTATTGGACACAATGTGGGCTTCACGACCACTGTCTGGAACCTCATGCTGTTTATTTACGACCCTGGTACCATCGCTAGGAACCAGGGCCTATTATGTCAGTCAAATCACACTGCCTGACTCACACTACTCCTCCTCCAGTAGCTGTATTGAGCTTCTGCTGTCTGTGTGCTGCTACCACTGCCAGGGAGAACAGAAGAAGAACTATTTTCTGCGACCACCTGCCCACCCACTCTCCTACCGGCAGCTATTACCACACTACAACTTGCAACTACTTCCTCCTCCTGCTGATGTCTGTGTTTTACCACTGCCAGGGTACACAGAAAAAGGCGCTGTGGCTTGCAATGTGCCACTACCTACCTATTATGCCATCAACACAAATATAACTATGGTTTTATTAAAATAAAATATTTCCACAAATGAAGTAAAACAAAAATATTACAAAAGAAAGGAAAACCAAGACACATAATATAATGATAGAGAAGAAGAGGAAGAAGAAGAAGAAGATATAGAAGAAGAAGATATAGAAGAAGAAGATATAGAAGAAGAAGATGAAGAAGATGAAGAAGAAGAAGATATAGAAGACGAAGAAGAAGAAGATATAGAAGAAGAAGAAGAAGAAGAAGAAGATATAGAAGAAGAAGAAGATATAGAAGAAGAAGAAGAAGAAGAAGAAGAAGAAGAAGAAGAAGAAGAAGAAGAAGAAGAAGAAAAAGAAGAAGATATAGAAAAAGAAGAAGGAGAAGGAGAAGAAGAAGAAGAAGAAGAAGAAGAAGAAGAAGAAGAAGAAGAAGAAGAAGAAGAAGAAGAAGAAGAAGAAGTAGAAGAAGATGAAGAAGAAGATATAGAAGAAGAAGAAGGTATAGAAGAAGAAGAAGAAGATATAGAAGAAGAAGAAGATATAGAAGAAGAAGAAGAAGATATAGAAGAAGAAGAAGAGGAAGAAGAAGAAGATATAGAAGAAGAAAAAGAGAATTGAAGAAGATACAAGAAGTAGAAGATGAAGAAGATTCGAGTAGAAGAAGATATAGAAGAAGAAGAAAAAGAAGAAGATATAGAAGAAGAAGAAGAAGATATAGAAGAAGAAGATGAAGACGACGTAAATGAAGACTTCCAACTTACAACCATTTTGGACACACCTTCTCATGCAAACACTTTTCATGAAGTTAATTTACTATTTTTTATACCTTTTTTATAACTACTACATCACCACATAAACACTTGATGTTTTTCTTCATAAAAAAGGAAGTTTCATTCATCATTGATCTCCAATACAAGTTTTAAAAGCTATTTAAGGCCAGCTCGAATATTTTACTCGAATACAGACTCGGATAGCGACGTCGGATATCGGAGGTCGAATCGGATATTCGATTAACTCGAATATCGCACTTTGAAACGAATTCGGATAGTTTACTATCCGAATTCGACCAAACTCGAATAGGATAATGAGGTATCCGATCAACACTGCTCATTATGAATAATTTCCTGGTTGTTTATATATCTATTTCCTGTTCAGCAATATTAAGACACATTACGAATGATTGTCTTTCATTTTATTGAGTGACTGTAAGTTGGTTTAGTATACACTTATATACTGTTTCTAGATTTATATACAGCTAAAGTAATTCAGTTCCATAGCTCACTTTGTTATCTCCAACCTAAATTTTGACTAGTATTGTCACTTATTTGTATATGGATTAAATGTATTTACAGCTGCTTTATAAATGGCTTAATAAAAATAGTTAATTTTATTTTCTAGTTGATCCAATAATAATTATAATTACCCTAGTGCAATATAAACATCCTGTTTTTTTTTCTATTGCTACATTAAAATATATTTCAGTGATTACCCATTTAAGTGATCTGATCTTAAGTGAAAATTGATTATTTTAGCTAGCAAACTGATATATGTTTAATTTTTTTTAAAACCCCATTACAAATGCTACAAGATGCAATGAACCAATAAAGACTTTACATTTCAGAACTTCATAACACTAAATAATTTTAAAATAGCATTGAAACCTATTTGTTACTATAATATCGTAACTATACAAGCATACTACATATATTATTTTATTGCATTTGGTTCATATCTGGGGTTTATTTTATTCCTTGCTATTAGCGCTAACAAATCACTTTTAATTTCCATACAGTTTAGCAACTTTCCTAAACTGCAATTTGGCTCATCAATGACGCACATAGCACAACACACTCAAAAATGTAATGTAAGTAATAAACTTTCTGAAGAGAAATGCATTATCCACTCTAAAACAGTAATATTTATTTCACTATGCACATTTCTGTAAATATTAACATTTTATAAAGCACACTTAATAACCACATACGAAAAAATAAGAACTCAAAAAAGTATGGGTTTTGAAGACTGACATAAAATTAATAATAATAATAATAATAATAATAATAATAATAATAATAATAATAATAATAATAATAATAATAATAATAATAATAATAATGTTACAGGTTAGCTACATACACTATAGGTTTTTCTGTAAATGTTGTGGTAACCAAGCATTACAGTAGTGTACTAGAACCCAGTTTTATAGTCCTCAAAATGTATGTCCGGAGTGAAACTGCAAATAAAAATCCATTTACTGCCTACCTGATCTAGACTTACAATTTTAACTATAACCAAAGTAAAAGTTAGAGTATCTATGTCCGTTATTTCTGACATAAACATGCATTCCTTATTTTCTATGTGGATTTTTTTTCTCTTTTGTTGTCAGGCAATTTAAGTGTATAATTTAAAATTGAAACACAAAAAATAGGTGAAAGACCAAGATCCATTCCCATTAGGACATAAGCAATTAAAGTCTTGCACACCACATGCGATTATGATTTGCTGCTACGTTTTTTAACCGAAATAAAAAATCGGAATCCCATGTAGTGTGCAAGAGGCCTTAAAGGTATGTTAACAAACCAAGATGGATGAGTGTTATTTGCCTTCTTAAAAAAAAAGAAGGTATTAGCAATAATTCAGCTTTAAGTTAGCAACTGTGGTTTCCCACAATGCATCAATACTAATTGTGAAAATTATCTCTTTATGCCCCTGCAGCCAGGGTTAGATCCAGAACCGTTGATGTATAGTAAGCCTGTAGCTCATAAATTTTACAGAGCCACATCAACCCAACCACTCTGTCTGTCCTCTTCAGTGCATAGCATTAAACTATAAAACCAATCTTAGTTTGAAACCATATTGATTAGAACAACCATAAATTCTGCATTTGGTTTCAATTTAACCAGTAAACCTGTGATTCTCAAATAAATCACACCCCACAACTGCAGAGCCCCGAACCATGATCTCAAAAGAATTGCATGCCACTACTGCTGCAGAGCCCACACCACCCAATGCCTGCACACACCAAAGCCTGCCCACCGCTCAATCACTTTAGACAGCAGTTGTGGTGTGCCACAGCTATGTGCAGTGTTGCCCATAATTATTCATACCCCTGGCAAATTTTGACTTAACATTACTTTTATTAACCCAGCAAGTAATTTTTTCATGGGAAATTACATTGGTGTCTTCTAAAAGATAATAAGATGATGTACAAGAGGCATTATTGTGGAAAAATAAAATCTCAGCTTTTATTTACATTTGAGCAAAAAGTGTCATGTCCAAAATTATTCATACCCTTCACAATAAAAGCCAAGACAAGCCTGTATTGGCTATTACAGCTTCAAAAGTAGGCCAGCTTTTTGTATGTCTCCACAGGTATTTTTTCCCATTCATCATTAGCAATGAGCTCCAAATCTTGCAGGTTGGAGAGTCTTCTTGCCATCACCCTGATCGTTAGCTCCCTCCATAGATTCTCAATTGGATTCAAGTCCGGACTCTGGCTAGGCCACTCCAAAACGTTAATGTTGTTGTCTACTAACCATTTCTTCACCAATTTTGTGCATTTTGGGTCATTGTCATGCTGAAATGTCCACTGGTGCCCAAGTCCAAGTTCCTCTGCAGATTGCCTGATGTTGTTGTTGAGAATCATCATGTATTGCTCTTTTTTCATAATGCTGTTTACTGTGATTAGGTTCCTTGGTCCATCAGTTGAAAAACACCCCAAAGCATTAGGTTCCCACCACCATGTTTGACAGTGGGGATGGTGTTCTTTGGGTTGAAAGCATCTCCTTTTTATGCCAAATGAAGGAAACATCTTTGTGACCAAACAATTCCATTTTTGTTTCATCTGACCATAACACAGAATACTAGATGTCTTCTTCTTTGTCCAGATGAGCATTTGCAAAGGCCAAGCAAGCTTTTATGTGCCTTATCTGGAGAAGTGACACCCCCCGTGCTCTGCACCCATGGAACCCAGCTGTGTGCAGTGTTCGCTGGATTGTCTGATTTGAGACATTGCCATCAGCAGAGCCCAGATTCACCAGGATGGTCTTTGTGGTGATCCTTGGATTCTTTTTTACCTGTCTCACTATCCTTCTGGCCAGCACAGGTGTCACTTTTGGCTTCTGACCACATCCTCTGTGATTTTCCACAGTGTGGAACATCTTGTGTTTTTAATAACACTTTGCACTTTAGCCAATAGAACTTGAAAATATTTAGAAATGGCCTTGTAGCCCTTTCCTGACTTGTGAGCAGATGAATGTCCTCACTGAACTCCTTTGTCTTAGCCATGACTGTCCACAAACCAACTGCAAAAAGTTGCTGTTTTCACCTGTTGATTAAAACAACGGTTCCCAATTAATCAGGGTAATTACGATGCTTTAGAACAGCTTGGACTATTTGGAATGGTATAGAGCTTTGGATTTCCCCACAGACTGTGACAGTTTGCGAAGGGTATGAATAATTTTGGACTGGACACTTTTTGCTCAAATGTAAATTAAAGCTGAGAGATTACTTTATTTACACAATAATGCCTCTTGTACATTGTTTTATTATCTTTTGGGAGATACCTATGTCATTTCCCATCAAAAAATGACTTGCTGGTTGAATAAAAGTAACTTTAAGTCAAAATTTGCCAGGAGTATAAATAATTATGGGCAGCACTGTACATGCCATGTACGTTGTTTAGTATCAAAGACATTAGAAGAAAAGGCATTAAGGCATTTGTTGTATTGGCTGTCTTTTTAACATGTAACACTGACTCCAGATTAGAGCAAGAGCATACTTTAACTTTACAGGTAGACAGTGATGATTATGGTGATGATGTTAATATTAATATTGATACAACATTTATTCCCTCATTTTCTTTGGTGCTGTAAATCTCAGATTGATACTAAAAAAAACTAAAGATAAGCCATACATGTATCGGTATTGGTGATTTTTCAAACTACATTTCCATTGCATGTATTTGTACTTGTTTTGCTGGATATCTTGATTGTACAGTGTGTTGCTTGTGTCCAAGTATCTGTGCTCCTCATTATTCTATGTATTTTGTACTGTATACAGTGCTACAAAAAAGGTTGGCAATACATAAATAAAAAATAGTAATAATAGGAAGCAATAAAGATGACTAACTTTTGTTTTCACTTGTTGCTTCAGTGGGAACCATGCTTACAAGCTAAAAACAGGAGTAAAGGTGTTTTGGAGTTAAAAAAAAGCATCCTTGCAAGTAGTTAATCTTGCAAGTATATCTTTTGCAAGTTTAGTCAACCCAAAAATTCCAAGGTGTGGTTTTTTTAGGTTTATGGAAAACATCTAGGCCTTTACATTATTGTTTTACTCAAAAGTTTCTAATTGTAAAAAAAATAACATAACAAGGATATAACAATATAAACATTATGTCTATTTAGTCCCCTTCAGGATCCATTTCCTGGGAGTGTGAAGGAAACACTGCATGAAATTACCATTGAGGGTAAGGAATCCGAGACTCCCTCACGCAGACAATTAAAAAAAAGGGGGGCCAATGAGCAAATGCCTAACCCACATGACTTTGTACATGAGTATACTTTGTAATGTGTGCATATCCTCCCTCAGCTCCCAAAGCATTATTGCCCCAAATGTAAACATGTCAAGGGAAAAGGGTATTTTTGCCACCTGCAGTCCTCCAAAGTGGAAGTAAGGTTAACAAGGTGGCTTATGTGCCATCTACATTCCACAGTATCAAGAAAGAACAAGGTGATCAAATCTTCCAAAATAGATGAGTAGGGGAATACATGTCAAAAGTATGAAACAAAGACAGCCAGAGCATTTAGAAATCCTTTATTGAACTGAAATTGCCTTAAAATTAAAACAATGGTGCTTTTTAAGAGGGTTAGGTGGGCCTTCGTGAGTCATCTCCTAATGCTGAAAGCCATATGGATTGGTATGGCGTAATTATTTTTCCTTCTGACGACCAGCTTGCATGACTGGACATCATTTTCTATTTTTGAAAGTGTAGTGCCATTTTAAATTTTAAGAGCAGGATAAAAAAGGAACACATGGACAATGGGGAGCCCAATCTGGTGTAGTATAATAGTATAGAGCTGTGGAGAGAGCTAAGTAGTTGAAAATATTCTCACGAGTCTGAATTGCTGATTAAAGCAACCTCTAAAACGTGCATATGGGGAAGTGCTGTCTCCACTCGGCCTGGTTTAGGTGTTGGTTGCTACTAAAAAAAAAGAATCAGGGGGGCGCATGCGCGGAGCTGAGCAGGAAGGATGCATCTCCTGTGAGCTCCGTGATCTGGAGGCTATCACCGCTATTATACCCGCCGAACCTGCACTAAAATTGCACCGCTGAGGAGCCCCTGACCTACGCTATGCTGGGATCCCCCTCTGGTTATCCGCTAAGAAGTAGATCTGCAGTACGCCCGCTCTTATCCCCGCTGAAGCACAGAAGGCGTCTTTCCAAAATGGCCGACAAGGCCCAATCCTCCAGCACCAGCGCTCTTTCCCAGGCTGGCTCGCCCGCACACCAGGCACCAAAACACCCGGATGATTTGCTGACAGGCCAGTCTTCGCAATCTTTGGCCTCCGGAACTCCGCCAATGACCCGCCACAGCACACCACCACACTCCGCAGACGGACCGCCACAATCAGACAATGGAGGTATGTCAAACACGGAGCTATTGGGGGCCATTACACGCATATTCCGTACGGAACTCCGTGATGCGGTAAACGAGATTAACATCAAGCTGGACGAGATGGGGGAACGAGTTAACTTACTAGAAAAACAATCTGACGATTTAGTCTCCGCAGTGCAGATAGACAAAGCCCAGATTGATGGTCACGAATCAAGAATAACTACTGTCGAGGAAAAGATGGAGGACCTTGAAAATCGGTGTAGGCGAGCGAACGTTCGCATTAGGGGCCTACCCGAATCTGTTGAGGACATTGAGTCTGTGGCAATGACTCTATTTGCATCACTAGTGCCCACCATGGACCCGGCCCTGAGGCGAATCGTTCGCATCCACAGAGCCCTAGCTAGACCCAGGAACTCTGACCTACCGAGGGATATAATCGCCAAATTAGCCTCTGAGGATGCCAGAGATCTGATCCTTCTCGCAGCCAGAGATTTAGACAACCTACCAGATGTTCCCCAATCGGTCCAGGTCTTCGCAGATTTAGCTCCGACTACGATTGCAAAAAGACGCGACCTACGCCCGTATACCTTAGCACTGCAAAAAGCTACTATAAGGTATAGATGGCGTTTCCCGTTTATGTTGTCCTTCTCAATTAATGGGAAACAGTTTAATTGCAAAACTCCAGGAGAAACTGCAGCAGCTTTAGATCAGGCTAACATCCCCTACACCCTACCTATATCTAACACTCAACCTTCCAGGAGACCTGGATCCCCACGTCCGAGAAGAAATTGGGACACCATTGGCAAGGCTAGGTTCCAACCAAGATCTTTGGAATATCCACCACAAGATCCAAACCATGAAGATTGAGGTCTCCTTCCTATTGATCACCCATACAATAACCCTTAAGTCTCTCTCAAGACGATAGATTGGCTCGTTTTCTACTATCAGCCTGATTTTACAACTTTAGTTACTACACACCTTCAATAGAAATCCTGTCTCCCCTTTATGATGAGGGAGCCCAGTAGATACCTTCTAGGCCTGGATCAGAAAAGCTTTCTATCTACATATCGATCTGGCACATTTCCGTAATTTGCAAAGATTCCCCTTTATGATGTGGGAGCCCAATATATCTACACCTCACCTGGATCCTATACACAAAGAGAAAGAACGTATTCCTTCATGAGGTGTGAGCTTCCTTCACTCTACATTTTGGGAAAGAACTTGTTTCTATAACGTTTTTCTTGGGATCAGCCACCTGAAACGATGCTCTCCCCTTTATGATGCGGGAACGAGTATCAGCACACTTCTTAGGGTCCTCCGGGCCCCCGCCTCTTTAGATTTTACTTTCCCATTACTCAGGCTCACCAGTCTACATATGTCCCTGGACCTCCAGAACATTGGGACATTAAGGCTATCAAAAACCTGGAACTACACACCTTCCTTTTACACCAGTTTAAGGGTAATATGGTAATTGCATTGTTAAGTATTTTTTTGTTATGTTTTACTTAATACATAAGGGATCTGTTTGTAATTCGATAGACTTTAGAGCTTAGGAAATCTCCGCCAAGGCTTAGTTCTGAAGAGAGGCTGCCTTATGCGGTCCTCATTTCTTAGCGCAAAGTTAATTAACAGTTCGGCTCATCTTAATTGTTATTATTTAGATCTCCGGTGAATAGCCCCGGAGTATATTGCTTCCCCCACTTCATGGTCCTAGTCATGGCTCTTCTCCATATTATGAGCCATGATCCGGACAGCGTCTTGGCCCCACTGGGCCTTGTGTTGTCTATCCTATTTCCCCCCCTCCTATATGCAATGTTTTGTTCGCTGTTTGCCCCCATACCCGGACACTCACTACTCCTCGTAAGGTTACTACAAGCATGCTTAGGCCCTATCATAGACCTTTCTGAAAACTTTGATAATGGCTAATAAGCCTGTCAATATCCTTTCCCACAATCCGAGAGGGTTAAACTCCCCTCGGAAACGTAACCAGGCCTTATCCCAGTACATAAAGCAAGCCCCTGACATCCTGTGCCTGCAGGAAACGCATTTTACACAACGGTCCTTCCCCAAGTTTTTCCACAAAAGATACCAAAGAGTTTTCCTCTCCTCTTTCACCTCCAAAAGAAGAGGGGTTGCGATCCTTCTCTCCGACAATTTCCCTCTGGAAGTTAACTCCCAGGAAGTAGACTCAGAGGGCAGGTACATTATTATTTCAGGGCAATATCAAGGTAAAACCTTATGCATTGCAAACATATATGCTCCCCCTGATCACTCAACTCAAACAATTTCAAAAGTTTCCGATATATTGCTTACTATGAAATTTGACTCCCTGATCTGGGCAGGGGACTTCAATATTGCCCCCAATGATAAGTTGGATAGAACCCACCCATTACGCCCCTCTGACGCCAAGAAGAATAAACTATTCTTTGACAATCTCTTCAAACAACACTCATTAGTGGATTCTTGGAGGGAGCACAATGGCTCTAAGAGGGGATACTCACATTTCTCGGCTCCCCACAACTCATATTCGAGGATCGATTTGATCCTCCTTACTGCCACTTGTGTCCCCTCGCTAGTATATTCTAGACATTTGATGTCCTCCTGGTCGGATCACGACCCGGTCCTGACAGTAGTTTCTTCCCCCACCCCTAGGCCACAACCATCACCTTGGAGGCTGAACGACTCCCTACTGCTTCACTCAGAGGTTCTCGATAAGGTGAATACTTGCATAGACAACTACTTTAGGGAGAACGACACCCCCGAGATTTCACCTGCTATATGCTGGCTCGCCCATAAAGCGGTAGTCAGGGGTGAGATCATAAAGATAGCTTCAGCACACAAAAAAGCCAAAAATGAATCCCAGACAAACTTAGAGCATAAACTTACATCCTTACACATAGCTAACCAACTTCATCCCACCAAATACCTATATAAACAAATACAAGACTTACAATTGCAGCTTAATATTATGTTGAATGCGGACACAGAGAAAGCCCTGCGCTGGGCCAAAGCAATTTCTTATGAGCAGCTAAACAAGCCAAATCGCTGGTTGGCAAAAAAATTGCGTAACCAGCAAGTTCTTAATAAAGTCACACGCATAAGAGACTCAGGTGGTAAAGTCACCTCACACCCGGACAAAATTTATAATGCCTTCTTAGACTTTTATAAAAAATTATATTCGGACCCCGACCCAGATTCTGCAGCTCAAGCACAGGCAGATTTCCTGAGCCAACACATTCATACATCACTCCCAACCTCATTGGCCGAATCAATTAATCATGATATCACCCAAGAGGAACTCCATGAAGCCATTAAAAAACTCAAGAGGCCTAAGGCCCCTGGACCAGATGGCTTCACTGCATTCTATTACAAAAAATTTGAACACCAGTTAACACCCCACTTGCTTAAATTTTTTAACAACATTATGAAGGGTCAATGCCCCCCACCCGAGTTCTTGGCCTCAGCACTAGTAGTCATACCAAAACCAGATAGGGACCCCCTCTTAGTCAAAAACTATAGACCAATATCCCTCCTCGGTATAGACTATAAATTGTTTACATCTATCCTGGCAACTAGACTAAACACAACCCTCCCCCTCCTAATCAATAAGGATCAAGTAGGATTTGTACCACTACGTCAAGCATCGGACAACAT
Source organism: Hyperolius riggenbachi (assembly GCF_040937935.1). Classification (NCBI taxonomy): domain Eukaryota; kingdom Metazoa; phylum Chordata; class Amphibia; order Anura; family Hyperoliidae; genus Hyperolius; species Hyperolius riggenbachi. The sequence continues at coordinate 167,172,798 of NC_090647.1, read as the reverse complement.
AAGAAAAATAGTGGATATCCAGCACTATTGTAAACGGCGCAAAATCAATTTGGCGCTTCTCGCATTGGACATGGAGAAGGCCTTCGACCTTGTTAAATGGTCTTACATGCGGGCCACTTTACAGAAATTTGGCATTAAGGGTAATTTCTTGAAAGCTATAAATGCCCTATACTCTAACCCAAGTGCCTCTCTAAAGATGCCTTCCCCTCTCAGACCCTCGTTTCCTATTCAGCGCGGCACAAGACAGGGATGTCCATTATCCCCGGCAATTTTTGCCCTCATGATGGAGCCTCTAGCAGGAGCCATTCGGGGAACCCCTGAGGTGCTTGGAGTCCACATAGGAAGGAGGGAACACAAATTAAGCCTCTTTGCAGACGATACATTTTTAACACTCACCTCCCCCCACACTTCAATCCCCAATGCCCTAAACATTTTCCATATCTTCTCTTCCTTTTCAGGCCTAAAGCTAAACTTAGAAAAGTCAGAGTTAATGCTAACTACATCCCCATATCCCGAAACCCAACACCTAGCTTCAGCCTTAGGCATTAAACCCCAACCCAAGAAAATAAAATATTTAGGGATAAATCTTACCAGAGACCCAGCGAACCTATATGATAACAACTACCCAGCGACTCTTAGAAAACTACAAAACGACCTACAAATGTGGAATGATTTTCCGATTTCCCTCTCAGGAAGGATAATCTCCACCAAAATGACCCTACTTCCCCGTCTCTTGTACTTGTTCAGGGTTTTGCCGATCCCCATCAAGAAATTTGCCATACACAATTTACAACGCCAAATCCAAAAATTCATATGGAGACAACGCAGACCCCGGATCAAGTACAATACCCTGGCTAGGCCTAAGGAGAAGGGAGGCCTAGGTGCCCCTATTCTATGGAACTATTATGTAGCAGCCCACTTGTCCCAGCTGGCAGTGGTGAATTCGGGAACATCTGCTCCGTTATGGGTGGATCTTGAGACACAATTACTCTTGCCTTTATCTATGCCTGCAATTATGTGGGCCACTAAAATCCCCTATCAGCAAATTAACAAACTATCCCCGACCTCAGCTCATTCCTTTAAACTCTGGGGTAAATATCGCTATAAATACGGTCTACAAGCTACTACCTCATGTATGACACATATCCTAAGGAATCCTGACTTCCCACCGGGGCAAACTACAAGTAACTTCAAATGGTGGTATGATAAGGGCCTACTATTCTTTGGGAAATTTATGAAAGCTTTTAAGCTACTGACACCTTCAACCTTTTTCAAGGAATTCCCTGTTCCCACTGCTGAAATCTTCAGATCCAACCAAATTCTCAATTTTATAGGTTCCCTAGACCCCAATAAAGATGTTCTGATATACACGCCATTTGAGGTACGCTGTAGAGGCCGCTCATTGGATAGGGGATTTATTTCAGAAATTTATGCCATGCTGCAAGACCAAGATATGGAACCCAAGTTGAAATGCCAATCTGATTGGGAGAGAGACTGTTCTAAGAATATATCCGATCCAAAATGGTCCCACTGTTGCACTCAATTGCTTAAGAATAGCCTATTCTACTCTTCTATAGAATCCTCCCTAAAACTTCTACATAGGGTATATTATACCCCCTCCACATTATCCTTATTCTCCCACTCTAACCCTGGTCAGTGTTTTAGAGGTTGTTCGGATAGAGGAGATATGTGGCATACATGGTGGTCGTGCCCAATTGCACAAACTTTCTGGAAGAGGTTATGGACTAAAGCTGAACTAATCTTAGGAAAATCTATGCCCATTGACCCAACAGTGGTACTATTAGGAAATAAACCTCCCTCCTTAACCTATGCCTCTCATAAATTCCTTCAATTTATCATGGCGCAAGCCAAGCGCCATTTGGCCTCTAAATGGTGTTCCTCCACCCTTTCGATAGACGCGGTCTACTCAGCTCTGAACGACACAATGCAATCAGAACATATCTTAGCAAAATTGTATGATAAAATGGAAAACTTTTTCACAATTTGGGACCCCTGGATAAAATGGCAGGATAATCAGGGCCTCAATTATACTTTGCATGCTTTCTAGACTCTAAACTGGTTATAAGGTTTAATTTCTATGTAGATTGAGGAGCCCGGGTCCGGGGCGAAACTATGTCTCAGAACAACCCGTCCCTTCCTTTCTTACCCCCCTCCCTTTCCTTTCCCCCCTTAAATTTTGGGGTCCGGGGTGCATTGGCATGATGTGGTATTCCCACCCATGCCCCCGGTCCTAAAGATTTTACCCCCCCTTTCTACCCCTTTGTCCCTCTGTTTTATATGTTGTAAGAAACAAGGAAATGTTTATATTTTGTTCAATTCTACGCTTTTTAGCTTTGTATTTGCTATGAGTATGTAATATGCATATCTTTAGCCCTCATGTTAAAGCTATTATGCTAATCCCCCTAAGGGGGGTATGTAAAATGTTACTAGTTTGTATATGGCATTTTCTTGAATAAACACCCTTGAAACGAAAAAAAAAGAATCATATGAACAAATTACAAACTGCATTCCCTTAACAGGGGTAACCACTGTAAGGAGATACTGTCAAATATCTTATCGATATCTGCCTCAAATGATTATCAATTACTTAAAGGGCCAGCCTAAAAGTCGTCATAATCAGTATTAGCCAGTAGTGGGTGCATAGCTCACTATAAACAGAATATTTATAGGTTAACGTGTTTACCTCTAGAAAAGAACGCAACACTCATCTGTTGAATTTTATAAAATTATATTGATATAAAAAATAGATAAAGCATATATACACAGAAATACATGTCTCCAGTTGTTGTCCATGATCCAAAATACATTTTCAAAGTTCTTTTAGTGAAACAAGTCCATATCAATATAGCAACTTTTCTTCTGTAGATTTTATTTTCCATCGATAATTGTTACCTCGAGACTGTACAATGAATGGTGCACACAAATATAGCTTTATCTTTAAAAATTGATATATAGTTCTATCCTTGTATAATTACCTTTATTAACCAGCTGAGCGGTCTGGACGAGCTCAGCTCGTCCAACACCGCCAGCGGCTGCCGCTCAGGCCCTGCTGGGCCGATTTTAATGAAATAAAAAGCAGCACACGCAGCCGGCACTTTGCCAGCCGCGTGTGCTGCCTGATCGCCGCCGCTCTGCGGCGATTCGCCGCGAGCAGCGGCGAAAGAGGGTCCCCCCAGCCGCCCGAGCCCAGCGTAGCCGGAACAAAAAGTTCCGGCCAGCGCTAAGGGCTGGATCGGAGGCGGCTGACGTCACGACGTCGGCTGACGTCGATGACGTCACTCCGCTCGTCGCTATGGCGACGATATAAGCAAAACAAGGAAGGCCGCTCATTGCGGCCTTCCTTGTTTATTCTGGGCGCCGGAGGCGATCGGAAGATCGCCTCCGGAGCGCCCTCTAGTGGGCTTTCATGCAGCCAACTTTCAGTTGGCTGCATGAAATAGTTTTTTTTAATTTAAAAAAAACCCTCCCGCAGCCACCCTGGCGATTTAATCAGAACGCCAGGGTGGTTAAGTAGATATATTTCCATCAAACAAAGCTTGGTAGTTGTCCCTAAGCTTGCAATTGCATTCAAATAGTAATGCTTACTGATTGTATATGAAAAATAACATAAAAAAAGTTATCTTAAAAACTTAAAACTGCTGAAGTTTGAAATGACAAGTCTTTAACATGTATATAAGCTATTGTCAATAAATTCACCAAGAATAATGCATATTACCTCTCTTGGGTTCTAGAATCACAGTGGAAGATAGAGTCTCTAGTAGAGATGGCCCGAACCTCCGATTTTAGGTTCGCGAACCGGGTTCGTGAACCTTCGCCAAACGTCCGATTTGCGTGAACTTTCGCGTACCGCAATAGACTTCAATGGGGAGGCGAACTTTGAAAACTAGAAACACTTATGCTGATCAGAAAAGTGATGGAAAAGATGTTTCAAGGGGTCTAACATATGAGTTTTTGAACGGATGAGTGGGATAGACGCCAAGGGTCCCGGGGAAAAATCTGGATTTGACGCAAAGCAGCGTTTTAAGGGCAGAAATCCCATTGAATGCTAAATTGCAGGCCTAAAGTGCTTTAAAACATCTTGCATGTGTATACATCAATCAGGGAGTGTAATTAGAGTACTGCTTCACACTGACACACATTAAACTCACTGTGTAACGCACCGCAAACAGCTGTTTGCGTGGTGATGGCCGTGCTGGACTGGTGCGCACCATGGCGAGATTGCTCTTCCTCACTCAGTGATGTCAGGTAATGTCTGACTGCCTTATCAACTTTCGATGGTTATTTCTCTACCATTGTTAAAGCTTACATCTATTTTTTTAAATACTTGTTCTGCTTGCTGTTCAGTACCTGCATCGAGAATCTTTTACGGAGGGCAAGTCTGCCATTGTGAGTGACCACGGGTAATGGCTGTGGAATGGAGGGTTCAATTCCGGTCCGGAGTGGGAGCCTGAGAACTGGCTACCATCACCGCACATCCAAGTAAGGACCTATTTGCAGTATAAGTAATGTACCTGCCCTGACCATGCTTTGCAGACTAGGCATCTGTGGTCAGATGGACCCTTGACCCAGCGCAAGACAAACCAAATCAAAAGCATTTGCCAAGAATGTGTTATGGAAGGCAAGTCTGCCATTCATTCAACTATGTGAAACTGTTGATGGTACTTTCTCAGTAGCATGGTGACCACCGGTAATGGCCGGGGAATCCTGGTTCGATTCCGGTCCGGAGTGGGAGCCTAAGAAACAGCTACCACCACCACACATCCAAGGAAGGCAGCAGGCACGCTGTGGGCAAAGGAGCAGGAACGGCTACCACACATCCAAGGAAGGCAGCAGGCATGGCATGCACGTCCCGAGGTAGTGACCAAAAATAACAATACAGGAGGACTTTCGAGGAACTGCTGTATATGACACTGATAGACTGTACTATCTTTAATGAGAGTCTGTTATGGAGGGCAAGTCTGCCATTCATTCAAGTGAAAGGTATGCACTGACTGCCAGGTATAATACAATGTGCAGTCAAAGATGCAGTGAAAGGTATGCAGTGACTGCAAACAGCTGTTTGTGTAGTGCCGGCCGTGCTAGAATGGTACGCACCATGACGAGAGTGCAGGTGATGGCGGCTTTCCAGCCCATATGGTCACCAGGCTGAGGTAGCTGAATGACAGAACAGTGACTGTCCAGCTGATCAAATTTGGTCTGTCCACAATGAAGCAACGATCTTTGGTGTGCCCCCCCCCCCCCGACACACTCATACAGCCGGCGGTCATTGCTTCATTTTGATACGCAAGCCCCCTCACTGCGGCAAGGTAATGATCACAAAGTGGAATGGGCACATGTATAAGCCTTTTGTTTTGTTGTTGCAGCTGCAGAGCAGCCAGAAAAATTAGGCAGGCATGTACACGCACCAGAAAAATTATTATAGCGGCCGCTGCTAGCAGTGGCCTTAAAAATTCAGGAATCCACCTGTAGTCCTGGTCTCTGTTGGTGGTGGCGGAAAAGGCAGTCAAGTGGCCTGCAGGCAGAGATGCTGTGTGGGGACTGGGGACCGACTTAGTCTTGGAGCAGGCAGTCACACTGTGCAGGCAGAGATGCTGTGTCTGCAGGGAACTGACTTAGTCTTCGGGTGGGCAGTAGCCCTCTGGGATCCATGCCTCATTCATTTTGATAAAGGTGAGGTACTGAACACTTTTGTGACTTAGGCGACTTCTCTTCTCAGTGACAATGCCTCCAGCTGCGCTGAAGGTCCTTTCTGACAGGACACTTGAGGCAGGGAAAGACAGAAGTTGGATGGAAAATTGGGACAGATCTGGCTACAGGTCAAGCCTGTTCACCAAGCAGTCCAAGGGTTCATCGCTACTCAAAGTGTCTACATCCACACTTAAGGCTAGGTAGTCGGCTACCTGCCTGTCCAGGCGTTGAGCTAAGGCGGGGCGTTGGAATAAAGAATATCTGACATCACCATGAGATTGCTGGAGCGTCCTGTCCTCGCCTGCGTGGACATGGGAGAAGGATTACTGGCAGTGGTACCTTTATTGTGTTGTGCTGTGAAATCACCCTTGTACGCATTGTAAAGCATAGTTGCCAGCTTGTTCTGCAAGTGCTGCATCCTTTCTGGCTTCTGGTAATTTGGAAACATCTTCGCCAATTTGTGCCTAAACCGAAGGTCTAGTAGCATGGCCACCCAGTACAGCTCATTCCCCTTGAGTTTTTTTTATATGGGGGTCCCTCAACAGGCTGGACAGCATGAAAGACGCCATCTGCACAAAGTTGAATCCAGACATACTATCCATCTCCTCTTGCTCTTCCTCAGTGATGTCAGGTAAGTCCTCCTCCTCTCCCCAGCCACGAACAATACCATGGGAACATCGAGCAGCACAAGCCCCCTGCGATGCCCGCTGTGGTTGTTCTTCTGTCGCCGCCTCCTCCTCCTCCACCTCCAAAGAAACACCTTCCTCATCATCCGAGTCTGACTCCTCTTCCCCACACGACTCTTCCTCCTCATCTCCCCTCTGTGCTGCTGCAGGTGTTGAGGAAACATCTGGTTCTGATGAAAATTGCTCCCACAATTATTCCTCCCGTAACTGTTCCTGTTTACGCTCCTCCACAGCTTGATCCACCACTCTATGCATGGCACGCTCCAGGAAGTAAGCATACGGGATCAAGTCGCTGATGGTGCCTTCACTGTGACTCACCAGGTTGGTCACCTCCTCAAACAGCCATATGAGCCTGCATGCATTTTGCATCAGTGTCCAGTTGTTGGGCCAGAACATCCCTATCTCCCCAGATTGTGTCCTTTTCAGGTACTGGGTGACGGCTTTCTCCTGTTCTAGCAGGCGAGAGAACATGATGACATATCAAGCATCTCACCGGCAAGTTGTTTCTCCACTGAATGTCCGCATAGCGTGCCATGGCCGTGTAAGACCACCTGAAATGCCCACACAACTTCCTGTCCTGCTTCAGGACATCCTCTAAGCCTGAGTACTTTGACACAAATCTTTGAATGACTAGATTCAGCACATGTGCCATGCAGGGTACATGTGTCAGCTTTCCCAAATTCAAAGCGGAAAGGAGATTGCTGCCGTCGTCACACACCACGTTGCCGATCTCCAGCTGGTGCGGGGTCAGCCACTGACCCACCTGTTTGTTAAGAGCAGCCAGAAGAGCTGCTCCAGTGTGACTTTCCGCTTTGAGGCAAGACATGGCTAAGATAGCATGACACCGTCGTACCTGGCATGCAGCATAGGCCCTGGGGAGATGGGGCTGTGTAGCTGGAGAGGAGATTGCAGCACCAGTAGAGTTGAACTGCCACTCAACCAAGGAGGAGGAGGAGGAGGAGAAGGAGAGGAGGTGGCAGGAGGCCTGCCTGTAAGCCGTGGAGGTGTCACAAGTTGGTCCGCTGCACAGCCACGTATTCCCTGCTTGTCAGCGGTCACCAGGTTGACCCAATGGACTGTGTAAGTAATGTACTTGCCCTGACCGTGCTTGGCAGACCAGGCATCCATGGTCAGGTGGACCCTTGACCCAACGCTGTGTGCCAGAGATGACACCACTTGCCTCTCAACTTCACAGTACAGTTTGGGTATCGCCTTTTTAGATAAATAATTGCGGCCTGGTATCTTCCACTGCGGTGTCCCAATTGCCACAAATTTACGGAAGGCCTCAGAGTCCATCAGCTGGTATGGTAACAGCTGGAAAGCTAACAGTTCCGCCAAGCCAGCTGTCAGATGCCGGACAAGGGGGTGACTGGCAGAAATTGGCTTCTTCTGCTTAAAGTTTCCTTCACGCGGACTCCTGCCTGCTGTGGACAAAGGAGCAGGAACCGCTCAAGGGCAGAGTGAAGGAGGGTGGCTGTGAAGATGCAAGGGAGACTGCGGCTGAAGATGCTGCACCTAATGGAGGAAGAGGAGAAGGAGGGTGGCTTTGCTTTTGTGTGCTGCTTTTGCTCAGGTGCTCTTCCCATTGCAGTTTGTGCCTTTTCTGCAGGTGCCTTCATAAGGCAGTTGTCCCTACGTGGGTGTTGGCCTTTCCACAGCTCAATTTTTGGAGGCAGAGAGAACAGATGGCATTGCTCTAATCTACGGACGACACACTAAAAAATTTCCAAACCGCTGAGCCCCCCTGGGCTGATGGCACTATAGTGGCATCAGCAGCTGACATTTAAGGGCATGTTGGCTGGCGTCGGACACTGCCAGCAGCTGTTTCTGATGATGAGCTTCCCTGCTTCTTTCAGCAACTCTTCTCCTCCTACTCCTCTCTGGCTCCCCCTCTGAACTGTCCCCTTGGTCATCTTGTCTCTTAGGATCCCACGTCGTATCCGTATCATCGTCATCATCATAATCATCCTGCCCAGCTTTGCTTGCCTCAGACACCTCCAAAAGTGCACCAACAGCAGGTACTTCATCATCCTCATCCTCACACATTACGTCCATAGTGTCGCCACCAAACTCAGACATGTGAGGTGTTTTAACTTGCTTAGCGCCTTCATCTGGTTGTAACCAGTCATGCTCGAATGTACCCAAATTTGATTCGAGTACATTCGAATTCGGGTCCGGGTCAAATTCGAATTTGAGTCGTGATCGTTAACTGAATTTCTGTAATAGCCGTGATCACAATTTCGGATGGCCTTAAAGCAATTTTTTTTTTTTAAAGGGAAATCACAATTAAATAGGTGTAATTAAAAAAAATGATGGAAAACTTTTTTTCTGGTTTTTTTTTTTCCAGACAGGAGGAGGTTAAATACAGCAGCAGCAGGAGAAGGAGGAGTGTCGTGTGGCAGCAGGCAATGTAACAGGCCATGGCACCTAGCGGTGGTACCACACCACCTACAGAAAAACCAGGTCAAATTAGCAGGGGACTGAAGGTTGATGTTGTGAAAAAATAATTCCCAGGCACCTCATGTCCTCCTCTCACCGACAACAGGTGCCTGGAACGTGCCTTCAATCCAGGCCTGGTTGATCTTCAAAAATGTGAGTCTGTCCATGGACTCTGGGGACAGACGAGAGCGCTTCTCCATGACCACGCCACTGGCCACACTGAAGCACCTCTCAGACAGCACACTGGAAGGGGGCAAGACAGGACTTCCAGGGCGTACTGCGCCAGCTCACTCCAGATCTGCAAGTGCTGGACCCAGTAATCCAAGGGGTCCACAGGCTCCTCGCCAGTGTTAAGCCCACTGAAGGACCTCATGTAGTCGGCCACCCTCCGGGTCAGGCGCTGGCTGTGACTTTGAGAGGAGGATGCTGCTGCACACACCTCCTCTCTCAGCTGCTCTACTGTCATGTAGAGTGCCTTTGTCAAGGACAGCAGGTCTCCTGGGAGCCTGATGCTGCTGCTGTTGCTGGCTGCAAGCACCAGCTGCTGTGCTGGCTGGAAAGGTACAGAGGGGGTGGAAGGCTGGGGGAAGGCTTCCTCCAATCGTCGAACAAGGATCTGCTTCAACTCCCTTGTTCACTGCTCAGTGTCTCCAGCAGGCAGGAACTGACCCACCTTCCCCTTCATCTGTGGGTCCAGGATCATGCTGATGCAGGCGTCCTCCTGAGCTTGCATCTGCCTTCCCTGGGGTTTGTGCGCAGGCACCGCTGCATGTGCGCTGCCATGGGGAACAGGGTGGTCCATCCAGCAGAGACATCAGGGTCTGTGGCCTCAAGTTCTCTGTCCTCCTCCTCTGGCCCCTGAGCCTCTTCCTCCTCTCTTCACTCTCGCACCACTGCGGCAGCGCTCCGCTGTTCCCCCTCAACAGCAATGTCCAGGACCTCCAATTCCTCCTCCAACAACTCAAAATGCTGCGCAGAAGTGGACTGCGCAGGTGGCTGCTGTTCCAGCTGGATCAGGGCCTCCTCTCCCACATCCAGCAGATCACCCAGGGCTCTGTCCAGCAGACAAATAGTGGGCACCCACTGGCAGAGGGATGCCCATTCCTCGCTGACCAGGTTGGTTCCCTGCAGGAAGGGAGCCAACACCAAGCAGACCTGCTGCCTCTGCCCCCACTGTGCATTGATTAGGAGCTAGAGTTTGGTGGTACCAGCGGGAGTGCCCTCAACGATGTGGTGGTTGACAGCCCTCCTCTGCTCAACCAGCCGCTCCAACATTGCCAGGGTAGAATTCCAGCGAGTTGGCACATCGATGAAAAGCCGGTGTTGTGGCAGGGCCTCACACTGCTGCATGTAGGCCAGGTTTGCTGTGGCAGCAGCTGAGCCGCGGAAACTGTGCACAATTTTCCGAGCCGCTTCCAACAGATTTTCCATCCCCTGGTAGGTGTGCAGCAACTTCTGCACCACCAGGTTGAGGATGTGGGCACAGCACGGGACGTGGGTCAAGTGTCCCCTGTTGATGGCAGCCAGCAGGTTGGCCGCATTGTCGGACACCACCAATCCGACTCTGAGGCATCTAGGGGTCAGCCACGTCTTCTCCTGCTCCCTCAGGTAGCGGAGCACGTTGGCTGCCGTCAAACTGTTCTTCCCCAGGCTTCTCACCTCCAGCAGTGCTTGGCAATGGCGGGCCTTCACGCTGCTGTTGAGGCGGGGTCACTTGGTGGCGGGAGCTGCTGCTTCTCCCCTGACCCTGCGTGGTGGCACCACACAGTGGACAACTGGTGCCACTGATGGGCCCGAGGATGGACCTGCTGCTTCCTCCCTAGCGCATTCCACCAGGCTGATCCAGTGGGCCGTGAAGGACAGGTTGTGGTCTGTGCCAAAATGGCTGCTCCATGAATCCATGGTGACGTGGATCCGCTCACTCACGGCGTGACTGAGCGAGCGGCCTCACTAAAGCAAAGCGGTGCAGTGCTGGGATCGCCGTACGAGAGAAGTGCTTGCTATTTGCCACGGCAGGATCCCGTACTGTAGGAGCGTTCTCATGTCACTCCCCTCCTGCATAAAGGAGTATGGCAGGAGCTGGGAGCACAGGGCCCTGGCAAGCAACCCGTTCAGAACCCGGTTGCGCCTGTTGGTGGGAGGCAGGACCTTGGTCACACCGGGAAAGGACTCACTGAGCAAGTTCGGGCGGTGTTTGCCTGCACAGGAGGATGAGGAGGCGACTGTGGAGGGAGCAGATGAGGCCACTGAGGACTGGCGGCCCGGGGGGGAGGAGAGCAGTGAGTTTCTGTGCTCCTGCTGCCAATGCTGGATGAGCAGGAGGGTGGGATGCTGCTGATGCTGATGAAGTCTGTGAAGTGGCTGTCTGGCACTGACCACTGCCTGAGCCATTGTCCTTCAGCTTCACAAACTCACTGTAGTCCTGAAAATGTGTAGTCTCCAAGTGGGTCTGCAGGCACGAGGTACCCAACTTGTTCAGATCGTGACCTCTGGTCAGGCTGGCACTGCAACTGTGGAAAATGGCACGGGTCATGTCGTCAATGCACACAGTGAAGTACCACCAGACTGTAGATTTCAACTTGACCTTCAAGCTTGAGGGCTGGGGAGGTTTTTTGCCTTTGGAGGGCTGTGTTTTTTTCACAAGAACAAGATTAGCTCTCAATAGAGCTGTTAAGTGGTGCTTTTTTAGCAATAAGAATCAGCAAGGAGCAAGCTGAGAAGCCTACAAGAGCTTAACTAATCTTTCCCTATGAGAGTCTGCAGGCACACGAGTGAGTCCAATGCCTTACGCTGCCTGCCTTTTATAAGGGGGGGAGGCCCTCCAGGAAGGAGTGTAGCCTGATTGGCTACAATGTGCCTGCTGACTGTGACCCTCATGATGCTCTATGGGGGCGAATCGAATGTCCGGTAAAGTTTGCGGTTCTCCGTGATCACGAACACCGGAAGTTCACCGGGAACCGTTTGCCGGTGAACCGTTCGGGCCCTCTCTAGTCTCTAGGCCTCAGTCGATTTCAGTAATGTTTCAGGCTCAATGATCAAATATACCAACCTGCCAGGGCTTTTTATTGTATTGTGGGATGCAGATCTTGGAAATTAAGTTTCTAAGATGGCGTCTGTTAGGGGATATTATGGGATTTTTAGCTGGTACATTCTGCCATTGTGACATTTTAAACTATCGGGTTATCTGAGCAGGTGCTTACATATATGGCGCTGCTTGGCTTATTAGTGTAAGCAATCTACGTCTTTTCTAATCAAAATTACATCAATATTATTTTAATTAGATCTTATAACCCAAGTGGTGTTTTTTATGACATCTTTCTAGATCTGATGTACACCAAGATATATGCGTATGTTCAAGCTTATCTTATGTTCTAAAAATATAGTATGTTCTTTGGTACATCATTAATTAACAGGGATTTCTGAATGCCCCCTGTGGTCACAGGCTGTACTGTCTTGATCACATGCTTTATTGTTTAATCAAATGGCTTATTGTTTTGGTTTTGTATTCATTAACAAACAGCCATCTGTTTTAATACATGCTAAAATATATAGAAAGCAAACTTATTTACTTTGATATATAGGTCTATTATTGATCATTAATTAATAACTTTATGATCACTATACATGATCACTATACATGATTAATATATCAGCATATAGAAGGCTTAGCTTCTGCGGTGCATGTGGTTGGCCTTTCATAATTGCATTGCATTGTAGCAAGAACTGAGTAAAGTCAGAACATTTCTCCAATGCTATCTTTATATAAACATAACCTTGTTCAAGGAACTGACTGCTTACTGCAGAAAATTACACTGAGGGTTACTCTAACCAACAATCTAACTCTGATCAAAGAATTACTCTGCTTATAATTATAAAATCTTGAAATTCACTCAAATAATCTGTAAAACATTTTAAAACATATATAATCATCCTAAAGCAAGATGGAGATAATGTATCTGCATTAATATGAGATTTTCTGACAATACAACTCCTGGAGTCGCCCAATAAATCATTTTTACTTGAAGTAGTTGTGAGTAATTTTCCCAGAAGGTGAGGGCCCTTGGGATGCTGCCCACGATTCTCCTCGTTTAGGGTAGTGGTCCCTGGCAGTGTGAGCAACTGGAACTTCGCCTGTATAGTTTACCCCTGTTTGGAATCCCAGTGCAATCTAAAAGTAATGTAGCGCTCAAGTCACATAACAGTGGTTAGGAGGGACCATGAGCCAGGCTGTGCGTGCCACCCCTGCTACCACATAATTGCATAACTATGTGATACTGATTTCTAGTTGTAGGATAGAAGAGAGAGTGTAATCTGTTGTAGCCCTGAGCCTTTAAATTTGCCCTACAGACCATAGGCATAGGTGCCGCTTGGAGATCCCAGGAGATGGTGAGGGCACTTAAGGTGCTGCCCATGCTTATATATATATATATATATATATATATATATATATATATATATATATATATATATATATATATATATATATATATATATATATATATATATGCATCAGAAGTACTAGTTACATCATGGAAGGTTTCCTGTCCTAGCTGTGAATAAAAAGCATGGTAGATTTATTTTATATTTAGAAAATGGAGCAATTCTTTTAACCACAGATGCTTTGCATTTTCTAATTGTACCAACTGAGTAAATGTCTTAAATGCAGTGATGCCATATAGATGGGCAGGTCTCTAATCCTTTGCTATTCTTGCTGAGTGATCACCCATATTTTGGCCACTCATACCTTGGATAAATTATGTCAACACTTTAAATGCAAGCCAATGTCATTCCATTTAATTTATGTAGCTAAATTAGAATAACAGTAGATTATGTATTAGTCACAGCAGATGCTCAAAAGCTTTATCCTTGCCATAATTGCATAGAGGGAAAAAATATATTTGTTCTGAAGGGGCAAGCAGCATTTTCAGTTTAGCAAACATTGCTGTTTTCTTATTTAGCAACATACTTGTCAAATGAAATAAAGCATAACGTAATAGAACAACTGTAACCTAGATATGCATATCTAAAAGACTCCTGTACCAATAAAAAGCAAGACGCTTCACAATGCGGCAAGTTGAATCTTTGAGGCATGGTAGAGGTTTGAAAAATAGCAACAGCTCAGAAATCTTCAGCTTCTCTATTTGAAGTCAAATCATATTTTACTAGCACTGAATTAATTGTGTACTGAAAACAAAAGGATGCATTAATTATATTTTCACATTGTTCTGCATCCTGCATACTTGATATTACTTATCTAAAATTCTTTAAGACTTTCCATAATCTTTTATATGCTGATAACACAAGCTTAACTTTTGGAAAATACCGGCATACAATTTATCTAAATGACATTGGTAAGCTCTGAAACCACTTATAAACACAAAATGTATAGCTCTCTTACAAAGAATAGACAAGTAACTTATTTTGATGTATAACACATTAAATAAAATTATACAGATTATATAACACCACATTATGGTGCTATAACTCCTTTGTCAATGCTACTGATTGTTTAGCTTCTATATTTTTCCCTTTAGGAAAGCCATATAAATGTAAAAAAACATAGTTCTTTTTACTAGATTTAAAATAAAATGCTCTATTTAGCAAATTAAGTAAAACATATTAACCATTCTGAATGGCTGGATTCACAGTGAGCAGTTGCATAACACATGCATTAAAATGTGTATGAACTGCAATGAGGACTAGACATAGACGTTAATACAAAACCTGCATGCAGGGAGTTAGAATAACACGATCAGTGCTGTGAAAAGCCTCATAGAATTGTATGGGCGGTGAGTTGACATGAAGAATTATTCTGCAACACAACGGAGCATTTTGAACTAGGTCTGGGTAGTATAGGTACGGTTATGTGTCATTTGGATATACTGAAACTGAAAAATCAAATGCATTTATTTATTTCCAGAGACCATGCAAATAAATGGAGAAATTAAAGAGACCAAGGAAAGATCCCTATGGTACTCCCAGTCTCCCGCAGAGTACATAGAGAGGATATACAGAGTTACAGACTACCCAGCAAGCTCTTGGTGAACCAGAAACCCTAGGAGTGGGGAGGGAGGAGATGTAGTTCCAGTAGGAGGCAGTGAAAGACCTACAAGGATTATACTGTAGGAACATATCTGATAGATGGCCATCTAACTGAGGGCAGACCACGGAAACACAGATGGAGGTAGTCTTAAAAGCTCAGTACCTCTCAGCAGGCTTTGTTCAAGTGACAGGGGCAAGGTTTGCATTATGATTTATGAACATTTCAGTGCAAACTTTTGAAACTAAGTTCAGTTATACATAAACTACTTTATCTTATCTTTTGTGGCTCTCTTTCAACTGGCAGAGTCCCAGTGGATTGGTGTACAGCCCACGTTTTCCCATTATTTAAGAAGGGCATAAAATCAGATGCAGGAAATTATAGACCTGTAAGCTTAACATCAGTTGTATACAAACTATTTGAAGGGTTACTAAGAGATACTATACATGACTTCATAGTAGAAAATAATCTTACTTCTCAGCATCAGCATGGGTTTACTAAAGACAGGTCCTGTGTGACTAACATGCTCAGCTTTTATGAGGTAGTGAATGCTATTGTGGATATTGGGAATGCTGTAGATGTGATATACTTGGAATTTTCAAAGGCCTTCGACACTGTTCCCCACAAACGTCTGGTGCAAAAGTTGAGGGTGCAAGGACTGGGGAAGAGTCTGTGTGCATGGATAGGGAACTAGTTAATGGACAGAAAACAAAGAGTTGTGGTCAATGGATCATACTGAAAATGGGTTACTGTTAGCAGTGGGGTCCCATAGGGGTCTGTACTGGGTCCAGTGCTCTTCAATGTATTTATTAATGACCTAGTAGATGCAGTAGAAAGCAATGTTGCTATTTTTGCAGAATCATTCACTTTCAGGAAGATAATGACATATTGCAACAGGATCTAGATAGGATGGCTATATGGGCACAAAAATAGCAGATGAAATTCAATGTTGAAAAATGTAAAGTCATGCATGTTGGTCGTACCAATGGTCTAGCACCATACAAAATAAATGGGATAAAGTTGGGGACATCAAACTTGGAGAAGGAGTACTCATCGACAACAAGTTAAATAATCGTATTCAATGCCAAGCCGCTGCAGCTAAAGCTAATAAAATTTTGGGATGCATTAAAAGATAAATAAAGACTTGAGATGCTAGCATAATATTGCCCCTGTTTAACTCTCTAGTAAGGCCACATCTGGAATATGGAATTCAGTTCTGGGTACTACATTACAGGAAAGATATTGCAGTTTTAGAGCAGGTGCAGAGATGAGCAACACAACTGATACATGGGACGGAAGGTCTCAATTATCAAGAAAGGTTAGATAAACTGGGTTTATTTAGTTTAGAGAAAAGATGCCTTAGAGTGGATCTAATTAACATGTATAAATATATCAGAGGGCAATATAAAAGCTTTGCGGATGAGCTTTTTGTCCCTAGGCCTTCTCAAAGGACTAGAGGACATGATCTGTGCATGGAGGAAAAATGGTTTAGACATTTATTTAGGAAAGGGTTCTTTACAGTAAGAGTGATTAAGATGTGGAATGCATTGCCACAGGAAGTAGTTATGGCAAATTCTATATCTGCATTTAAAGGGCACTTAGATGCTATCCTTGCACTGAAAGACATCCATGGCTACAATTACGAGGTAATGGCCAGTGTTGTTTTACACTTTTTACTTTTTTTTCTTAGTCCTGTCAACTCCTAGACCACCAATTGTGTACTGTATTTTGTAAATATAAAAAAATACTCTTTTTTTTGTTATTGAAAACACAAAAATAACATCACTCTAAGCAAACTACATTTATCTTTAAAAAAAAAGTGCAGAAGAAGGTAAAAACTAAGGAATAGAAGTTGTAGAAAGGTGAATGTAATTTAGAAGCTATTGATTTAAAGTCTTTAGTTTAGTCTAGATAGCTGAAGC
The DNA here is from genome assembly GCF_040937935.1 of Hyperolius riggenbachi. Lineage (NCBI taxonomy): Eukaryota > Metazoa > Chordata > Amphibia > Anura > Hyperoliidae > Hyperolius > Hyperolius riggenbachi. The sequence goes on along the minus strand of NC_090647.1, from coordinate 167,156,002 downwards.
TTATTCTTCTATCATTGTTGTGGGTTTCTGCAGCAGAAGTCTAGAAAACTGACAAATTACACTTGTGCATTTCAACAGCATTCAAATATCTAACAGCAATCCTTCTTTTAGAAAAATAAACTTTACCTTTGTTTATTTGTATTTCTAATTGTTTTTGCAAAGTGACATTGCTTCTGAAAAGGTCTCTCTTATTGCAAATTGTTTTTCAACATTCCTTTACATTCCTGTACAGATCTTTTCAGCATTTCCACAAATACTGAGTATGAAGTAAAGGACAGAGATAAACCACTTATTACTGTAAACAATGCAAGAGATCAGTGTTTTAAAATAAAGCTAAAATCATTAAATAACAACTATTCAAGAAACTGTTTTTGTAAACCCCACATACCTATATAGCTTTTAGCCAGCAACACTAAAATATTTTTTAGAGGTTTCTCAGCACAGCCTGTGTGAAAAAAAATTGTGTTTACCAGCTGTTTTGTAACAATTTTGTGTCTGCTTCAGGGTAGGGGGAGACAGAGCTGAACTGTAACCTGGCTGTAAACTGTTTATTTTACACTGCATGGCAGAGAGAGACATACAACCAGGAACACAGAGCTTCAGCTGATGATTATTTACACACATTTGAAGCTATATTTCTGCTTTCTATCATTCTGAAATGATTCCAGTCACAGTCTTAGAGCCAGTGAAGATTGTTTCTGTATGCAGGATGTGCTGGACACAGTTCTCCATAGTAATGCCCACAGTGAAAACTGTTCTCTGTAAATTGAAGATGAAAACAAAGCCTTTGCATTTGGAAATATATGTGGCATTTAAAATTTTAGTTAACTTTGATAGTTGTCCTTTAATACAAGCATATTAAATTATTGATCAAGACAAGACAAAATATTTTTTATTATGATTTTCTACTGGTGGACTCAAAGCGCCAGAGCTGCAACCTGCAATAGCAGTCTTTAGGGAGTCTTGCCGAAGGGTTAGTTAGGGAGTCTTGCCGAAGGTCTCCTTAGTCCTTACTGAATAGGTGCTTGCTTAACAGGAAGAGACAAGATTTAAAACTCTGATCTCCTGTGTGAGAGACAGAGCTCTTAACTAGTATACTATCCAACCACTGATCAGAGACTCATGTTTATAGATTTTAACCACACTTTAGATCATAAATTTGAAACTCCCGCCCATGGACCCAATCTAGCATATAGAGCCATCAAATTTGGTCCCCAAGTCGTTTCTAAACTTTGCATTATGTTTGGCCCACACTAGACCACTATGGAAGCTATATTGGAGCTTAAGCCTTAGAACATCAGGATAGCCATATAGGGGAAGGGGGGGGAGCATTAGACACCAGGGAACTGTATATGGAGGGAAGGAGGTCACTAGAAACCAGGGAACTGTGTAGAAGAGAGAGGGGGCACTAGAAATCAGGGAACTGTATAGGAGAGGGAGGATACATTAGACACTAGGGGACTGTATGGGGAGGAAGGGAAGTCAGTAGACATCAGAGAACTGTGAAGGGGAGGATTGAGGTTGGCCCATGGCATGGTCCCAGTGTACAATTTTGACCCACTTCCACTTGAGTTTGTCAATCCTGCTTTAGGTATAAGCACATAACATTTTTGTTTCAATTGAAAATAATTTTTATGACAATTTTTATGTACTTTTACATAGTATTTACATCCATTTTATGTAAAAATATTTGTTTCATACTATAATGAAACATATCAGTGCTGCTCAGGACAATTAGTAATTTAATATTATTTAACATTACCCTTTCATTTGCGAATGCATCCAGCTCTGTGCTGCACCTATATGGGACCCCCCCCCCCATGTGGCTCCCATATACAGTAGATGCAGCAAAGAGCTGGATGCTTTGCAACTCTGGGGTAACCTGCAGTAATCAGCAAATGTGCTCATGCATTTGTCATAACCTAAACACACACTGCATCTAGGTATCAATATTGTATACTATCTCACCGCTTGTTCCCCCCATTCCTTTAAATTGTAAGCTTGCAAGGGCAGGCCTCTCTCATCCTTTTGTGTCTTGGAATTTGTCATCCATTTTCTGTCTTGCAATTTGTTTTCATCATGTTACTTTTGCACTGTAATTACCAATTCAGTATTTTTTACCAATTTTGTATTTTGTATATTGGGTGCACACCTCTGTCTATATTATTACATAGTTACATAGTTATTTTAGTTGAAAAAAGACATACGTCCATCGAGTTCAACCAGAGAACAAAGTACAACACCAGCCTGCTCCCTCACATATCCCTGTTGATCCAGAGGAAGATGAAAAACCCTTACAAGGCATGGTCCAATTAGCCCCAAGAGGGAAAAATTCCTTCCCAACTTCAGATGGCAATCAGATAAAATCCCTGGATCAACATCATTAGGCATTACATAGTAATTGTAGCCATTACCTAGTAATTGTAGCCATTATGTAAGAAGAACATCTCTGAAGTGTTTATTTGTGTCTCTACTTATAAATCAGAGTAGTAAATTTGAAACAGCGGTTATCAAAATCCTTGTAGTGTACAGTTCAGAACTTAAGGTATTGTCTTCTCTCAACGAAAGTGGAATTTCACTCTAACACAAGCAGCTTCATTCCATTGTTAAATCACTTCTGACTCCTGCTCTACAGAATTACAAAATACAGCAGAAAAGCAGCAGCAGAAAGTTGTTTAGACAACTCTCAGGGTTAAAGTTTACAGCATGTTTGTCTGAGATGAACTTTTTAAAAGTCAGCAGCAGCTCATGGCAGCACAGTTACACAGAAATCTGAGGATCCAAAATTTAATAACATTCTGATGATAATATTAGGCTATTGGATTTCAAATACGGAAACCAACATTGTTATTTTTCCATTGTAGGATAAACACTTAAACAAGTGTGAGCTGAGATAGAGAAAAAAATCAGGAAGAAAATAAATAAACAGGGCAGGAACTCACTCTACTTCCTATGAGAACAAGAGGCACAACATGTATACCCGGGCTAACTTTATATTATACATGTAAATTAAAAATTCTGTACATATAAAAATTCTGTACATATCAAAATATGTAAAAACAACATGCATTTTTGGCAAGATTTACAATCCGGGTTTGGTAGATATGTTATGGCCAGAACCCGAAGTTTGGCCACTTCTAGTTCTGGCCGGCCACTTCGGGTTCTGGCTGGCCAATGCGCGAAGTGGCCGCTGCGCTGCGGCCAATGTTAGAAATGGAATGATTCCTCTGAGGTTAATGTATCTTCTGGCCGCAGCGCAGCGGCCAAACGTATAACAACGTAGTGAATTTATTGCAATTCAGCCGGCGGCAATGTAACAATTCAAGCCGCCGGCTTTTTTTTTCTGCCTCTCTCTCTCCTCTTATGGGCAGCCGGCGGGAAAAATGCGTGTCCCCGGGAGTCGTTCGTGGCGCCAGGGCAGCAGAGCGGGGAGGCTGCAGACATTGCTTCTGCCAGCACCCGCTCTGCAAGAACAGCAGGATCCCCCTGCCGCGACGAATGACTCCGGGGGAACACGCGTGTCCCCGCCGGCGGCCCATAGGAGAGCGAGAGAGGCGGGGGGGGGGGGGGAGAGAGGCAGAGAGAAAACCGGCGGCTTGAATTGTTACATTGCCGCCGGCTGAATTGCAATAAATTCACTACGTTGTTATACGTTTGGCCGCTGCGCTGCGGCCAGAAGATACATTAACCTCAGAGGAATCATTCCATTTCTAACATTGGCCGCAGCGCAGCGGCCACTTCGCGCATTGGCCGGCCAGAACCCGAAGTGGCCGGCCAGAACTAGAAGTGGCCAAACTTCGGGTTCTGGCCGTAACAGATATATGACATGAAGTAAATTGCCATGGGTCTTGATCTGGTAAGTGTATTTGTTGTTTCCATTCAATATTATACCTGACTTTGTTGAGAGAACTGTCTTTTGACCAATCAACATGGTGTCAAATAAACTGGGTACTGATTAATTTGAGCAGCTGATATGGTAAAGATTGACAGTTATGATTCTGAGTATTAAATGTTTAAGAAGGTTATAAAAGCTATAAGAGTTTAACCACTTCCCGACCGCCTAACGCACAGAGGCGGCCGGGAAGTGGAGCCCTTAAGGACCGGCTCACCCACAGAGGCGGCGGTCCATTTAAGGGCATGGGCGGAGCGATCGCGTCATCCGTGACGCGATCCTCCGCCGGCGCCTGTCACCGCTCGCTCGCCGCAACATCCCGCCGGCTATACGGAAGCGCCGGCGGGATGTTAACCCCGCGATCGCCGCATACAAAGTGTATAATACACTTTGTAATGTTTACAAAGTGTATTATACAGGCTGCCTCCTGCCCTGGTGGTCCCAGTGTCCGAGGGACCACCAGGGCAGGCTGCAGCCACCCTAGTCTGCACCCAAGCACACTGATTTCTCCCCCCCTGCCCCAGATCGCCCACAGCACCCATCAGACCCCCCCCCCTGCCCACCCCCCAGACCCCTGTTTGCACCCAATCACCCCCCTAATCACCCATCAATCACTCCCTGTCACTATCTGTCAACGCTATTATTTTTTTATCCCCCCCCTGCTCCCTGCCCCCTCCTGATCACCCCCCACCCCTCAGATTCTCCCCAGACCCCCCCCCCCAGACCACCCCCCCCTGTTTACTGTATGCATCTATCCCCCTGATCACCTGTCAATCACCTGTCAATCACCTGTCAATCACCCGTCAATCACCCGTCAATCACCCGTCAATCACCCCCTGTCACTGCCACCCATCAATCAGCCCCTAACCTGCCCCTTGCGGGCAATCTGATCACCCCCCCACACCAATAGATCGCCCACAGATCCGACATCAGATCACCTCCCAAATCCATTGTTTACATCTATTCTCTCCTCTAAACACCCACTAATTACCCATCAATCACCCATCAATCACCCCCTATCACCACCTGTCACTTTTACCTATCAGATCAGACCCTAATCTGCCCCTTGCGGGCACCCAATCACCCGCCCACACGCTCAGATTGCCCTCTGACCCCCCCTTATCAATTCACCAGTGCATTAATTACATCTGTTCTTCCCTGTAATAACCCACTGATCACCTGTCAATCACCTGCCAATCACCTATCACCCATCAATCACCCCCTGTCACTGCCACCCATCAATCAGCCCCTAACCTGCCCCTTGCGGGCAATCTGATCACCCACCCACACCATTAGATCGCCCGCAAACCCGCCGTCAGATTACCTCCCAAATGTATCGTTTACATCTGTTATCTTCTCTAAACACCCACTAGTGTTGGGCGAACAGTGTTCGCCACTGTTCGGGTTCTGCAGAACATCACCCTGTTCGGGTGATGTTCGAGTTCGGCCGAACACCTGACGGTGCTCGGCCAAACCGTTCGGCCATATGGCCGAACTAAGAGCGCATGGCCGAACGTTCCCCGAACGTTCGGCTAGCGCTGTGATTGGCCGAACGGGTCACGTGGTTCGGACCCGAACGCGCTCTGATTGGCCGAACTGTCACGTGGTTCGGGTAAATAAATACCCGAACCACGTCATATCTCCGCCATTTGTCTGTGGGTTTAGCTTTGGGTAGGCAGGCAGGGTAGTTCGCGCTCCAGCCACGCTAGCCAGGGTCCCCCCTGTCATTGTGTCACTGCTGGGAACAGTAGTACACCGCTTGCTCAGCCACACTATATAGCATTCTGTTTACTGCCACTCTGTGTACCTCGCTCAGCCACACTATATAGCATTCTGTTTACTGCCACTCTGTGTCTGCTGGGAATAGTAGTACACCGCTTGCTCAGCCACACTATATAGCATTCTGTTTACTGCCACTCTGTGTACCTCGCTCAGCCACACTATATAGCATTCTGTTTACTGCCACTCTGTGTCTGCTGGGAATAGTGGTACACCGCTCGCTCAGCCACACTATATAGCATTCTGTTCACTGTTCTGTGTCTGCTGGGAATAGTGGTACACCGCTCGCTCAGCCACACTATATAGCATTCTGTTTACTGTTCTGTGTCTGCTGGGAATAGTGGTACACCGCTCGCTCATCCACACTATATAGCATTCTGTTCACTGTTCTGTGTCTGCTGAGAATAGTGGTACACCGCTCGCTCAGCCACACTATATAGCATTCTGTTCACTGTTCTGTGTCTGCTGGGAATAGTGGTACACCGCTCGCTCAGCCACACTATATAGCATTCTGTTCACTGTTCTGTGTCTGCTGGGAATAGTGGTACACCGCTCGCTCAGCCACACTATATAGCATTCTGTTTACTGTTCTGTGTCTGCTGGGAATAGTGGTACACCGCTCGCTCAGTCACACTATATAGCATTCTGTTTACTGTTCTGTGTCTGCTGGGAATAGTGGTACACCGCTCGCTCAGCCACACTATATAGCATTCTGTTTACTGTTCTGTGTCTGCTGGGAACAGTAGTACACCGCTCGCTCAGCCAGAGTATATAGCATTGTGTTTACTGCCACTCTGTGTACACCGCTCAGCCAGACTATATACCATTGTTTACTGACACTCTGTGTACACCGCTCAGCCAGACTATATACCATTGTTTACTGACACTCTGTGTACACCGCTCAGCCAGACTATATACCATTGTTTACTGACACTCTGTGTACACCGCTCAGCCAGACTATATACCATTGTTTACTGCCACTCTGATTCTGCTGGGAACAGTAGTACACCGCTCGCTCAGCCAGACTATATACCATTGTTTACTGACACTATATAGCAGACTATATAGCATTGTGTGTACACCTCTCAGCCAGACTATATACCATTGTTTACTGACACTCTGTGTACACCGCTCAGCCAGACTATATACCATTGTTTACTGCCACTCTGATTCTGCTGGGAACAGTAGTACACCGCTCGCTCCGCCAGACTATATACCATTGTTTACTGACACTCTGTGTACACCGCTCAGCCAGACTATATACCATTGTTTACTGCCACTCTGATTCTGCTGGGAACAGTAGTACACCGCTCGCTCAGCCAGACTATATAGCATTGTGTTTACTGCCACTCTGTGTACACCGCTCAGCCACACTATATAGCATTGCGTACTCTGCCAGTCAGTGTGTATATTGCTGGGATCAGTAATACTCCACTCACCGTCAACCACTATATGAGCTCAACATGAGTTCCCCAGAGACCTCCGCTGTGAGCAGCACTCCCAACAACAGCAACAGCCAACGCCCCACGCAAGCTATAACATCCACCCCAGCAGCCAGTGGTCAGCAGCAGCCCTCCCCGGAGGAGAACGTTGTGTCCATCAGTCCGTCGCCAGAGCGATTAATGAGGGCTGCCATTGAGGAGATGATGGGGCCTGATGTGGAGGAGGAGGTCTGGCTCAGGCCAGCATCCCAAGTTAATGTTGAGGACGATGAGGGGTCTGTGTCTGGGGATGTTGGGGTGGCAGAGGTGGTGGGTGGGTCAGACTCAGGAGAAGAGTTGTATGATGAGGATGATGATCGGGACCATCTGTATGTGCCTCAGAGTCCGACCCCGGAAAACATGTTGTATCGTGTGTTTAGGTACTAAAATCTGCGTTCCCTCCCAGTAGTGTTGGGCGAACAGTGTTTGCCACTGTTCGGGTTCTGCAGAACATCACCCTGTTCGGGGTGACTATATAGCAGACTATATAGCATTGTGTTTAATGCCACTCTGTGTACACGGCTCAGCCACACTATATAGCATTGTGTTTACTTCCACTCTGTGTCTGCTGGGAACAGTAGTACACCGCTCACCCGCCACTGTATAGCATTGTGCTCTGTGTCACTGCTGACAATAGTGGTACACCGCTCACCCACCACTGTATAGCATTTCTGTACTGCCACTGTACTGCTGCCAGTCAGCGTGTACTTTAAGGATAAGTGAAATGAGGAAGAAATCCGGTGAAAGAGGGAGGGGCAAGGGAAGAGGTGTTTCCCCTGACGGTTCACGTACAGGCCACAGGGGAGCACCCAAGAAAACCCACTCAATACTGCCCATGTTGTCCAGGACAACAACCCTCACAGATCCAAAAGAACAGGACCAGATAATTACTTGGATGACCTCTCAAGCGTCCAGCAGTGGGTTAAGCAGCACCAGCACATCACGCACGAGGTCCGAGTCCTCAGCCAGTTAAAGTCTGGGCTTTCTTTGAAGACTGCACTGAGGATGTTACCATGGTGATTTGCAAGGTGTGCAAGACCCGCCTGAGCAGGGGGAAAAGTATTAACAACCTCTCCACCACCAGCATGAGCCGCCACATTCTATCCAAACATCCCACTCTGTGGGCAAACGCGGCAGGACAGGGTACCACCAGCAACACTGCCTCCCTTGGGTTCACCAGACTCACCACCAGACCCGCCTCAGCAGCAGCAGTAGCCCAGCCATTGCGTGGTTCACAACATTCACAAACATCAGACGATGCTGACACTGTCACTTTCCGGACTAGTGCTCTTGAGGTCTCCCAGTGTTCATCAAACACAACAACCAACAGCCCTTCGGTGTGCAGCGCTACGGTTGAGTTGTCTGTCTCTGAGATGTTTGAGCACAAGAGGAAATTGCCAGCAAATGACCCCCGGGCCGTGGCAGTAACAGCCAGCCAGCATAGCCAAGCTTCTGGCCTGCGAAATGCTGCCATATCGAGTGGTGGAGACAAACAGCTTCAAGGGCATGATGTCAGTGGCCATCCCACGTTACGTGGTTCCCAGCCGCTACCACTTTGCGCGCTCTGCAGTGCCTGAGTTGCATGAGCACGTGGTCAGCTAAATAACCCGAAGCTTGAAGAATGCCGTTGCCTGCAAGGTTCACCTCACCACTGACACCTGGACGAGTGCGTTCGGCCAGGGTCGATACATCTCCCTTACCGCGCACTGGGTGAACCTTGTGGAGCCTGGCAGCGATTCCTCACCTGCTACGGCGCGGGTGTTGCCCACGCCGCAAACAGCTGGATAACAACAGCAGCACCTACCTCTCTGACTCCTTCTCCTCCAACGCATCTCAAAGCTGTACCTCATCCGGAAATGCTAACCCAGCACCAGCAGCAGTAGGATCGTGGAAGCAGTGCAGCACAGCTGTTGGCATGCGTCAGCAAGCGTTGCTGAAGCTGATCTGCCTTGGGGATAAGCAGCACACAGGGGAGGAAATTTGGAGGGGAATAAAGGAACAGACGGATTTGTGGCTGGCACCGCTGGACCTGAAACCGGGCATGAAGCTAGACACCTGGCACGAACTGGCAATGTACGCAATAGAGGTGCTGGCTTGCCCGGCAGCCAGCGTTATGTCGGAACGCTGTTTCAGTGCTGCCGGAGGCATCATCACAGATCGGCGTATCCGCCTCTCCACAGAAAATGCAGACCGTCTGACTCAAATTAAAATGAATCAATCCTGGATTGGAAACGACTACGCAACACTCCTGGACCCCAACCAAGTAACATGACCGATGAACATCTGGGATGGTTTAGCGTTTCCGGTCCCTGTTTATTGAACCTCTCATCTGTATTACATTTATGACTGCATGGCGGCAAAAAGCATTGCTGCTATATCCGCACGCTTTTTGTCCTCATGCAAGGCCTGGGTTGTTGTGTCTCACAAAGCGTGGCCTTCTCCTCCTGCGCCTCCTCCTGTTCCATCACGTGTGCTGCTGCTGCTGCTGCTGCTGCTGCTGCTGGGTTACCGTTGCCGGTCCCTGTTTATGGAACCTCTTATCTTTATTACATTTATGACTACATGGCGGTACAAAGCATGCTATCCGCACGCTTTTTGTCCTCATGCAAGGCCTGGGTTGTTGTGTCTCACAAAGCGTGGCCTTCTCCTCCTGCGCCTCCTCCTGTTCCATCACGTGTGCTGCTGCTGCTGCTGCTGCTGGGTTAGCGTTGCCGCGTGGTCCCTGTTTATTGAACCTCTTATCTTTATTACATTTATGACTACATGGCGGTACAAAGCATGCTATCCGCACGCTTTTTGTCCTCATGCAAGGCCTGGGTTGTTGTGTCTCACAAAGCGTGGCCTTCTCCTCCTGCGCCTCCTCCTGTTCCATCACGTGTGCTGCTGCTGCTGCTGCTGCTGGGTTAGCGTTGCCGCGTGGTCCCTGTTTATTGAACCTCTTATCTTTATTACATTTATGACTACATGGCGGTACAAAGCATGCTATCCGCACGCTTTTTGTCCTCATGCAAGGCCTGGGTTGTTGTGTCTCACAAAGCGTGGCCTTCTCCTCCTGCGCCTCCTCCTGTTCCATCACGTGTGCTGCTGCTGCTGCTGCTGCTGGGTTAGCGTTGCCGCGTGGTCCCTGTTTATTGAACCTCTTATCTTTATTACATTTATGACTACATGGCGGTACAAAGCATGCTATCCGCACGCTTTTTGTCCTCATGCAAGGCCTGGGTTGTTGTGTCTCACAAAGCGTGGCCTTCTCCTCCTGCGCCTCCTCCTGTTCCATCACGTGTGCTGCTGCTGGGTTAGCGTTGCCGCGTGGTCCCTGTTTATTGAACCACTTATCTTTATTACATTTATGACTGCATGGTGGTACAAAGCATGCTATCCGCACGCTTCTTGTCCTCATGCAAGGCCTGGGTTGTTGTGTCTCAAAGCGTGGCCTTCTCCTCCTGCGCCACCCTCCTCCTGTTCCATCACGTGTGCTGCTGCTGGATTAGCATTACCGGTCCCTTTTCCTGGAACCTCTTATATGTATTACATTTATGACTGCATGCCGACAAAAAGCATGTTACCTGTGCAAAGAAAACAGACATTTCCCGCATTTAAAAGACAGTTTTCCCTTTGAAACTTTAAAATCGATTTTCTCAAAAACTATAAGCTCTTTTTGCTAATTTTTTTTTTCCTCTTGTACCCACTCCCAAGGTGCACATACCCTGTAAATTTGGGGTATGTAGCATGTAAGGAGGCTTTACAAACCACAAAAGTTCGGGTCCCCATTGACTTCCATTATGTTCGGAGTTCGGGTCGAACACCCGAACATCGCGGCCATGTTCGGCCTGTTCGGCCCGAACCCGAACATCTAGATGTTCGCCCAACACTAACACCCACTAATTACCCATCAATCACCCATCAATCACCCCCTATCACCACCTGTCACTGTTACCTATCAGATCAGACCCTAATCTGCCCCTTGCGGGCACCCAATCACCCGCCAACACGCTCAGATTGCCCTCAGACCCCCCCCCTTATCAATTCGCCAGTGCATTAATTACATCTGTCCTTCCCTGTAATAACCCACTGATCACCTGTCAATCACCTGCCAATCACCTATCACCCATCAATCACCCCCTGTCACTGCCACCCAACAATCAGCCCCTAACCTGCCCCTTGCGGGCAATCTGATCACCCACCCACACCAATAGATCGCCCGCAGATCCGACATCAGATCACCACCCAAGCGCAGTGTTTCCATCTATTCTCTCCTCTAAACACCCACTAATTACCCATCAATCACCCATCAATCACTCCCTATCACCACCTGTCACTGTTACCTATCAGATCAGACCCTAATCTGCCCCTTGCGGGCACCCAATCGCCCGACTACACGCTCAGATTGCCCTCAGACCCGCCCTTATCAATTCGCCAGTGCAATATTTACATCTGTTCTCCCCTGTAATAACCCACTGATTACCTGTCAATCACCTATCAATCACCCCCTGTCACTGCCACCCATCAATCACCCCCTGTCACTGCCACCCATCAATCACCCGCTGTCACTGCCACCCATCAATCAGCCCCTAACCTGCCCCTTGCGGGCAAACTGATCACCCACCCACACCAATAGATCGCCCGCAGATCCGACATCAGATCACCACCCAAGCGCAGTGTTTCCATCTATTCTCTACCCTAAACACCCACTAATTACCCATCAATCACCCCCTGTCACTGCTACCTATCAGATTAGACCCCTATCTGCCCCTAGGGCACTCAATCACCCGCCCACACCCTCAGAATGCCCTCAGACCCCAGCCCTGATCACCTCGCCAGTGCATTGCTTGCATCTATTCCCCCCTCTAATCACACCTTGAGACACCCATCAATCACCTCCTGTCACCCCCCTAGCACTCCTATCCATCAGATCAGGCCCAATACAACCTGTCATCTAAAAGGCCACCCTGCTTATGACCGGTTCCACAAAATTCGCCCCTTCATAGACCACCTGTCATCAAAATTTGCAGATGCTTATACCCCTGAACAGTCATTTTGAGACATTTGGTTTCCAGACTACTCACGGTTTTGGGCCTGTAAAATGCCAGGGCGGTATAGGAACCCCACAAGTGACCCCATTTTAGAAAAAAAAGACACCCCAAGGTATTATGTTAGGTGTATGACGAGTTCATAGAAGATTTTATTTTTTGTCAAAAGTTAGCGGAAATTAATTTTTATTGGTTTTTTTTCACAAAGTGTCATTTTTCACTAACTTGTGACAAAAAATAAAATCTTCTATGAACTCGCCATACACCTAACGGAATACCTTGGGGTGTCTTCTTTCTAAAATGGGGTCACTTGTGGGGTTCCTATACTGCCCTGGCATTTTAGGGGCCCTAAACCGCGAGGAGTAGTCTAGAAAACAAATGCTTCAAAATGACCTGTGAATAGGACGTTGGGCCCCTTAGCGCACCTAGGCTGCAAAAAAGTGTCACACATGTGGTACCGCCGTACTCAGGAAAAGTAGTATAATGTGTTTTGGGGTGTATTTTTACACATACCCATGCTGGGTGGGAGAAATTTCTATGTAAATGGACAATTGTGTGTAAAAAAATCAAACAATTGTCATTTACAGAGATATTTCTCCCACTTAGCATGGGTATGTGTAAAAATACACCCCAAAACGCATTATACTACTTCTCCTGAGTACAGCGGTACCACATGTGTGGCACTTTTTTACACCCTAAGTACGCTAAGGGGCCCAAAGTCCAATGAGTACCTTTAGGATTTCACAGGTCATTTTGCGACATTTGGTTTCAAGACTACTCCTCACGGTTTAGGGCCCCTAAAATGCCAGGGCAGTATAGGAACCCCACAAATGACCCCATTCTAGAAAGAAGACACCCAAAGGTATTCCGTACGGAGTATGGTGAGTTCATAGAAGATTTTATTTTTTGTCACAAGTTAGCGGAAAATGACACTTTGTGAAAAAAAAACTATTAAAATCTATTTCCGCTAACTTGTGACAAAAAAATAAAAACTTCTATGAACTCACCATACTCCTAACGGAATACCATGGGGTGTCTTCTTTCTAAAATGGGGTCATTAGTGGGGTTCCTATACTGCCCTGGCATTTTAGGGGCCCTAAACCGTGAGGAGTAGTCTTGAAACAAAAATGACCTGTGAAATCCTAAAGGTAATCATTGGACTTTGGGCCCGCTTAGTGCAGTTAGGGTGCAAAAAAGTGCCACACATGTGGTATCGCTGTACTCGGGAGAAGTAGTACAATGTGTTTTGGGGTGTATTTTTACACATACCCATGCTGGGTGGGAGAAATACCTCTGTAAATGACAATCTTTTGATTTTTTTACACACAATTGTCCATTTACAGAGGTATTTCTCCCACCCAGCATGGGTATGTGTAAAAATACACCCCAAAACACATTGTACTACTTCTCCTGAGTATGGCGATACCACATGTGTGGCACTTTTTTGCACCCTAACTGCGCTAAAGGGCCCAAAGTCCAATGAGTACCTTTAGGATTTCACAGGTCATTTTGAGAAATTTCGTTTCAAGACTACTCCTCACGGTTTAGGGCCCCTAAAATGCCAGGGCAGTATAGGAACCCCACAAATGACCCCATTTTAGAAAGAAGACACCCCAAGGTATTCCGTTAGGAGTATGGTGAGTTCATAGAAGTTTTTATTTTTTGTCAAAAGTTAGCGGAAATTGATTTTAATTGTGTTTTTTCACAAAGTGTCATTTTCCGCTAACTTGTGACAAAAAATAAAATCTTCTATGAATTCGCCATACTACTAACGGAATACCTTGGGGTGTCTTCTTTCTAAAATGGGGTCATTTGTGGGGTTCCTATACTGCCCTGGCATTTTAGGGGCCCTAAACCGTGAGAAGTAGTCTTGAAACGAAATTTCTCAAAATGACCTGTGAAATCCTAAAGGTACTCATTGGACTTTGGGCCCTTTAGCGCAGTTAGGGTGCAAAAAAGTGCCACACATGTAGTATCGCCGTACTCAGGAGAAGTAGTATAATGTGTTTTGTGGTGTATTTTTACACATACCCATGTTGAGTGGGAGAAATATCTCTGTAAATGGACAATTGTGTGTAAAAAAAATTAACAAATTGTCATTTACAGAGATATTTCTCCCACCCAGCATGGGTATGTGTAAAAATACACCCCAAAACACATTATACTACTTCTCCTGAGTACGGCAATACCACATGTGTGGCACTTTTTTGCAGCCTAACTGCGCTAAGGGGTCCAAAGTCCAATGAGCACCTTTAGGCTTTACAGGGGTGCTTACAATTTAGCACCCCCCAAAATGTCAGGACAGTAAACACACCCCACAAATGTTCCCATTTTGGAAAGTAGACCCTTCAAGGTATTCAGAGAGGGGCATGGTGAGTCCGTGGCAGATTTCATTTTTTTTGGTCGCAAGTTAGAAGAAATGGAAACTTTTTTTTTTTTTTCTCACAAAGTGTCATTTTCCGCTTACTTGTGACAAAAAATAATATCTTCTATGAACTCACTATGCCTCTCAGTGAATACTTTGGGATGTCTTCTTTCCAAAATGGGGTCATTTGGGGGGTATTTATACTATCCTGGAATTCTAGCCCCTCATGAAACATGACAGGGGGTCAGAAAAGTCAGAGATGCTTGAAAATGGGAAAATTCACTTTTTGCACCATAGTTTGTAAACGCTATAACTTTTACCCAAACCAATAAATATACACTGAATGGGTTTTTTTTAATCAAAAACATGTTTGTCCACATTTTTCGCGCTGCATGTATACAGAAATTTTACTTTATTTGAAAAATGTCAGCACAGAAAGTTAAAAAAATCATTTTTTTGCCAAAATTCATGTCTTTTTTGATGAATATAATAAAAAGTAAAAATCGCAGGAGCAATCAAATAGCACCAAAAGAAAGCTTTATTAGTGACAAGAAAAGGAGCCAAAATTCATTTAGGTGGTAGGTTGTATGAGCGAGCAATAAACCGTGAAAGCTGCAGTGGTCTGAATGGAAAAAAAGTGGCCGGTCCTTAAGGGGTAGAAAGCCCTAGGTCCTCAAGTGGTTAAAACTGGATTTCAAAGAGTGATAGGATTAGATTACAGTTAGACTAAATTTATGGATTAAGAGTAGGATTAAGTGTTCCTTTGGAATATAGCTAATGATAGAATGGGTTTGTTTAAGACAAAGAGGGTTAAGGTTTGGCGAAGAAGGAAGGTGAAGGATAGTGTTAGTTTAGTCCTGGACAAAAATTACAACTATCAGGGGTAGCACTATACCCCTGATTTTCAACAGTGCTAGTTATGAGATAGATGAGGTTGGAAGTAGACTCATATGGTCAATATTAATTTTTAATGGCTCTGGTAAAAATGTAAGATGCAGTGCTTAGGGGGTTAAGAGTCAATATTTAACGTGCCTCTCATTCCCTGCAGTCAGCCGCTGGTCTTCTTGTTACTCGTATACATCCCGGTGTCTAGAGATGGCCGAACATCAGATTTTGGGTTTGCGAACCACGAACGTGAACATCTGTAAAGGAGTTTGCAAGAAACGTTCATAAGAACCGGGCGAACTGCCATAGACTTCAATGGGCAGGTGAATTTTAAAACATACAGAGATTATTTCTGGCTACAAAAGTGATAGAAAAGTTGTTTCAAGGGGTCTAATACCTGAAGGGGGGCATGCCGGAGTGGGATACATACCAAAAGTCCCTCGGAAAATTACGTATTTGACGCAGAGTAGGGTTATAATCCCTAAAGGGCAGAAATCACATTACATTCCTAAATTGGAGGCATAAAGTGCTTTAAAACATCTTGTATGTGTATACATGGATCAGGTAGTGTAAGTAGTATAATGCTTCACACTGACAGACCAAACTCACTGTTTAATGCACCGCAAACAGCTGTTTGTGTAGTGATGGCCGTGCTGGTGTGCACTTGGCGAGAGCGCAGGCGATATGGTCAGGCTGAGGTAGCTCAATGACAGAACAACAGTGACTGTCTGGCTGATCGAATTTGGTCTGTCCAAATTTGTCTGTGTAACTAACACAGACAGATACCAATTATAGATACAGTTGGAAGCAAGCTTATGATAGACAGTGTGCTGGCTTGCTTGCAATATAGATAGAAGCGTATAGTACAATTACACAGCCCAGCAATGACTGTGGCCGGCCTGTATGCAGTGTGACCAGTGTCGCACACACACACACACACACACACAAAACAAATAGAACAATACAAGCCCTCAAAAGGGCTTTGGATTTGAGGTGCTTTCAGCAATCAGCAACACACAGAAGCGCCTAGCTAATTGTCCCTGTCTCTGCAGAAATGTATCTACCTTCCACTCACTACAGTAGCAGCACCAGACTTAGAACATGTCCAGTGCTGCTGCATTTGTATAGGGGGGGTGGGGGTCTGTGGGTGAGTGCAGCCTGATTGGCTGCCATGTGTCTGCTAACTGTGATGTAGAGAGTCAAACTTTAGCTTAATGACGAGGTATAGGGGGTGAGTCGAATGCGCTATGTGTTCACGTCCCACTGCCGACGCGAACAGCTGAATTTCGTGCAAACTACCTGCCCGGCTACCTGCTCGGGCCATCTCTACCTCTACCTGGCGTTCGGGCCATCTCTACCTATACCTGCCGACTTGGCTGACCTTTAACCAGGACAGTTTTTGCTTCTGTCTGGTGAATAATTACAGACAGAAGTATGCACACTCCCCTGCCTCCTCCATCCTAGCGTCTGCGCTCCCCTGAAAAGCAAGCGTCAGATGCTAGGTAAAGTTGCGCTCATTTGATCGGCTATTAGTTACATTTTCAATGAGAAAAATGTGTTCATATGCGGAAAAAAAATCACATTCACCAGCCAGTACACTGCACACATGAGGATATTATTTAAACATTCAAAGAGAAAATGCATTTGTATGCCTAAGTAAATTGTGTTTATGAGCCAGTATACTGCACACACACAGCTATTTATATGCAGTGGCTGAATGGTTAAGGGCTCTGCCTCTGACACAGGAGACCAGGGTTTGAATCTCGGCTCTGCCTGTTCAGTAAGCCAGCACCTATTTAGTAGGAGACCTTGGGCCAATCTCTCTAACACTGCTACTGCCTATAGAGCACGTCCTAGTGGCTGCAGCTCTGGCGCTTTGAGTCCGCCAGGAGAAAAGCACAATATAAGTGTTCTGTGTTTGTTTGTTTGTTTAAATAATAAATGCAAAACATCTGTTTGTATGTGTAAAAACATAGTGAAGGAAATTAAGCTATTAGATTTAATTGCAGCTAGTGATTATGTTTACATGCAAAAAATTTTACGTGTAATCCCCAAATTTTGCATTGCAATTACGATGTGTAATTGCAAATTATGATGGGTAATTATGCATGGGGTAATTTCTGCTCACCACTAGTGGTAAATAGGTCTAGTTAGACTATTGAGCATCTGCATAGGGGTTTATGATGTGGAAATGTTCCCACTATACACTGCACAGGAGATACCTGCACTGCAAGAGTTCTGGTGGATGGTCTTGAATGATCAGTAGTGTCTAATATAGGTTTCTCACAGCTATACTGCTAATATGCCAGTTCCCCCGTGGGATTTGGTGCTTTCTATGAGACAGGGGCTCAGGCTAGGAAGCTAGTCCACACCAGGATTTGGTAATCTCCCAGAGAGAGGGGCTTTAGGTGGGATATAAAAGCCTCATTAGCGCAGTTCAAATTATTCCTACTCTGGGAAGTACATAGCTGTGTTGGACTGACCAACCAAAGCATCCTGAGCCTTTTTCTGCTGCATGAAATCTGGCTTGTGGTTTTTAGTTTGATTTGAAACAAACAGGATATTTGTTTTTCCTGTAGAAAGAATTCTCACTCTTAAGTTGTATTTAGTTGCACATCTAGTGACAAGTTTTTTGTTTGTTTGTTTTTTTAATGTATGTTTTATAAACAATTTTGTTTTCTGTTAATATTGTAACTCACCTGTTCTGCACAGCAGAAATAAAGCACTAATTTTGGTAATGTACAACGACTGTCTCCAGACTTACTTCACGCTGTAGCTATTCTAGTTGTTGTGGCATTGTAGTTGGTCACATTCTCTATTAAATGCCATTCTAGAGTGTTGTTACCAATCTTCCTTTTTTCAGTACAATAAGAGACAGCTTGACCTGTCCTGGTTGGGAACAGGCTTTTACACCTCATGTCTTTGGGGGTCCGCAGTTTTAGTTTCAACACCTCACATCCTTACCCATTTTTTTTGTTTGTTTTAGTAGGAAGGAAGTTTATTGGATTTTGTATAGAAAATTAAGGGCATCATGTGAATTTAATAATGGATGTAATGTTAGTTACAATTATGATTAATAATGATAAAAAACATATCTTTGGATAATGTTTTTATTGTGCATGTCCTGCTTGTATGGTTAATGCGCACGGTTTACTTCGTATATTTACGTGGTGAAATTTGCCTTCTTAAAACAGAAGGAAATTTGCAATAATTCAGCTGCAAGTGAACATTTTTGGTTACCCACAATGCAGAACTACTGAATATGCAAATTATCCCTTTTCACCCCTGTAAGCCAGGCAAGCATCCGGAACCACTGGTGTATAACAAGCCTATAGCTTTAAATATTACACAGCCACACCAACCCCACATGTAGACTGTTTTGGGCTTTTGCTCCTCATCAGTACATGGCAGGGATTAATATGGTTTTATGGGATAGGGCTTGGACCAGTACAACAGTGTAACCAAGCAGCTCGGATTGACCCAAACCACTAGGAATGTATAGGGATGTAAAAGAGACTGAAAAGCCCTTCTAATAAGCAACACTTGGTGAAATTTGCCTTCTTAAAACAGAAGGAAATTTGCAATAATGCAGCTATAAGTGAACATTTGTGGTTACCCACAATGCACCACTACTGAATATGCAAATATATTGATATATTTACAAACCCATAATTAGCTGTAAGTGACTGGAGTCATGAGGTACTTAGCCATGAGATCTGTCCCAGCATATAATTTCATGAGTAAGAACCAGAGAGGTAACAATGTGTTGGATTATGTCTTCATTGAATGGATATTATATAGAGTTAGTAACTTTCTTCAATTTTATCCAGCGGTGAATGTTTAAACACCTTACAGTAAACTATAAACTCAACAGGTTTCACTGTACAGTACCACTCTGTAATCAAGAGGCACGGTTGACTGTCATGTTTCACTGTACTATGTCGCATGCGTATTATAATGCCGCCAGTGACATGGGTACAGGGTGAGCCAAATGATGGCTCACCTGGTGCCGCTCACATTTCTGGCGGCGTTAAATACTGTTCACCTCTGAGTCATAGCAACACTGAGGGAGATGTAATTTGGGGTCCAGCGATCACCAGAACCTCGAATTACCCTTGTATGGGGTGCACACTATAGCATTAGTGTTATAGCGGCGCCCAGCTTCAGCGAGTTCCAAGCAACAAAATAACCTGCTTTGGCCATGTCTCATAGAAAAGCCATGATACAGTGAAATATGTTGAGACAAGAGACACTTATCTTCTTTCTGTTTCTTCAGCGTGGATATTTTTTTGCTGTGAAAGAGGAAATTCAAGTATGTATTGATTTACTACCTAGATTCTTCCTTACAATCTTATAGCACCAGTCCTGTTCATTTAATGTCTTTTTGCAAGTACTTTGCTTTTATTGTTTGCTGTTTTTTTTTCTGCTGCTCCAGTGTGGATATTCATATGCGCTGACTGTACAAACACAACTATGCATTCATCTACAGTGGGGTTCTCCACTATTGTATTAGTTATTTCCATCCAATTCAACGAATTACCTGTCAGGGTTCTTGTGAACTGTCGGTGTTCTGTTGATCCAGTCACTGGTGGTATCAAAAGGCGAGCAGCCCCAGGGCGTGGGGTCTAAGCAAGCACAGGTCACCCCGCAAGGGATGATGGGCCATCACCTCTATTGGGTGGTGGACTACTTTGCTGCCTGGTGCTCGCCAGGTCAAGTCCCCCAGGACTACTGCACCAGTGATGGGAAGAACAGAGGGTACCTGAGAGTATAGGAGAGGGGCTTGAGCAGAGTGGACCATGAGCTATCAGGCTTTGACAGGCTTTCAAGGCAGAAAAGCCTAACCTTAGGGATCCCAGGAAGGAACTGGAAAGAAGGGGAAATCCCAGGAAGGGAGCTGGCTGTATGGTTCCTGGAAGGCAATGGACAGACAGGGGGAATCCCAGGTAAGAAGATGACAGCTACGGTCCCAGGAGTACTGTACTAACTGCCGGGGTAAGTCCCAGATATACTGGCAGTCAGAGGTAATCCCTGGAAGGGAACGGACAGGCAGGGAAATCCAGGAGGCTGCGGGTGACTGGAGAGCTCCCGGAGGAAACTGGCAGGCTGAGGAAAACCCAGGGACTCTTCAGGTGACAGGAAGGTTCCAGGAGGGAACCGGCAGGCTCAGGAAAACCCCAGAGAAGCTGGGGGAAGGTATGTGAGGAGGGAGACAGACAGGTGACTGCAGGCAACCAGGGATGCAGGCTGGGAAGTGCAAGGAAGGGAACAAGACTGGAGAGCTGGGATAACTGGCTGGTGAAGTTATTGCAGGGAGACTGACTGGAATCATACAGGTGACTGACAGGCAGGGATCAGTTAGACCTATGCAAGATTGCAGACTTACAGACAGGCAGGCAGGCAGACAGAAAGGCAAAGGGAAAGAGGGATAGCTAAAGAGGAAAATGACTTGGAGGGATCCTGGAAGGGAGAGGGCAGGGCTTATATACCCTGCCTCTCAATTACTAAGAGGGGCAGTATAGCCGTCGGCCACTGCACATAAGGGGAATAGGCGTGGATGCACACCTAGCAAAAGCAGACGATGAACCCGGAAACACATCGGGTTGGTTTCCTTTGCCATGTGGACAGAAGGAGAGAGGAGCTGAATGGGATTCGGTGGCCGGAGAGCCAGCGCAGGAACGAAGCGAGGTAAGTATAAGTAATCATGACATTACCATTCCGTTATATGGAAAACAGCTCTACGGAAATGAAATTAGTGAAAGTTGATGGTTTTGCAACATGTGGCCTTATTTTTTGTAGGAGCCCACTTTAATTTGAATAATCAATATTATAAAACGTAATCTTTCTTGGTAAGGGAACTTTAGCACACGTTTGTTAAAATAAATAAAATCAATGATTTACAAAGTACACATTAATATAAAATATCTTCACAATTAGTAGCTAAGTCAATTCTGTACACACACATGTTATGTTTATTAGTGGAATTGGTAAAGTACTAGTTTTATTTTGTTAAAAGAAAAAAAAACATATTTGTAGATCATAAAAATAAAGAAAAACTGTGTGACATACCTGTACCAGTAAGATTTACACTATTCAATTGCAATATGCTACTAACCCCTAACATAAAATTATACAGGAGAAAGTAAAAACCTCAAAGGAAACTGCAGCCAATATTTATTTCATTATCAGAGTAGTCATAGTGCAATGAATACATGATATAGTACTAGCATTGCAAACCAATTTCCTCCTGTCTATATTACAGAATAAAGCAATAAATTCCAAAGTGTATGTTTTTTATTGAGAAAACATAAAAGGAACTGCAAACGTGGAATTAAATTCCTTAAATCAACTGGTTTAATGGACATAAAACTTATTAGTTAACTGTCACTGTGTCTGAAAAGATGAAGCTGACATCACTGTTCCTTATAGACCACTAAAAGCAGTATTCGCTATACAAAAAAAAAAAAAAAAAAGAATGACTGTGTTAATGAATGCCATAATAAATATAAGATAATATTCTTTCAAGAAGGAATAAAACATTTAAAGAACATTAAATTGCTATTGATTAATATTTTTATTGTACTCCATTTTAATTACCCATAATGGCATGAATACATCAGAAGGATAGGTGAAAATGAAAGAAATAGGCTTTTGTGGAATCCTAAAATAATTTCTTAATTATTTTACTGTCAGTAACACATAAATACTTTTATGTGCTGAACAAATATTTTAAAACAAGAATGCAGCAAACAATTTGTAGTCCAAAATGTAACCAAATTGGAAATCTGTATAGGGCATATGATCACTTTATAAGTGCTTAGGGCGGGGACCCTCTAGAAATTTCTGCAGCACTTTAAAAGTGCTGCAGTGCTGTGTGCAGTGATTCCTAGGGCAATTGCGCTTGCGATTCCCGGTGCTTTAAAGTGCTGTACAGTAAACTATATTGAATGTGGATGTGCGGCTTCTGTCTGTAGTCCCACCCCTAAATGAAGCATTCATAGGTGCTTCTCTAGGACCAATCAGAGAAGAGCCTGTGACCTCTTCTGCTAGGGGCGGAGCTACAGACGATAGCCAGAAATATGGCATTCAGCACAAACACACTTACAAATGCTGCATGTCCTGTGATTGAGTTTACCCCTAATTGCAATCACACTAGTGTGTTCCCAACCTCTCACTTTCATTGGCAAGGTGTTTTGGGGAATCGCCAGTGATTGTCAGCGATCCCAAAACACTGCCAACAATGTCCTAGTGGCTCCCAGCCCTTACCCTAATTCAAAAGTGTTTGTCTACTTTTCTCAATCACATTTAAGCTTTACATTAGAGATGGGACAAATCCCAGATGCTCTCAAATCAGAATCAGGATCCAAATCCTGAAAGGTTCTCAAATTTCTCCATCCTTTCAAATCTCAAATCTTTAAATCCTGTACATAAAAAAAACATACTTAACCACTTGAGGACCGCAGTGTTAAACCCACCTAAAGACCAAGCCATTTTTCTGTAAATGGGCCACTGCAGCTTTAAGTCCTTGCTGCAGGGCCACACAACTCAGCACACAAGTGATCCCCCCTCTTCTTCCCACCAACAGAGCTTTCTGTTGGTGGACAAAAAGTAGGGATAATAAAAATTGCACCCTGCAGGAAAACACAGAGACAACAGGAGCCCAAATGGTGCAGTATGTCACAGTACCAGAAGCATGTAAAATATGCAAATGTATTATACTCACAAAGGTGGGTTGCAGAAGGGCAACCGACCAATTGAAGCAGGTGGAGATGTATAACCCCGACTCCACTCGGGTGACCAGACAGAGCTGGTGATGGTCGCACTCTTGATAAAAAGCAAACCTCAAATGACCTAAACTGGTCAAAGAGGGTTGATCCCCCTCCAAAAGGAGGGTGAAGGCACAAGGTAAAGGGGGAAGAGGCGCCCAGAGCAGATAAAATACGTTAAAAACAAATAAAATGAAAAAAGTGAGGTGGCTTACCTCAATGAAGACAAATTCACGTATTAATTGAATTTTATTGCACTGGCAACGCGTTTCGTGGGTGCATACCCACTTCCTCAGGCCAAATAGCAGTGCCTACAATCACCAGACAAGGCGCTTAATGCCACAGCACTAACAGCATATCAAAAACATAACTCTACCTTTAACAAATAGTACAGACAACATTGTATAATGAGAATCAAAAAATAAATAAATAACAGCATTCAAACAAATTTATGCATATAGAATTTGATTTCAACTACCAGAGGCAACTATCAGTGCCAGAGCAGTTACATGCAATTTAAATAAGGTTATAATATGCACACAAAATACATGACTGTAGTGCATTCAACGCTCAAATGCTTTGCATAAATTTGTATGCACGTGTAGCGGATATGGTTCCATGTATTTTCCGGCCACCAAAGGGAGCAAGAGTCTAGGGAAAGATTCAGACAATAGTAGTGACTTGTGTGAGGAAAAGTCACCAGAGGGAGCTCTAAGTGATCGGAATAATATATATAAAAATTATAATTATTAATATTATTATTATATTATTATTATTTTATTTTTTTATATTATTATTATTATTATTTTATATTTATTTATTATTATTTATAATTTTTATATATATTATTCCGATCACTTAGAGCTCCCTCTGGTGACTTTTACTCACACAAGTCACTACTATTGTCTGAATCTTTCCCTAGACTCTTGCTCCCTTTGGTGGCCGGAAAATTCCAGTCTTTATACTTTGGGCGAATTGCCATTACCTAAAATGACTATTAGAGCATCTGATGTCATGTGTGATGACACCATGACACTATCCAATCACAGCAGTCTGCCTCTGATCTGAGACAGCTGCTGATTAAATCCAAAGCTATTTAGGAGAGGCACCACTACCTGGAAAAATAGAGGCGCCTTATTTGTGGCTACAAGCACTATTAGGTAAGAAATGTACTTGCTTAATTAATCAACTTGCTCCCTCTTATGGGGTTATGCTCCTACTACAGTTATATTGTCCTATGGGCATAGAGTACTATTACCACAGTGTTTATCCCCTTCCACTGCCATGCTAATCTCTTTTTATACAGAGTGCTGTTTATACAGCACAACATATACCCTTTTCCCTATACTAAACATTCTATGTAAGCATTTACGTCACGCAGAGTGTCATTTATACAGTGCAGCACATACCACAGAATGCTGTTTATATGGTGCATTTACCAATCCTGTTGATATGATGCACACCGCTCTGTCCCCTTTTACCCTTTTGGAGTGTTCCATTCATGCAGCCCTCCCTGGAACCATACATTACAAGACCATATAGCACATTTATCTTTAGGCACATGTTTTTGTTCTTATTTATTAATGACATGCTATTTTTATAAGCAATATTACACTGGGGACCTACTCCAGTGCAGCTGCATTTGTTTAATGTGTAGTATGCCTAGTCTATGAGATTTAATGTTTAATCTTTTATATATATTTTTTATGCAATCCTATAGCATTAGCTTTTATACTTGTGTATTATGCACATATTTTAGCATGACCTCATGTACTAAAATAACTTTTGTTTAAATGGAACCATATCCGCTAAACGTGCATGCAAATTTATGCAAAGCATTTGAGCGTTGAATGCACTACAGTCATGTATTTTGTGTGCATATTATAACCTTATTTAAATTGCATGTAACTGCTCTGGCACTGATAGTTGCCTCTGGTAGTTGAAATCAAATTCTATATGCATAAATTTGTTTGAATGCTGTTATTTATTTATTTTTTGATTCTCATTATACAATGTTGTCTGTACTATTTGTTAAAGGTAGAGTTATGTTTTTGATATGCTGTTAGTGCTGTGGCATTAAGCGCCTTGTCTGATGATTGTAGGCACTGCTATTTGGCCTGAGGAAGTGGGTATGCACCCACGAAACGCGTTGCCAGTGCAATAAAATTCTATTAATACGTGAATTTGTCTTCATTGAGGTAAGCCACCTCACTTTTTTCATTTTATTTGTTTTTAACGTATTTTATCTGCTCTGGGCGCCTCTTCCCCCTTTACCTTTCTGTTGGTGGGGTCAGATCGCTCCCCCAGTGCTTATTTTTTTAAAGAAATATTTATGTTATTTATTTTTCAATAATGTTTCCCTATTTTTTTATTTATTTTCTATTTCCCCCTCTCTCCCTCCCCCCGCCAGGCAATGGCCTATGAGAGCCGATCCCTCTTCTGTCTCCCAGGGGGACAACCATGTCACACGGCCATTCCCAGTACATCGCTGCCTTACATCGCAGCTCTGTACAACAATAAAAGACGGCGGTTTCACCATCTAACAGTCTCCCACCGATGATCGCTGCTGGGAGACTGACGGCGAAGTGGAGCTCCGCCATCAGGGCGGGGATGAGCATGCATCGGCAAACCACGTCCCACGTCCCTTACGTGTTAGGCGATCCTGGGGCTGCCACCTCAGCCACGCTCATTGCGACAACCTCTAAAGTAAGGGGGTAGGGAGACTTACATATTTTTTTTCCTACACAATACCAGTTAAATGGATGTCCAGCTGATACTCTGCCTCTAATGCTAGCCATAGACCTTGAACAAGCATACAGAACAGATGTTTTGCATCATGCTTGCTTCAGGTGGGTGCATCAGACAGACACACTACTATTGCATGAAAACACACATAAAATAAAACGTTTATTAGGTTCATATATTCCTAGAAAGTAGACACAGTGCTGTACATTCTGGTGTCCCGTATATAGACACAAAAAATAACAAACCCCCCAACCACAACAAAAATCAAACTGCCAGCATGACAGCCTCTGTCTCTGACAGGGGCTGTCATGCTGGCAGTTTGATTTTTGTTGTGGTGGGGGGTTTGTTATTTTTCACTAGTTCACTGTATATATGTATGTCTCCTGACAAAGCTTAATGTTAGTATTGGGTGAAACATGTTGAGTGTGTGTGCGGTGTAGGGGGTGAAACATCCATCTCACCTACTGCCTGCTTTGATGTATTTAGGAACAATACTTATCCTGGGTCATATGTATGTACACCATTTTTGAGTGTGAACATGATATGACAACTCCTCTCTATTGTATGTGTATTTGACCTTGGGGTAGGAAATCAGAATATTGTGAGGCAAAGATATTAATTGACAACTTGCCCCACTGCTACATACTCCTTTGTGTCTATATACGGGGCACAGAAAGTAGTTATAAGTTGCCCGAATCTGACTAGGTACATGTGTTTTTTTTTGTTTGTTTGTTGTTTTTTTCTCTCAGCTGAAATGATCATTAGTTGATGGTGTTAGGTGAAAAACTAGCGTAGTACAGTTTTACCCTGCGTCACTGACCTCTCCTCTAACAATATATATGCACTATTACTTTCATATAGTTTTCTATATTCAACTGAATATTTACTGGGCAATATGCACTAGACCTTTTTGTCCTCTATGCTGCAATTAGTCACTTTTACCCTCATTTGACAATAAACAAGATCCACTTTTCTATGATCCATGCATAGCATGGAAAATGCACATTATGACCCATACATTTGCACTATAGGATAATATCAATTGTGTATGCTATACTATTGTGTTTACACTATACTATGCATTCAACTATGGTCATGATGATTTATTAGAACCCTATTATGCATTTTAATTTGGCATACATTTTTTCTTTTCTTATTTTTCTTCACTATTATATTATAATACTGTCTATAGAATGTTATGGAAATAACTCTTCTATGTAACCTATAATTAAATGTCATGGAAACTACGTGATACTTGAATTTAATGAAAACAAAAGTAGGCATTACTAACATAGTTGAAGAAAATTAGGTACTGATTACAACCTCTTTTGCAGTATCATAGCTAAGGAGCTGTGGGCCCCGATGCAAGTTTTACATGCCCCCCCCCCCCAAGCACTCTATACATAACAATTGATATGGTGTAACAAAACCTGCCAAGGACAAACACAGGGTCAGAGGTGCAAAAAGGGGATGGGGAACAGTTTGTTAATGATTACCACTATTCAAAGCATCTATAGAAGTGATTATTACCAGCAGAGGACCAATAGAGAGTTATTACTGGGATAGAGGGTGGACCCTTTGGGGTCCCTCTGGCCCAAGACCCATGTTGCGTTCACTACCTCTGCACCCCATATTGCTACGCCCCTGCTCTTTTGCATAGCAGAGAGTGAGGTGAAGTTAATGAAGCAACTTTGCAGGGAGTGGTACCATCTCAGAATGAATTTTAGCATGCCTCACAATGTGATTTCCAACATGAATACTTAAAGATGAAAAGACTGAGCACAATGTTTTACTTATAAATGGAGTCTGAAATCTTTACTCCATATGTGGGCATATTTAGAAATGTTAGGTTTCCCCTTTTGCTAGATTGATAGAAGATAAGACTGTGGCAAGACTGTTACATCTTTGGCTCATCATGCAGGATTTGTGTATGATGTAGAGTAGGAGAAGGTATGATTCCTCAGTATGTAAAATGAACTATCAAATATGGAGGAGGAGGGGTGATGGTCCGAGGCTTCATTGCTACATCCTGAGTTGGTGATTTACATAGGCTAGTAAAAAGCACCAAGAATAAAAATGGCAGTAGCATTCTGCAGTGCCAGGTAGTACTCTCTGTTATGTTTAGGGGTTGATCCAACAGCAAGATAATGATGACCCAAAACATACAGTAAGTCCAAGCTAAGCTGTGCCAGAACTACCTCAGGAAAAAAAAATACAATTGTAAGTTTGTCAATGTGGAGAGGCCAGCACAGCCTTTAGACTTAAATCCCAACCATTTAGTTTTGAATTAATTGGACAGAAGATTACAAGCAAAGAAACCTTCAAGCGCCACATATGTATGGGAACATCTGCAAATGATTTGAGAAGAAATCTAAAAAAAAAAAATTTGATTCCATTGTAAAAAGAATACCATTAGTGCTTTATTTCTGCACCCACCCAGCACCTGTGCTGCACTGGACTTGAGCACCGCCATCGGCAGTTATGTTAATTACAGCTGTAGTGGTACTTACTGTGTAATTTGGGTGCTGGCATAAGCCATAGCAGGAATTACAAAAAAATCCCTGCAATTTATCGTATTTTCTGCCGTATAAGACACACCTAAATTTAAAGGGCAAAAACCAGGGGGGAAAAATATACTAAACCTGGTGCATGCATATTCCAGGAGTGTCTTATACATGTTCTGCCCCTAATAGTGTCCTACTGTGTCCTCTTGTCTCCACCATTGTGTCCCCCATGTCTGCCCTAAGTGTCCTCCTGTGTCCCCATGTGTCATCATGTCTCCCCATGTGTCCTCTGTGTCTCCCATGCCTGCTCCATGTGTCTGCCTATGTCCCCCATGCCTGCTTCATGTGTCTGTCTGTGCCCCCCATGTCTGCTTCATGTGTCTGTGTCCCTCGTGTCTGCTTCATGTGTCTTCCTGTGTTCCACATGCCTGCTTTATGTGTCTGTCTGTGTCCCCCATGCCTGCTTCATGTGTCTGCCTGTGTCCTCCATGCCTGCTTCATGTGTCTGCCTGTGTACCCCAAGCCTGCCCCATGTGTCTGCCTATGTCCCCCATGCCTGCTTCATGTGTCTGTCTGTGTCCCTCATGCCTGCTTCATGTGTCTGCCTGTGTCCCCCATTCCTGCTTCATGTGTCTGCCTATGTCCTCCATGCCTGCTTCATGTGTCTGCCTGTGTCCCCCATTCCTGCTTCATGTGTCTGCCTGTGTCCCCCATGCCTGCTCCATGTGTCTGCCTGTGTCCCCCATGCCTGCTCCATGTGTCTGCCTGTGTCCCCCATGCCTGCTTCATGTGTCTGTCTGTGTCCTCCATGCCTGCTTCATGTGTCTGTCTGTGTCCTCCATGCCTGCTTCATGTGTCTGTCTGTGTCCTCCATTACTGCTTCATGTGTCTGTCTGTCTCCACCAAGCCTGCTTCATGTGTCTGTTTGAGTCCTCTATGCCTGCTTCATGTGTCTGCCGCCTATATCCCCCATGCCTGCTTCATGTGTCTGCCTGTGTTCCCCATGCCTGCTTCATGTGTCTGCCGCCTATGTCCCCCATGCCTGCTTCATGTGTCTGCCTATGTCCCCTATGCCTGCTTCATGTGTCTGCTTTTGACCCCCGCGTGTGTGTAGTCTGCCCGCTCCTGCTGTGTGTTTTATCTCTCCCCTTTGTGGGTGTTGGTGCCCACGGGTGTTTATCTGCAGCGGGCTTTGCTCTCCACCATGCCCACAAGGATTGGAGGCCTCCTTCACAGCCACGCAGCTTGCTCTAGTGACCCGCATGTGATGATGACTCAACCATCACATGCCAATCACTATGGGGAGCCACGCGGCTGTGAAGGTGGTCTCCGATCCTTGTGGACATGGGGAGAGGTAAGCCCGCTGCAGATAAACACCTGAGGGGGCCAGCAAGCACAAGGGGGAGGGAGATAAGACACGCAGCGGGAGCGGGCAGAATATGCACTCGTGGGAGAAACAGGCAGGGAATCCCCAATGCGGTTTGTATCGGCGGGCATTTGTCCATCGGAGATTCCCTGCCTTTGCGGTATAAGATGCAGGGACTTTTTCTCCCCATTTTTGGGGGAGAAAAAGTGTGTCTTATACAGTGAGAAACATGGTAGATGTCGGCAATAGCCACACCCCGAATTAAGTGCACAAATGTAGAAATTAGGTAACCACTAGGTGATAAGGGGAATATATTTTTTACATTCTCTGAGATTACCTAGAGCAGGGAGAGCTATCTTCCAGCTTCTCCATGGGCCCAAATGACATGTGCCCATTTTATTTCACTTGTACTTCTTCCAGATGACCATTCTGCTGCATAAAAATATAAGACTACATTTTAGTTTATTTGTTCTATACCTTCAATTCAGACCATAATGAGACATTGAACTGCTTACATTTCAATAAAAAAAATTAAAAATGATGGTGTTCCAAATCCTTTGCTGGTAATGTATACCTGTCCTGAGTAGTGTTGGGCGAACAGTGTTCGCCACTGTTCGGGTTCTGCAGAACATCACCCTGTTCGGGTGATGTTCGAGTTCGGCCGAACACCTTATGGTGTTCGGCCAAACTGTTCGGGTTCGCCCGAACTGCTCAATGCCCGGCTGAACAGGGCCCCTGTTCGGCCGAACAGGACCCTGTTCGGCCGAATATGGCCCCCCTATGGGGTCGCAGGCATAAGGGGGGAGCATGCCCCGATCGTGGGGGGGTCGGACATTCCCCCCACCTCCTCCGCTAGCTCTCCCCCCTCTGCCCGCTTCCCCATAAAAAAGTTGGCGTAAAGTTAAATAGTACCGGTGGTGGCTGCTGCAGTGGCTGGCTGGCAGTGGTGTGAGTGAGGAGGAGGAGTCCGAGTATGACGCGTTGAGGCCGGGCAGCGGGCGGTTCAGCGGTAGTACCCTTGTGGTACTTCCGCCCTTTCTCTGACCTCACGTCCTCTACGTGATGACGCATACTAGGGTACACGTGACACGTACCCTCGTATGCGTCATCACGTAGAGGACGTGAGGTCAGAGAAAGGGCGGAAGTACCACAAGGGTACTACCACTGAACCGCCCGCTGCCCGGCCTCAACGCGTCATACTCGGACTCCTCTTACTCACTCACACCACTGCCAGCCAGCCACTGCAGCAGCCACCACCGGTACTATTTAACTTTACGCCAACTTTTTTATGGGGAAGCGGGCAGAGGGGGGAGCGCTAGCGGAGGGGGTGGGGGGAATTTCCGACCCCCCCCCCCTCCCGCGATCGGGGCATACTCCCCCCTTATGCCTGCGACCCTATAGGGGGGCCGTATTGCGGCATGTTCGGGTCCCCATTGACTTGCATTGAGTTCGGGGTTCGGGCCGAACATGCAGGTGTTCGCCCAACACTAGTCCTGAGTCCGTTTACTGTGAGCCAAATTCCAACTCCATCTCCATCTGTCTTGACCTCAGTGCTTACTTTTCTGTCCTCTCGTTCTCTTAAGCAATCCCAGGGGCTAATTATTATACTTGTCTTCCAAATCTTCTCCTCTGTGCTCTGTACTCTCCCGCTAATCTTAATTGATTGCTTAACTGATTGATTGATTGTTGCATGTAGTTGCTATAATAAAAAAAAATGAATGGGAAAGAAGGGGGGAAAAAAAATCACCTCTCCCAAAATGCTGCTGCCCATGGCTTGTTAATCCAGTTGGAGAGTGTCTTGTGTGTTAATTACACACTCATAGCTGGAGAAAATGCTGGGTATGTATTTTTTTTCTATTACAAATTAATGGTGCTTTCTGCTTTGGGTAAGATAATGGAATATACACTAAGTAATTAATTTACCTCTGTAGCTTCACACATAATTGGGGTAATGGAAACAAAACCATCAGTCCCCAATTTGGCTGAATGGATAAATAAGAAAGTCAATTACCTGCATGACCGGGGGTTTATTCAGGACTCTGGAATTACCCTTCATCACATCAAAAGCCTTTGGGTACACGGAAAAGAACTGTTTTGATATGCAGCCTAACTAGTTTTCATTACAAATTATGGGAAACATCTGCAAGTTTGCAAGTGTGACAATGAGGACCTCTTTACTTCTCCTCCCGTCTCTCTCTTTCCTTTGTGTGATTGGTTGTAGCTTGAACAATATTGTATCACTGCCTAACTCCATGTTTGTATCATCCTTCTGCAGCTAAATCTGGGAAGAGGCAAGAAGGGTTAGCACCTCAGTGGCAATGTCTGTGATTCCATCTTCTTCTTCTTCTTTTTTTTTTTTTCGCTTTTGAGGTCCTACTTATTTTGCAACATCAGCTATATTTTTACAGTTGAGCTAAATTGTGAGTCTAGCCATGTAAGATTGTGAAAGGAGCAAGCGTTTTCCTTTTATAAATGATCTCAAAGCTCATTAAATCTGAAGCTTTAGTAGTCCTAACCAATGAATCCATGGTTGACTGTTGGATTATCAGTCTCTGCAATGTCTACATTAGGGGGGGGGGTTAGTAATCCATGCATAGACAGGACAATTAATTGTCAAAGTGACAATTATAGTGGATCCAGAATTAAAAGCACCCTTAAGTGTTAACAATTTAATTTTTAATGTAAATTTCTTGATTTTTTTATTTTAAATATTATGTAAATTGTTATGTTATCGACATGTCTTTTAAGTAAAAATATCCATGCAATACTATAATCAGTATTGCAATCTTCAGCACCTGAATATATAGACTTACAGTTACAGAAAACACTGCATGGCTTTGTGAGGGATTTATCTTCATTATCTTTCCTGTTTTGTCAACTTTCATTTGTTTAAAATGTGCACATTAACCAAAATGCCTCTTGCAGAAATCCCAGTCTGATATAATTATTGTGAATTATTGGGAAGGTTAATGTGCAAGTGATCTTTAGAATGCTAACACATTTCTGCAGTTGTAGTCTTTGTAGGATTATGTATGTTAATTCACAAGTTAGCTTAGTACTTAGATTTTATAACAGTAAAAGCAGTGCTGGTCGTAATGGAGAAAGCTACGCTTACGGATCATTACGCGTAATTTTACGCTATTACGCATTACGAAATTACGCTTACGGCATAGACATTCAATTTCGGTACATGTCTATAATTACGCATAGCACTTACGCAATTACGCGTAAGTATACCGTAATTCAGGTTATTACGTTATAGGCTTACGCGTAAAATCCTACGAGCAATTAATGCGTAAGGTCATGCTGCCAAGCGGAAAAGTTGACGCATGGATCAATGTTAGGTAGCCGCCGACTTTAAGGGTTAATAGCAAAGCCTCCTTAAGTGCTAAGAGCCTCAAATTTGGAGAATATATTAAGGAGATCAGAAGGAATAAGAGGAAAAAAAATTTTTTCAAAAAGACCTTATAGTTTTTGAGAAAATCGATGTTAAAGTTTCAAAGGAAAAATATATACATTTAAAAACCCGCCGACTTTAACGGTTAATAGCAAAGCCTGCTTAAAATTTAGGAACACCAAATTCACAGGGTATATTAAGGGGATCAGTGGGAATAAGAGGAAAACATTTTTTTTCAAAAAGACCTTATAGTTTTTGAGAAAATCGATTTTTAAGTTTCAAGGGCGAAAATGTCTTTTAAATGCGGAAAATGTCAGTTTTTTTTGCACAGGTAACAATAGTGTTTTATTTTCATAGATTCCCCCAAGTGGGAAGAGTTTTACTTACTTCGTTCTGAGTGTGGGAAATATAAAAAAAAAACGACGTGGGGTCCCCCCTCCCAGACCTCTTTAACCCCTTGTCCCCCATGCAGACTGGGATAGCCAGAATGCGGAGCACCGGCCGCGTGGGGCTCCGCACCCTGACTATACCAGCCCGCATGGTCCATGGATTGGGGGGTCTCGGAAGGGGAGGGGCAGCCAAGCTTTCCCCTCCCCCTCCGAGCCCTTGTCCAATCCAAGGACAAGGGGCTCTTCTCCACCTCCGATGGGCGGTGGAGGTGGAGGCCGCGATTTCCTGGGGAGGGGTTCATGGTGGCATCTGGGAGTCCCCTTTAAAAAGGGGTCCCCCAGATGCCCACCCCCCTCCCAGGAGAAATGAGTATAGGGGTACTTGTAGTACCCCTTACCCATTTCCTTTAAGAGTTAAAAGTAAATAAACACACAAACACATAGAAAAAGTATTTTAATTGAACAAAAAACATAACCACGAAAAAAGTCCTTTAATATTCTTAATTAACCATTAATACTTACCTGTCCCTTTAAAAGCCAGTTCCCACGCAATATCCTCGGAAATATACTAATCAGTTACAATGTAACAAAGTTATTACAATGTAACAACTTTGTTACTTTGTAACACCACCGCACCCGACGTCACTCGCCGCTCACCCGCCGGCCGCCGCATACACGCTAGTCCCCGCCGGCTCCCGCCGTCCACTCCGCCCACACCTGTCACTCATATACATGCTGGCACCCATGGGTGCCAGCATGTATATAGGTGACATGTGGGAGAGGCGGGGAGGGCAGCGGAGCCGGCGGGGACTTAGCGTCCCTTCACCCGACAGAGCTCTGAGCTATATTAGCTCAGAGCTCTCGAAAGCATCTTTGTATTTGGGCTCCAAGGAGCCCCATTGGTCCTTAGCCGACCAATGGGGTTCCTTCAAATCAGAAGGAACCCCATTGGTCTGCTAAGGACCAATGGGGCTCCTTGGAGCCCAAATACAAAGATGCTTAGAGAGCTCTGAGCTATAGCTCAGAGCTCTGTCGGGTCCTGCAGCACAGACGCGGCGGCGGCGGCGGCGGTGAGTGACGTCGGGTGCGGCGTAGTTACAATGTAACAAAGTTGTTACATTGTAATAACTTTGTTACATTGTAACTGATTAGTATATTTCCGAGGATATTGCATGGGAACTGGCTTTTAAAGGGACAGGTAAGTATTAATGGTTAATTAAGAATATTAAAGGACTTTTTTCGTGGTTATGTTTTTTGTTCAATTAAAATACTTTTTCTATGTGTTTGTGTGTTTATTTACTTTTAACTCTTAAAGGAAATGGGTAAGGGGTACTACAAGTACCTCTATACTCATTTCTCCTGGGAGGGGGGTGGGCATCTGGGGGACCCCTATTTAAAGGGGACTCCCAGATGCCACCATGAACCCCTCCCCAGGAAATCGCGGCCTCCACCTCCACCGCCCATCGGAGGTGGAGAAGAGCCCCTTGTCCTTGGATTGGACAAGGGCTCGGAGGGGGAGGGGAAAGCTTGGCTGCCCCTCCCCTTCTGAGACCCCCCAATCCATGGACCATGCGGGCTGGTATAGTCAGGGTGCGGAGCCCCACGCGGCCGGTGCTCCGCATTCTGGCTATCCCAGTCTGCATGGGGGACAAGGGGTTAAAGAGGTCTGGGAGGGGGGACCCCACGTCGTTTTTTTTTTATATTTCCCACACTCAGAACGAAGTAAGTAAAACTCTTCCCACTTGGGGGAATCTATGAAAATAAAACACTATTGTTACCTGTGCAAAAAAAACTGACATTTTCCGCATTTAAAAGACATTTTCGCCCTTGAAACTTAAAAATCGATTTTCTCAAAAACTATAAGGTCTTTTTGAAAAAAAAATGTTTTCCTCTTATTCCCACTGATCCCCTTAATATACCCTGTGAATTTGGTGTTCCTAAATTTTAAGCAGGCTTTGCTATTAACCGTTAAAGTCGGCGGGTTTTTAAATGTATATATTTTTCCTTTGAAACTTTAACATCGATTTTCTCAAAAACTATAAGGTCTTTTTGAAAAAAAAAAATTTCCTCTTATTCCTTCTGATCTCCTTAATATATTCTCCAAATTTGAGGCTCTTAGCACTTAAGGGGGCTTTGCTATTAACCCTTAAAGTCGGCGGCTTTTTTATATTATACGGGAGCGTAATATTACGCGATTACGGCAGACTGTGTAATTTCAATGGGAGTTTACTGTCTTACGCGTAATTTGTTACGCGTAAAACGTAACCCTACGGTCTACGCGTAATTAATTACGCGTAATACCGTAACCTTACACGTAACGCTTACGGTGCATTTGTAGTGAATTACGATGCGTAATTACGCTAATGCGTAATTTCGGCCCAGCACTGAGTAAAAGTGACTTCTTAAAGCCATATGCTAGGCAAAATGTTTCCTAGATCTGTAGGGAAACTTAGTCACAGAGCTTGTTTTTGTATGTAAATAAGGCTCTTTGTTAGGGTCTGTAAAAGTAATCACTTTTAAAGTACCTGTTCAGGACGCTGACCACCTCCTGTATGAGAGGCTGTAAATACAGTACCATAGGTTCCCCCTTTAAGCATTCCCTGATAGTTTATTGGTAACATTTTGTGACTTATTTAGTGCCCTGGTAATCTGGTGGCATCCCTCTTTCTCTATCAATCTAGTGCAGCCTTTCTCAAGCTTTTTAGAGTCGAAGAACGCCTACAATTTTTGGGGGGGTCTCAGGGAACACCTGCATAAAAATTGCACAACTTTTTGAAGTTTTCCATTCTACCTAAAATTATGACTGATATTATACACCTCTTGTTAAACTAAAATATTAAAAATGCAGCAATCATCCTCACATATAAATGCCACAATCACCACCCGTGTATGAAAAGCAGCAATTACCCCACATATATAATATGCTTCCCCACATACATGAAATCAGGGCAGGATTTGTAGTTTTTAGCACCCAAGGTTCACTGTCTCTAGCCTCCCCCTGGCCAGCAGCATCAAATACCCCCATAGCAGAGCAGCAGTCACTCACCAGCAATAGGAAATAAGGAGTCGATGCAAACTGTGATCTAAACTTTCCTAGCATTGCAGTGTGAGCGATAGGTGTCAGGGATAAAGGAGGAAACTCACACACCAATGTGAGGGGCATAGTTTGAAGACATAATGAAAACTCATTATCTGCACTAATAACCTCAGCCTGACAATGAAAGGTGATGACTTCATACTGATTCAGTTGAGCCCTGTAATTCTTGAAAATTGCCTGTGGCTGAATAAAAACATAGAAATCACCAGAATATGGCCAGACTTCCTCTTGGGATCAACAAAGTAAAAAGCTGGCACATCCAAAGAAAATATTTATTGGTTCGGTTCCATGTAAAAACATATGACCAAAGAACCAATAAAGATTTTATTTTGGAACTGCCAGCTCTTTACTTTGTTGAATACTGCATAGAGGGTGTCATCCTTTTTTTCCAGCTGTTGTACGGGGAGTACAACGGGTTGGATCCTTAGTATGCGTGAGACAACACTACAAGTGTGCCTCTGGGGATCATTCTGCACAAATTGCATTAGTAGTGTAAACAGGAAAAAAAGTACTTTGCACAAGTTTTTTCAAATCCACCCTGGCTCTGTGCATTAGAGGGAGGGAGATGAGGTTGCAAGGAAGAGGAGGATGTGGGTGCATTGGAAACCTGGGATGCAGCAGGAATTAGGAAGTCATCCCTGGCACTGCTGTAGCCAGCCAAAAAAGTTCCTCTACAAAAAAAAAACAGCACAGCACCCGACATTGCACAGCCGTCATCCCTGAGCAACAGCAGCATAGCACCACAAATGTTCCAAGCTATACCCTGAAGTTAATAGGTAGGTCAAACATGCCGGAAGGTGCATAAATAGCCCAATAAGAAGGCTTGGTGATAAGCAGTGCCTTGAATTAATCCTCCAGATGCATCAATGATAGTGGGACTACTTTGACCCACTAAAAGGAACCCTGCTCTTCTGCGGAATCCTGGTTGAGAATGGCTGGTCTAGTGTCAACCTTCATTCCGCCCAGACATTGACAGGTGAGTGTCGTTGATCAACATTGTAAGTATGTCTCATTGCTTCTGGTGTCCTGGTTCCTGTGGTAATCGTCTCTCTCCCCTTGTATCAGGGAGAGAGCCAGGCCCCACAGAAACCCAGAGGGGTGGGACATGCTTACATCATTCTAACACAGTAGTTACCCACCTCTGCCTTACAGGTACTGGACAGCTTATTTACAAGGGTAACACCCACTGCAATACACTGAAACAATATTTGCAAGTAGGAGACAGCACACAAATGGCAAAGCAAAAATGCTGTAAAGAGCAAACCAAGGGAATGCATTACTAGATTTGGGCAGATCCCTTCATCAGGTACACCTCCCCTTTATTTACCAAGTCTTAAATATATCAGTTAGTGTATAACAGTGGTGCTCACCAGGCATTGCAAATTCAAATTTACCCGTGATCACGGGTAGATTTTCATGGTTGTCGAATTCGAATTTGAAAAGCTATGCTGCTGCCGAATTTGAATGTACCCGAATAGGCGCTCTCGAATTCGTCCGAATTCGGCTTCGGTATCCAGGGGATGTCGTCATCGGGCCAATCAGAAGGCCTCCAGCCGAGACCCTAGCAACCAATCAGAGGAGGGGAGCCTGGCCCTCCCTTCCTCTATATAAGGTGGTGGCCATCTTAGGGAGCCCATCCTTGCTGTGTGACTGAGCGGTACTGAGAGCATCTCCAGTGCTGCTGCGTGTCTTAGCAAGTGCTTTTCAACTGTTAAACAAACCTAGCGTTTTTCCTCCTAAACACATTCTACACAAATTGTACTCATTTATAGTTAGATAGTGATTTGATTGTTATAGTTCAGTCAGCTAGTGTAGTGTATATACTATATACTGTGCTAGGCTAGTGTTAGGTCTGTGTGCAGGCTAGGCCTGCTAGCCTAGGTAGCCTTAGCCTACTACTAGCTTATGTAGGTTAGGGATTATAGTTAGATGTGTACTAGTACTAGTTTAGTTAATTTGTACTGTTAGTCTGTGAGATTATTAGCTTCAGTACTGTCTTAGTTACTTTACAGAGGGCAGCATCTGTTGGGATCTGTGACTGCCTGTCATCTCTGCCTGACCCTATTGATTGCGTCCATGTGTGACAGACTTTGATTGACACCGCCCGTTACACGAGTTAGTTATTGACTACTAGTCCACTACACTACTACTACTAGGGATTATAGTTAGTTGTTATTTACCTATGTACTAGTTTACCTAATTTATACTGTTGTTAGTCTGTGAATTTATTAGCTTCAGTACTGTGTTAGTTACTTTACAGAGGGCAGCATCTGTTGTGATCTGTGACTGCCTGTTACATCTCTGCCTGTTACACTACAATCTATGGTACAACAAGGCCCTAATGAAACTTTCTCTTAAGGGGCTATGGCGGCCATAGCCCCTTAAGAGAAAGTGTCATTAGGGCTTTGCTGTAACATAGATTGTAGTGTAACTATTTCAACTAATGTACCCTTCTTAAACTTGAAGATTGTATACAAATGTAAGTAGACTGCAGAGTGGCACAGCAGAAGTTTGCTGGGCCCATAACCCTAAGGTTGATGGATTGAAACCAACCTTTGCTAGGCATTATTTCGTTTTTACACCTCGATTTATCACATGGGAAAAACGGTTTCCATAGCCTTGTAAGAGAAAGTGTAATAAGGGCTCTGCTGTAACATAGATATTACGGTACCTAAGACTACTCCTGGGCCATTCTTGTAGTTAAAGAGATGAGTAAACAGCAAACAGAGAAGCTTCCCCATATTGGAGCATTGGATTCGGTAAAGTCTGAAGCCAATGTGTTGTAAGACACAAGTAAGCTTTAGGTTAGCAGGAATGGTTGCATGGCCACCTAGCTTTTTCATCCTTCATCATTTCATCCTTCCCAGGCCAGCTAGGCTGGCTTCAGCCTGTAGTGTTGGTGGTATAGTGGTGAGCATAGCTGCCCTCCAAGCAGTTGACCTGGGTTTGATTCCTGGCCAATGTATGTGAGTGTGCTTTTGACATCCTACAAATCCCTGGAAGACAAGATCCTCCTCTTCAGAAGGAGGGAATTACACTTCCTAATAGATGTATACACATGCAAGATGTTGTAAAGCAGTTTAGGCCTGCAATTCAACATTCAATGTGATTTCTGAACTTAAAACAGTGGTTTGCATCAAATGTAGTTTTTTTATTGAGACTTTTGAGGTGTATCCCACTCAAGTATTATTTTTCAAGCCAGCATAATTTTTTCAAAATTTTCAAGTTCACCTCTCCATTAAAGTTTATTGCGGTTCGTGAAAGTTCGCGCAAACTGAACTTTCATGGTAGGTTTGCGAACCGGGTTCGCAAACCTAAAATCGGAGGTTCGTCTCATCTCTAGCCAGCAGCAGCGTCAGGCACCCAGGAGACCTGCTGTCATTGACTAAGGCACTCTACATGACGATAGAGCAGCCGGGAGAGGAGGTGCGTGCAACAGCATCCTCCTCTCAAAGTCACAGCCAGCTCCTGACCCAGATGGGGGCCGACTAGTCCTTTAGTGGGCTTGACACCGGCAGCGAGGAGCCCGTGGACCCCTTTGTGTACTGGGTCGAGCACTTGCAGATCTGGAGTGAGCTGGCGCAGTACGCCATGGAAGTCCTTTCTTGCCTCCCTTCCAGCATGCTGTCTGAGAGGTGTTTCAGTGCGGCCGGTGGCGTGGTCACCGAGAAGCACTCTTGTCTGTCCACAGAGTCCGTGGACAGACTGACATTCCTGAGGGTCAACCAGGCCTGGATTGAAGGCACGTTCCAGGCCCCTGTTGTTGGCAACAGGAGGACATGAGGTGCCTGTGAATTATTGTGACAACTGACAACATCAACCTTCAGTCCCCTGCTACTTTGGCCTGGTTTTCCTTTAGGTGCTGTGGTACCAATGCTAGGTACCATGGGTTCAAAACTGTGCTATCCCAGTTGTGCATTGGGCACAATGTGGGCTTCATGACTGCTGTCCGGAACCTCCTGCTGTTGGTAGTTATTTATAGCCGTGGTACAAACGCTAGGTACAATGGCCCCGTTACATTGCCTACTGCCAAACGTCACTCCTCCTCCTCCTCCTCCTGCTGCTGCTGTATTTAACCTCCTGCTGTCTGTGTTCCCACCGCCAGGGTGCACAGAATTATGCACTGCTGCCATGTGCCACTAGCTATTACGCCACTACAATAGCTACATTTTGTTGTAAAAAAAATTCTGAGGTGTCTGGGTTGAAAACTGTGCTGTCCCAGTGTGCATTGGGCACAATGTGGGCTGCATGACTGCTGTCCGGAACTTCCTGCTGTTGGTGTTTATTTACAGCCGTGGTACCATTGCTAGGTACCATGACCCCGTTACATTGCCTGCTGCCAAACATCACTCCTCCTCCTCCCACCGCCAGGATCCACAGACTTATATGCTGCTGCCATGAGCCACTCCTCCTCCTCCTGCTGCTGCTGTATTTAACCTCCTGCTGTCTGTGTTCCCACCGCCAGGGTCCACAGAATTATGCACTGATGCCATGTGCCAATAGCTATTTACGCCACAAATTTAGCTATGCTGTTGAAGAAAAATTTTTTACAACAGTTGAGTTCTGTAAGGGAAAAAACATTGTTGGGTACAAGAGGAAGAATATGAACACAAAATAATAAAAAAAGATGGTGGTGGTGGTGAAGAAGAAGAAGAAGAAGATGAAGAAGAATAACCAGGTGAAGAAGAAGAATAACTATGTGAAGAAAAAGAAGAATAACTAGGTGAAGAAGAAGAAGAAGAAGAAGAACCAGGTGAAGAAAAAGAAGAAGAAGAACCAGGTGAAGAAGAAGAACCAGGTGAAGAAAAATAAGAAAAAGAACCAGGTGAAGAAGAAGATGAAGAAGAAGAAGAACCAGGTGAAGAAGAAGAGGAAGAAGAAGACAAAGACGAACCAGATGATGATGAAGAAGATCCAGATGATTGAAGAAGAAGAAGAAGAAGAACCAGATGATGATGAAGAAGAAGAACCAGAATTATGATGAGGATGATGAAGAAGAAGACGAAGAAGAACCAGGTGAAGAAGAAGATGAAAAACCAAGTGAAGATGAATAATAAGAAGAGGAAGAACCAGGTGAAGAAGAAGAAGAACCAGGTGCCAGTGAAGAAGAAGATAATGAAGATGATGGTGATGAATGTTGACGAAAAAGAAGATGGTAAAACAGAAAAAGAAGACAGTGAAGAAAAAGATGGAGAGAAGAAAAAGAAGAAGGTGAAGACGGTGAAGAAGAATAAACAAGAAATGCAGAAAAAAGTTTTACATCAATTTGTTTTTCTTACATTACACCTATGTAATTGTGATTTCCCTTTAAAAAAAACAATTGGCTTGAAGGCCATCCGAATTCGTGATCATGACTATTACCCAAATTCAAATACCAATCACGACTCGAATTAGAATCGAATTCGATGGGCGTGATCACGACCAAATCCGAATGTGACCCTGACCCAAATTCGAATGTACTCAAATCGAATTTGGGTACATTCAAGCACCACTGGTGTATAACATCACACCACAACCCCAGTTAATCCTGTGAAAACACAAATTCAAGCAAAGGGAACTAAACATTAATGTCTATCCCAAATGAGTACCTGAAAAGGTTAGCACCCTAACTGGTACCATCCAACCAATCATCAACATATACATTACATATATTACATACAGTTCTGAACAAGTGTCCATAGTACGTTTCTTTATTCAATATGGCCCAGTACTTGCAATTGCTAATTATCTAACCAATACATCCAGAGAGATGGCCATAGGAGGTAACAAATGGGATTCTACTCTGATTCTTGTTTACTTTCTTTCTAGAGGATAGAAGGGAGCTACACTCAATTTGTGCTACCTACCCTTTACAGGTCACCAGCTTTCTTGAGGCATAACCAATTTCTTGCATTTTGGTAATTAATCTATCTTCTGCATTAGAATAGTCCTCTTGTTTGGAACAGATCCTCTGTGCCCTTAAAAACTGTTCATTCTGTATTCCCCTTTTCACACTGTCTGCGTGAAAGCTCTGTACTCTCAATACATTATTACTCTCCATGGTTTTTGCGTATAGTTTAGTGCATAGCTGGTTGCCCTCTATCGACACAAAAACAACTATGTAGCTAAAACCTTCTCTAGAGTAGTGATATAGCGAACATCAACTTTTTGATATGCAAATTTACCGCAAATGATCACGAACCAGCAGTTTAATGGCAGGTGAACGTCTTAAACTTTCAGGGCATCCCTGCAGCCACAATTTCTTTCAAAAAGGTGAAAAAAGTGTAACAAAACCCACAACGTGGTATGGTGGAGGAGGTGAAACTGCAAAATAGTTGCCAAAAATATATATATATTTTGCGCAAACTTTAGCGGTTAATAGCAAAGCCCTACATGTGCTAGAAACATCAAATTTGCTGGGTATGTTAAGGAGGACAATGGGAACAAGAGGAAACAAGATTTTTTTTCAAAAAGACCTTGTAGTTTTTGAGAAAACCAATGTTAAAATTAGAGGGAAAAAGACATTTATATGCAGTAAAATGACAGATAACATATCTACATGTCTATAAATATATTTACTACATTTTTTTATATGCTTAGAGTGTGAGTAATAAAAATATGCCGTTGGGTCCCCGAGCCTCTTGTCACCTTGTCTCCCATGCAGACTAGTATAGCCAGAATGTGGAGAACCTAGCTGTGTGGGGCTTTGCACCCTGAGCTATACCAGCCTGCATGGTCTATGGTATGGGGGCTCTGAAGGAGAGTGGTGGCCATGCCTCCACCGGTCCCCCAGAGCCCTGGTCCAATAAATAGACAAGGGGCTCTTCCCCTCCTAAAGTATGCCAGGAGGAGGTGGAGGAGGACGACCTCCTGGGGGGACCCCCAGATGCCATCCCTCTCCCCAAGAGAAATAAGTACAGGAATCAGGTCAGGGCCACCTCAGCCTAGAATCCAGCATGTTTGTGGCAGCCATCAATATTCTCCAATGTATTGGTGAGATATATGGACCGCTGGATCATTTCAGTTGGGCGTAAACTAACCATATTTTTATTTTTTTCCTTTTCCCTACACACAGTGTGCCATTCTATTGTGTTTCTCAGTAAGGTCCAGTAATCAGGTAACATTTTTGTGATGATAATTGAAGCTTACTGATCTTTAAGTGTATAAGTTTTTTTTTTTATCATCCACTTCTAGCACTTTTTTAAGCAATTACAGTCCTGTGCTGATATCCACTTCCAGGTAACTAGGGACTTTGTTAACTGCTTAAGAGGACATCTTTAATGACCCTTTTGTCAGTTTTGGAGAATGGCTGTCCAAATTTTAATGTTAAAGGGCTGATTTAATTCCATATTGTTTTACTGTAAAACAAAGTACGATTGAATCACTTTCACTCATCATGAATCTTATACTTGATTAAAAGAAGCCTGAGGAATACAGATGCTAACCTTATAGGTATTTCCTTGTAAACTGCCAGTGTTCCTAGCTGACATGCATATCTTTTATCATCATCACCATCATCATCATTTATTGACTCACTCCTGCAACATGCAACCAGCTGAGTAAGAAGTCATGTTCTGCATGCTAGTGCTGTAACATTTATTTAAAAACCATAAAGGGCTGACAATTAGCACAATGGTCAGGCAAGCAGCATCTCTCTCATTTTAGGTCCACACATATAAACCTTTTCTCTCTTCATATCCTTCATCGGTACAGCACTACCATTATCACAGCAATGACACCACTTTGTCAAGAAAATTAAATACATGCAGTCTCACTTGCTGTTTGACCTGTATTTATTTGCTTTTATCTTGTGCTTGGATATTTGGATTTAGGCTAGGTCCATGCTCTTGCCAGATTGTCTTCATGAACAGTACCAAAAGAACCGCAGGATGATCTGCTCTGCTGTGTCCATCCATATATGTTTGGTGTCCACTGTAATGGACATGCCAAAGATACTATTTTTATCCAAGACATTTGTCTGATGAGTCCTCAGTATCTGTTTTTGTATAGTAAATATCAGTTATTGGAACTGTGATAAAAAGAAAACAAGAAATGGTGAAGGAGAAAAAGGCAGACCTCAAGTCATTACCCATTTAAGTTTTTGGCTGCTTTTTTTAAAAATTAAAAATAATTAATATGTTGAAGGAAAAAAATAAACATTATTTTAATGCTTTTAAAATATGCTTTGG
Organism: Hyperolius riggenbachi; assembly: GCF_040937935.1. Taxonomy (NCBI): domain Eukaryota; kingdom Metazoa; phylum Chordata; class Amphibia; order Anura; family Hyperoliidae; genus Hyperolius; species Hyperolius riggenbachi. The sequence goes on along the minus strand of NC_090647.1, from coordinate 167,111,141 downwards.
TTGTGTTTTGTGGAGGTATTTAGAAACAGAGATAGAGAAGTGCAGTGAAACATTCCTTACGTTTTAAAATTTGCATTTATACTGATATTAACTGGTTCTGGACTGATGCAGTACGAATCTACGTTCAGCAGGCGGTGCTGCGGCCCTGACTGGACATAGATTCAACGTCGCACTGTATTGAGTGGTCCCAGCCATTACCGCCGATCTCGCCACTTTGCTCCCGCCACAATTTACTCACTCTGCTGTCTATAAAATGGCAGAGCTCTGTAAGAAGGTCAGGAGCCACTTTCATTGGCTCCTGACCGCGTGAATACGGAGAGCCAATCACATTGGCTCCCATTGATAGACAGCGTCAGGAGCAAATTAAAGCGGCTCCTGACCAGCTGTCACCACTCTGTTGTCATAGAGACAGCAGTCAGCAGACAGAGGAACCTAAAGCGATGGGGTAGTGCCGTGACCAGCGAGAACGGTGTGTACAGGGGAGCCTCTAGCCATTTTGTCACTCCAGGCAAGAAAACCTGTGGTGCCTCCCCCCTTCCCCCCGTGGCGAGCCCCCCTCCCATGAAAAAAATCATAATGCCGAAATGTTTCACGAGAAAATAATCGTAATGTGGCAGTGTTTCTCCAGAAATTACAGTTATTGCGGCATTGTTTCACCAGAAAAATACATGTAAATGCAACAGCGTTTCACCAGAAAATACAGAATGTGGGCAGCATTTAACAAAAAAATACACGTAATGTGGTTAGCGTTTCACAAGAAAATACACATAGACAGGGCTCTACTTTCATGAGGCACAAAGGGGGACAGAAGGAGGCACAAAAGGGGACAGAATGAGACTTAAAGAAGGACAGAAGGAGGTACACAGAGGGACTGTGGGAGGTAAAGGGGGACAGGAGAAGGCATTAGGGCCAGAAGGAGGCACAAAAGAGGACAAAAGGAGGCACAGGAGGACTGAAGGAGGCACACAGAGGAACAGAAGGAGGAACAAAGTGGGGCAGAAGGAGGCACAAAGGGGGGCAGAATGAGGCACAGTGGGGGGGGACAGAATGAGACACAAAAGAGGACAGAAGGAGGTACACAGAGGGACAGTGGGAGGTAAAGGGGGACAGAAGAAGGCATGAGGCCAGAAGGAGGCACAAAAGAGGACAGAAGGAGGCACAGGAGGACTGAAGGAGGCACACAGAGGGACAGAAGGAGGAACAAAGTGGGACAGAAGGAGGCACAAAGGGGGGCAGAAGGAGACACAGGGGGGGGGGCAGATTGAAGCACAAAGGGGGACAAAAGGAGGCACAGGAGGAAAGAAGGAGGCACAGGGGGACTGAAGGAGGCACACAGGGGACAGAAGAGGCACAAAGGGGGCAGAAGGAGGCAGGATTGGGGACAGAAAAAGTGCAAAGGGGGACAGAAGGAAGCACTGGGAGACAGTAGGAGGCACATAAGGGAACAGAAGGATGCATGAAGGGGGACAGAAGGAGGCACAAAAAGGGGGAACAGAAAAAGGCAGAGGATATGTAAGGAGGCACAGTGAGACAGGAGGCAGAGGTGGAAAGACAGAGCTACAGGGAGACAGAAGAAGGCACAAAGGGGCACAGAAGGAGGCACAGGAGGATAGAGGAAGGTGTAGGGGACAGAGGTGGCACATGAGGACTGAAGAGGCACATGGAGACAGAATGAGGCACAACGGGAGACAGAAGAAGGCACATTAGGACAGAAGGAGACAGAGTGGGACTAAAGGATTAACAGGGGGGCAGAGGTAGCACAAGGAGACAAAGAAAGGCTCAAGGGGACATAAGGAGTAGTGTTGGGCGAACAGTGTTCGCCACTGTTCGGGTTCTGCAGAACATCACCCTGTTCGGGTGATGTTCGAGTTCGGCCGAACACCTGATGGTGTTCGGCCTTTTAAGTTCGGGTTCGACCCGAACTTCTAATGGCCGCCGAACAGGGCCGAACAGGGCCCCTGTTCGGCCGAACAGGGCCCTGTTCGGCCGAATACTGCCCCCCTATGGGGTCGCAGGCATAAGGGGGGAGCATGCCCCGATCGCGGGGGGGGTCGGAAATTCCCCCCGCCCCCTCCGCTAGCGCTCCCCCCTCTGCCCGCTTCCCCATACAAAAATTTCAAGAAGTACCTGTGTCCGGTGGTAGTGGGTGGCTGCCTGGCTGGCAGTGGGCGGCACTATGAAGTGACTGACTGAGGAGGAGGAGTCCGGAGAGTGACGCGTTGAGGGAGGCCGGGCAGCGGGCGGTTCAGCAGTAGTACCGTACTACTGCTGATCCGCCCACTGCCCGGCCTCCCTCAAAGCGTCACTCTCCGGACTCCTCCTCCTCAGTCAGTCACTTCATAGTGCCGCCCACTGCCAGCCACCCACTACCACCGGACACAGGTACTTCTTGAAATTTTTGTATGGGGAAGCGGGCAGAGGGGGGAGCGCTAGCGGAGGGGGTGGGGGGAATTTCCGACCCCCCCCGCGATCGGGGCATGCTCCCCCCTTATGCCTGCGACCCGATAGGGCCCCTAAAAGCGGGATGTTCGGGGAGTTCGGGGTTCGGCCCGAACATGCCGAACATTGCGGCCATGTTCGGCGAACTTTCCCGAACCCGAACATCCAGGTGTTCGCCCAACACTAATAAGGAGTCACAGGGGAACAGAAGGAGGCAGAGGTGGCACAAGGGGACTGAAGGAGGCACATGGAGACAGGAGGCACAAAGGGAGACAGAAGGACAGACACGGAGTCAGACATGGCACAAGGGACTGAAGGAGGCACAAAGGGGAAAAATATGCACAAGGCACGGAGGGACACAGTGACAGCTACCTGCAACTTATAATAAGCAGTTGCAGCAGAAGCAAGAAATAGAACAACTAGGGGGTGGGGCTTAGTCAGGGCGCAGGGCCCATTCAGAGGGCAGGGCTTAATCCAGCAACATGGCGCCCCCAGGACCAATGGCACTCCAGGCAATGGACTGTACTGCCTATGCCTTAAGGCGCCCCTAGGTGGGTATGTGTGGTGATTCATCGGGAAGCAACATTTTACCTTGCCAGCAGTCTCTGGTCCATAAGGGGGCAGAGACTGCTGGTATGGAAGTGGTTAAACACCACTATTTAGTTTTATAAATTGAAAGTGTTGTCAGTTTTATTCAAAAATGCAAAGATATGTTGTCAGATAAAATTATAAATAATGTATTTTTTTATGAAATTAATAAATCCATATATTAAGAGAACTTTTCATCAATAAATACATTAATAAGCATTTCAAACATGCACAAAATGTCTATGTTAGTTATAAAAAACTGCTCACAGGCACATTGTTTGCAGAATAACACTAATATGTCACTTTAGGAAAATAACTGGTTGTTGACATGATAAAGCTGGATCTGTTATAAGTATTCATCTTTTACATCAAAACTGCAAAAGCGATAGAAAACAGCCTCTATTGTATTTGATATGATCCCTTTGAGTGACAGCAAATTTCACACATGACCTTTGAAGCTTGACAGAAAATACTAGAAACTGCATTAATATCTGATATTTTAGGTGACATTTTCCATTCTGAATGCACAGAATTTTTTCTACTTCAACTCAATGTTTAACGTATAGGCTTGCTGTAGGACAGCACCAATCCTGAAAAATGAGATGCAAAATAAGTTTGCAAATACCATAGAGATTAATATATTCAGATTGGGCATAGACGCCTAACTGAAAAATGTCATGGCTGTAGTTATATGTTACAAATCTACAGAACTTTGACACATTTTTTATATCTAGTAATCCCGTCAAGCAGCATGAGGTCACTTAGGCATCCATTGACCAGGAAGTTACAAGCTCCTTCAGTTTGCCTTCTCCTGCACTTGACCCCCTCGAAGAATCTACCTAGTCATGCGCGCTAGATCACTTCAGTAAATCATCTGGGTAACCATTTTGCACAGCTTGCCATCTATATGTTTCACCAAAACTGGCACTGAGGGTTGTCTTCACTAGATCATTTGCAATTGAAGAGGATCATGGAGCATAAGAGACAGTCTCTTCTTAGTGTTCACCAAACTGTCAAATTTTTACAATCTTTGTAGACACTACTAATGGCAGAACAGTTTTCCGGGAGAACAGTTCCCGGTGAACTTCCAAGATTCCTCTGTTTGCCACAGGTGCAAACAGTAAGGGCCGTTTGCGCCCATTCTATACTTTCCCATAGCGTCATTGTCTGACACTTTACCCTGAAGTCATGTGGGACAGGATGGCCAATCCATCCTGATAACCACCCAGGCCTCTCCCTCCCTATAAAAGGCAGAATCCCAGTGGCCATTTTCTTGTAGCCCACCAACTAGGGACCACCAACAGCCCTTCTAATGACTCTTCCTGACCACATAGGCTGCAACAGAGATATTGTGCTGTTTAGCTGCTTGTTAGGTCCTCTGTGTCTTGTAGTCTACCACTTAGGAGGTACACAGTAGAAATACACACCACTCGGCACTCAGCACATGTGTCATGGGGGGGAGGAAAAACAAAGGAAGCAACCTGCACACATTTCCTCTGACTGTGCAACACTTCACCTCTGGGCACTCCTGTACAGTAGCATGTGGATAGAAGCCAAAGGACGTGCAACCGGTACAAACCACTTAGAAAGAAGTCATCATACAACAGGTACATCAAAACGAGCCGGGCAACTGTCACCTTGTTCCGCTTTAATTCATCTTCATGCAGGATATGATACATACATAATTGCAGCTCTTTGTGGTATCAAACCTGTTCCAGGTGTCTTGTGCTGAGATGTGTCGGGGTTCGGTGACCAGGGTGGAAAGACTGCACTACGCCGTTTCGCGCCTGACTGGCGCTTGTTCACGTGCTTGTGTCTGTAATCGTGAGTGCGCTGTGCGGTTTCCTGTATATGGTCTGGAAGCCGCACCCTCGGCGCTCGTGATTGGTGTAGGGAGTGATGTCACAAGGGTCGGGGGTGAAGGGGTGGGGCCGCGCCGTACCATCGGCGAGAGTGATAGTGCGTCACATGTGCTGGACGCAGCCGCATATGCGGCGATTCTGGTTGCTATGGTGACATAATCTTTATGTGCTGCTAGTGATATACAACAATACTGTGTTCATTATCAACAGTGCTCAGGGTATACATACTGTGCCATTACATTAAGCATTTAGCATTGCAATAAAGTGACTGGTGCTTGTTCAAACATTTTGCATAAATCTGTGCAAATAAACGTTAGGTGAATATAATATGTGCGTCCATAGTAGCATGAGATGACATTCTTTTACTATCTTACTACCCATTATGTCAAAAACATCTTTTTATTTTAATTATAATAAACAATTCCCCATGAAAGCCCCAATACCCTGTTAAAAAAGACTGGGGGTAATACTGCCAATTTTGAAGGAAACCTTGGAGATACATTCATGCCTATAAAGCTCCGACTGCCCTGTACCTATTAAGGTTTCCAGAGGGGTCCATTTAGTTTGCCTCTATTTTTGTTTGTTTTTTGAAAACATATGAACTGCACTACAAAAGAGGGAAGAAAGGTACGTAAAGCCCTAACGGGAAGTAAGTATGGAAAAGGAAAATCCCATCTGGTATCTGGTCGCGATCTAATATGTATGGTCGCGAAACCCATGTTGCCTTCTCCACGACAGAAGGGGGGAGGAGCCGAGAGTGGGAATGTGTTGCAAGTCGGAATCCAGATTGACCCGCCAGAACTGTAGACCGGGCACCTTACATAAGCCTATTATGTACCTCAGTCCCCTGGGCAGGGGGCAGATCTACCGTCTATCCCCAGAGGTCATTTAGAGGTGATCCATTTATTAATGGGTCACAGCGCATAACGCACTTTTAGGACCTGTGCATCTTGCACTATTAGGTCCTGTGTATCAGGACCTTAATTTATAGGTGCCCTTGAGTCTGTTCTGGCATCGTCATCAGGCGATGTACATGAGGGAGGAAAAAGAAGAGAAAAGAAAAGAAACCTAGGTACCAAAATGAAAGTCACAACCAGGTCAGGTGCAGCCTGCAGTCCCAGAAAACCCAGGGCCCAGAACCAAGAGAGGGAAAAGAAGGGAAGAGGAAGAGGAAACACCGACCATAAAGTCCAAATTTAGAGTATCAAGGCACCAGAATAGAAGAAAGGCAAGGGTGCAGATCTCCACATTACATTAGGGGAATAATTTGTTTATGTAAACAATGTCCCCTACCCAGCTTTTCTGGTGTCCCAGGCCCATCGAACCCAGGGAAGCTATGGATCAAGGAAGCAAGCCAAATCTAGCCTGTCATTGAGACCTATTGGTCCCATTGCCTCTGTACGTAGAATTATCCGTGACTCTCGTCGGCATGCACGTGCAGAGGGGGGTGCTCTGGGTGCCCAGGCACTCCCCCTTTTAAAAATCTTCAAAAAAGGCCCCTCTTGCTGCACAAAATAAGCCCCGCCCCCGATCGCGATAAGCCCCGCCCACCCGCGGGAAGCTCCGCCCAGCGCCTGGACACTTTCAAGTGAAGAGGCCCAGACAGGAATCCTAGTGTGGCATACCTCTCCCTCCACCTAGGACCCATACTGACCTCAACCTCCCCCAGCACCCAGTGACCTCTCCCTCCACCTAGTACCCACAGTGACCACTCCCTCCCCTAGCGCCCACAGTAACCTCTCCATCCACCTAGCACTCACAGTGACCTCTCCATCCACCTAGCACCCACAGTGACTTTTCCCTCCTCCTAGAACCCATACTGACCTCTCCCTCCCCACAACCCACAGTGACATCTCCCTCCACCTAGCACCCTCAGTGACCTCTCCCTAACCCAGCACCCACAGTGACCTTTCCCTCCACCTAGCACCCACAGTGACCTCTCCCTCCCCCAGCACCCACAGTGACCTCTCCCTCCACCTAGCACCCACAGTGACCTCTCCCTTACCCAGCACCCACAGTAACCTTTCCCTCCACCTAGCACCCGCAGTGACCTCTCCCTCTACCTAGCACCCACAGTGACCTCTCCCTCCCCCAGCACCCACAGTGACCTCTCCCTCCACCTAGCACCCACAGTGACCTCTCCGTTACCCAGCACCCACAGTAACCTTTCCCTCCACCTAGCACCCGCAGTGACCTCTCCCTCTACCTAGCACCCACAGTGACCTCTCCCTCCCCCAGCACCCACAGTGACCTCTCCCTCCACCTAGCACCCACAGTGACCTCTCCCTCCCCAGCTCTAGCAGTGATCCTGCCTACCCCAGCACCCACACTGACCTATCCCTCCCCCAGCACCAACAGTGATCTTTCCCTACCCCAGTGGCTACCCTTCTGTCCTCTGCAGCACCCACAGGGACCTCCCATTCCAAAAGCGGCACCTACAGTGACCTCTCCTATTTCCAGCACCCACAGTAGCTTCTCCCAACACCCAGCATCCACTCCCTCCTCCAGTAACCACAGTGACTTCTCCCAGCACCCACAGTGACCTCCCCTTCTTTCAGCACCCATACTGATCTCTTCCTTCCACAGCACCCACAGTGATCTACCCTTCCCCCAGCACCAACACTGACCTCTACCTCCTTTAGCAGCAACTATGCCATTCACAGCAGCACCCATAGTGACCTCCCTTTCCTCCAGCACCCACAATGACCTCTACCTCCCCCAAGACCCACAGTGACCTCCCCCAAAGGACCCACAGTGACCTCCCTTTCCTCCAGCACCCATACTGATTACTGACCTCTACCTTCCACAGCACCTACAGTTACTCCCCCTAGCACCCACAGTGACCTACCCTTCCCCCAGCACCCACACTGAGCTCTACTTCCCCCAGCAACCACACTGACCTCTACCTCCCCTAGCAGCAACTATGCCATTTATAGCAGTACCCACTGTGATCTCCCACCCCCTGCACCCACAACAATCCCACCAATATTCAGCACCCACATTACACTCAATCAGTAACCCCCACTATAGCAAGCACCCAGTACTTTCACCAAGCACCCTGCACCCAATACTCACATCTGGCCCCCATACGGCACTTAGTACTTGCATCAAACAGCCACATGACATCCAGTACCTGCCTCCCTTCAACCTATAGCTGGCACCCAGTACTCACACCCACATGGCACAGTACTTGCACCCAGCCCCAACATGGCACTCACTACTCACACCTGCACACACAGCCTCCTCATGGCACCCACTATCTGCACTCACATAACTAGTACTAACACCCAAAGTACCTGCACTCAGAACCCACATAACACACAATGCCCACCCATAGCTAGCACCCAGTGCATACATGGCACCAAGTATTCACACCTATGTGATACCCAGTACCTGCACCCAACACCCACATGCTTCATCTGCAGTAGTTCCAGTTGCACTAAGCCTCCACTTAGTGCCTAGCACAAACACTAAGCACTCACATATGACATCCAGTACTTGCACCCAAAACTCACAAGAGACTGAGTACCTGCAATCAACACCTACATGATGGTTGATACACACCCATACAGCCAGAATCTACATGACACCCTGTGCCAGCACCCAGAACCCACATGGCACCCAGCATCTGAGTTTAGCATCCACATGGCAACAAATACCCCACTAGCCAGCACCCATCACCCATATGTCACCATGTACTCACTCTCAGTACCCACTTGGCACTCAGTATTTGCACCTAAGACCCACATACCCCCATAATCAACACCCACATGGCACAGTACTCACACGTCACCAAGTTCCAAAGCCATTATATACACCTAGTACCCACGTCCATGGCCAGCACCCAAATAGCACCCAGTACCCATCCTTGGTCTGAACCCATATGAGACTCGGTAATCTCCCATGGCACACATCCAGACCACACATAGCACTCCCTACTCACTCATGTCCAACACTCACATAGCTCCCTGTACCAATTAGCGTTCATATGGCACCCACTATTGTTTATTACCATATGCTACACATTCAGCACCCAATACTGCTTAGCACCCACTGCAAATAAGCACCCAATACAAACTGGACCTTGGTTCCCACAGCAGCTTGACACAGACTGTAGTTTGGCATCTCAGCACCCACTGCAACTTAGCACAAAGTGAAGCTTTGCGTCATCCCATCTACTGCATCTGGGCACCCACTGCACCTTAGCACTTACTGCAGTTTTGCATCTACTAATGCTTAGCAACCACTGCATATTGGTAACTATTTCTTCTTTGCCTGAAAAGAAGCTTGGGTGCTGATCAAGCGGGACAGAGGTCCCAGTAATGAAAGGTGAGTCTGTGCCTCCACTGTGGGCTCCACTGTGCCCACTCTAATCCACTAACAGTGGGCACCTATCACTGCTGATTTGAGGGTGGTGGCACCAAAAGAGATGGTTGGAAGGAGACACAAAGTCTGCCTGATACTGCTATAAAGGTGTATGCGTGTGTGTGTGTGATACACCAAGTATCTGCACCCAGGCCTAAAATTGCACCCAGTACTCACACCTGCACATAGCTTTCACATGGTCCCCACTATCTGCACCAAGCACCTACTTAACCCGTACCCGCACCCAAAGTACCTGGATTCAAAACCCATGTGATGCCCAAAGCCCACCCATAGTACAGGCATGGCGCTAAGTATTTGCACCCATGTCACATCCAGTACCTGCACCCAGCACCCACATGACATCCAGTACATACACCCAGATCTTACATGGCACTAAGTACTTGCAATCAAAACCCGCATGACACTCGATACTCAACCATAGCCAGAACCCACATGACACTCAGTACTTACAACTAGAACCTACATGGCACCCAGCATCTGCATTCAGCACCCACATGAAAACCAATACCCCCCTAGCCAGAAACGAGGGGGGGGGGGCATGCGGGGAAAGGCGTTTCCAGGTCCCTTTTTTAAATATGAGCACCCCCCACTTAGGGACCCTCTGCACGGCCCTGCTCGTCGGGTCAACTCACGATCGTGGTCGCCCCCTCTTCTAGAGGTGCTGACATGCAGGAGACCTGCAAATTTCAGGCACTTGGCACTGCCTCCATGTACTTCCCTTATACTTCGAACACGTAAGGGAAGTACATGGAGGCAGTGCCAAGTGCCTGAAATTTGCAGGTCTGGATCACGGATAATTCTACGTACAGAGGCAATGGGACCAATAGGTCTCAATGACAGGCTAGATTTGGCTTGCTTCCTTGATCCATAGTTTCCCTGGGTTCGATGGGCCTGGGACACCAGAAAAGTTGGGTAGGGGACATTGTTTACATAAACAAATTATTCCCCTAATGTAATGTGGAGATCTGCACCCTTGCCTTTCTTCTATTCTGGTGCCTTGATACTCTAAATTTGGACTTTATGGTTGGTGTTTCCTCTTCCTCTTCCCTTCTTTTCCCTCTCTTGGTTCCGGGCCCTGGGTTTTCTGGGACTGCAGGCTGCACCTGACCTGGTTGTGACTTTCATTTTGGTACCTAGGTTTCTTTTCTTTTCTCTTCTTTATCCTCCCTCATGTACATCGCCTGATGACGATGCCAGAACAGACTCAAGGGCACCTATAAATTAAGGTCCTGATACACAGGACCTAATAGTGCAAGATGCACAGGACCTAAAAGTGCGTTATGCGCTGTGACCCATTAATAAATGGATCACCTCTAAATGACCTCTGGGGATAGACGGTAGATCTGCCCCCGCCCAGGGGACTGAGGTACATAATAGGCTTATGTAAGGTGCCCGGTCTACAGTTCTGGTGGGTCAATCTGGATTCCGACTTGCAACACATTCCCACTCTCGGCACCTCCCCCCTTCTGTCATGGAGAAGGCAACATGGGTTTCGCGACCATACATATTAGATTGCGACCAGATACCAGATGGGAATTTTCCTTTTCCATACTTACCTCCCGTTAGGGCTTTACGTACCTTTCTTCCCTCTTTTGTAGTGCAGTTCATATGTTTTCAAAAAACAAACAAAAATAGAGGCAAACTAAATGGACCCCTCTGGAAACCTTAATAGGTACAGGGCAGTCGGAGCTTTATAGGCATGAATGTATCTCCGAGGTTTCCTTCAAAATTGGCAGTATTACCCCCAGTCTTTTTTAACAGGGTATTGGGGCTTTCATGGGGAATTGTTTATTATAATTAAAATAAAAAGATGTTTTTGACATAATGGGTAGTAAGATAGTAAAAGAATGTCATCTCATGCTACTATGGACGCACATATTATATTCACCTAAAGTTTATATGCACAGATTTATGCAAAATGTTTGAACAAGCACCAGTCACTTTATTGCAATGCTAAATGCTTAATGTAATGGCACAGTATGTATACCCTGAGCACTATTGATAATGAACAAAGTATTGTTGTATATCACTAGCAGCACATAAAGATTATGTCGCCATAGCAACCAGAATCGCTGCATATGCGGCTGCGTCCAGCACATGCGACGCACTATCACTCTCGCAGATGGTACGGTGCGGCCCCACCCCTTCACCCCCGACCCTTGTGACATCACTCCCTACACCAATCACGAGCGCCGAGGGTGCGACTTCCAGACCATATACAGGAAACCGCACAGCGCACTCATGATTACAGACACAAGCATGTGAACAAGCGCCAGTCAGGTGCGAAACGGCGTAGTGCAGTCTTTCCACCCTGGTCACCGAACCCTGACACACCTCAGCACAAGACACCTGGAACAGGTTTGATACCACAAAGAGCTGCAATTATGTATGTATCATATCCTGCATGAAGATGAATTAAAGCGGAACAAGGTGACAGTTGCCCGGCTCGTTTTGATGTACCTGGTCTACCACTTAGGGACCCCCCAAAGTCCATTTGAGGACTAGAGATGGCTCGAACCTCCGATTTTAGGTTCGCAAACCTCGAACGTAAACTTCCACAAAAGTTCGGTTCGCGCAAACTTTCGCAAACCGCAATAGATTTCAATGGGGAGGCGAACTTTAAAAACTAGAAACATTTATGCTGGCCACAAAAGTGATGGAAAAGATGTTTCAAGGGGTCTAACACTTGGAGGGGGCATGGCGGAGTGGGATACATGCCAAAAGTCCCGGGGAAAAATCAGGATTTGACACAAAGCAGCATTTTAAGGGCAGAAATCACATTGCATGCTAAATTGGAGGCCTATAGTGCTTTAAAACATCTTGCATGTGTATACATCAATCAGGTAGTGTAATTAGTGTACTGCTTCACACTGACAGACTAAACTCACTGTGTAATGAACCGCAAACAGCTGTTTGTGTGTAGTGACGACCGTGCTAGACTGGTGCGCACCATGGCGAGAGTGTAGGCGATGGCGGTTTTCAAGCCCATATGGTCGGGCTGAGGTAGCTGAATGACAGAACAACAGTGACTGAGTGTCCAGCTGATCAAATCTGGTCTGTCCACAATGAAGCAATGACCTTATTATCTATCTTCTTGGGTCAGGTGTGCCCCAAGCCGGTCATTGCTTCATTGTGATATGCAAGCCCCTTCACAGCAGCAAGGTAATGATCACGAAGGGGAAATGACACATGTACATGCCTTTTGTTTTGTTGTTGCAGCAGCAGTGCAGCCAGAAAAATTAGGCAGGCATGTACACGCACCAAAAAAATTATTATAGCAGCCACTGCTAGCAGCGGCCTTAAAAGTTCAGGAATCCACCTGGAGTCCTGGACCCTGTTGGTGGTGGCGGAGAAGGCAGTCAAGCCGCCTGCAGGCAGAGATGCTGTGTGGGGACCGACTTAGTCTTGGGGCAGGCCTGAACGTGCTTTGCAGACCAGGCATCCGAGGTCAGATGGACCCTTGATCCAACGCTGTGTGCCAGAGATGTAACCACTCACCTTTCAACATCATGGTACAGTTTGGGTATCACCTTTTTGGAGAAATAATTACGGCCTGGTATATTCCACTGTGGTGTGTAGCTTTGCTTTTGTGTGCTGCTTTTCCTCAGGTGGTCATCCCATTGCAGTTTGTGCTTTTTCATCATGTGCCTTCATAAGGTAGTTGTCCCTACGCGGGTCTTGGTCTTTCCACGGCTCAATTTTCAGTGGCAGAGAGTACAGATGGCATTGCTCTCATCTGAGGCAGACACACAAAAAAATATCGATACCGCTGAGCCCTGGGATGATGGCACTTTGGTGATGGCTGCCGACAGAGTATTAAGTGGGGTGCCAGAATCAGGGCAGGAGGAGGAAGATATGTCGCGCTTTTCGTGCGGAAGCTGAGGAAGATGAGATGTTCTGTGTTAAATAGAGTTGGGCCGAACCTCCGATTTTAGGTTCGCGAACCGGGTTCGCGAACTTTCGCGAAAGGTTCGGTTCGCGTTAAAGTTCGCGAACCGCAATAGACTTCAATGGGGATGCGAACTTTGAAAAAAAAAAATAATTATGCTGGCCACAAAAGTGATGGAAAAGATGTTTCAAGGGGTCTAACACCTGGAGGGGGGGATGGCGGAGTGGGATAGATGCCAAAAGTCCCCGGGAAAAATCTGGATTTGACGCAAAGCAGCGTTTTAAGGGCAGAAATCACATTGAATGTTAAATGACAGGCCTAAAGTGCTTGCTTTCAAACATCTTGCATGTGTATACATCAATCAGGTAGTGTAATTAAGGTACTGCTTCACACTGACACACCAAACTCATCGTGTAACGCACCGCAAACAGCTGTTTGTGTAGTGACGGCCGTGCTGGACTGGTGCGCGCACCATGGCGAGAGTGCAGGTTTTGGTGGCTTTACAGCCCATATGGTCACCTGGCTGATGTAGCTGAATGACAGAACAGTGACTGTCCAGCTGATCAAATTTGGTCTGACCACAATGAGGCAACGACCTTATTATCGTGGGTGTGCCCCCCGAGACACTCATCTAGGCGCCGGTCATTGCTCCATTGTGATACGCAAGCCCCTTCACCACGGCAAGGTAATGATCACGAAGGGGAATGGGCGCATGTACATGCCTTTTCTTTTGTTGTTGCAGCTGCCCGCAGTGCAGCCAGAAAAATTAGGCAGTCATGTACACGCACCCGAAAAATTATTACAGCGGCCGCTGCTAGCAGCGGCCTAAAAAATTCAGCAATCCGCCTGGAGTCCCGGACCCTGTTGGTGGTGGCGGAGAAGGTAGTCAAGCGGCCTGCAGGCAGACATGCTGTGTGGAGGGACTGGGAGCGACTTAGTCTTCTTGGGGCAGGCCAGGCAGCCAGTCACACGGCGTGCAGGCAGAGATGCTGTATGTGCGGGGACTGACTTAGTCTTGGGGCGGGCAGCAGCCCTCCGGGATCCATGCCTCATTCATTTTGATAAAGGTGAGGTACTTAACACTTTTGTGACTTAGGCGACTTCTCTTCTCTGTGACAATGCCTCCAGCTGCGCTGAAGGTCCTTTCTGAGAGGACGCTTGCGGCAGGGCAGGAGAGAAGTTGGATGGCAAATTGGGACAGCTCTGGCCACAGGTCAAGCCTGCGCACCCAGTAGTTCAAGGGTTCCTCATCGCTGTTCACAGCAGTGTCTACATCCACACTTAAGGCCAGGTAGTCGGCTACCTGCCGTTCCAGGCGTTGGTGGAGGGTGGATCCGGAAGGGCTATGGCGAGGCGTTGGACTAAAGAACGTCCGCATGTCCGACATCACCATGAGATCGCTGGAGCGTCCTGTCTTTGACTGCGTGGACACGGGAGGAGGATTAGTGGCAGTGGTACCTTGCTGGCGTTGTGCTGTCACATCACCCTTAAAGGCATTGTAAAGCATAGTTGACAGCTGGTTCTGCATGTGCTGCATCCTTTCCACCTTCCGGTGAGTTGGTAACAGGTCCGCCACTTTGTGCCTGTACCGAGGGTCTAGTAGTGTGGCCACCCAGTACAGCTCATTCCCCTTGAGGTTTTTTATACGGGGGTCCCTCAACAGGCAGGACAGCATAAAAGACGACATCTGCACAAAGTCGGATCCAGTACCCTCCATCTCCTCTTGCTCTTCCTCAGTGACGTCAGGTAAGTCAACCTCCTCCCCCCAGCCGCGAACAATACCACGGGAAGGTTGCGCAGCACAAGCCCCCTGCGACGCCTGCTGCGGTTGTTCTCCTGCCGCTGTCCCCTCCTCCTCTTCCTCCTCCTCCCCCAAAGAAACACCTTGCTCATCATCCTCTGAGTCTGACTCATCTTCTGCACATGACCTCTCTTCTTCCTCCTCCTCCCCCCTCTGTGCTGCCGCAGGTGTTGAGGAAACAGCTGGGTCTGATGAAAATTGGTCCCATGCCTGTTCCTGCCGTAACGGTTCCTGGTCACGCTCATTCGCAGCTTCATCCGCCACTCTACGCACAGCACGCTCCAAGAAGTACGCGTAGGGAATTAAGTCGCTGATGGTGCCCTCACTGCGGCTCACCAGGTTGGTCACCTCCTCAAACGGCCGCATGAGCCTGCATGCATTTTTCATCATTGTCCAGTTGTCGGGCCAGAACATCCCCATCTTCCCAGACTGTTTCGTTCTACTCCAGTTGTAGAGGTACTGGGTGACGGCTTTCTTCTGTTCTAGCAGGCGGGAGAACATGAGGAGGGTCGAGTTCCAGCGAGTGGGGCTATCGCAAATGAGGCGTCTCACCGGCATGTTGTTTTTACGCTGAATTTCTGCAAATCGTGCCATGGCTGTGTAAGAGCGCCTCAAATGCCCACAGAACTTCCTGGCCTGCTTCAGGACATCCGCTAAGCCAGGGTACTTTGCCACAAATCTTTGAACCACTAGATTCATGACATGTGCCATGCAGGGTATGTGTGTCAGCTTCCCCATATGCAAAGCGGCAAGCAGATTGCTGCCGTTGTCGCACACCACGTTGCCTATCTCCAGGTGGTGCGGGGTCAGCCACTCATCCACCTGTTTCTTAAGAGCAGCCAGGAGAGCTGCTCCAGTGTGACTCTCCGCTTTGAGACAAGCCATGTCTAAGATGGCGTGACACCGTCGTACCTGGCATGCAGCATAGGCCCTGCGGAGCTGGGGCTGTGTAGCTGGAGAGGAGAACTGCCACTCAGCCAAGGAGGAGGAGGAGGACAGCGAAGAGCATGTAGCAGGAGGAGAGGAGGTGGCAGGAGGCCTGCCTGCAAGCCGTGGAGGTGTCACAATTTGGTCCGCCGCTTTCTGCTTGCCATCGTTCACCACCAGGTTCACCCAATGGGCTGTGTAGGTAATGTAGCGGCCCTGCCCGTGCTTGGCAGACCAGGCATCCGTGGTCAGGTGTACCCTTGACCCAACGCTCTTCGCAAGAGATGACACCACTTGCCTCTCAACTTCACGGTGCAGTTGGGGTATGGCCTTTCTGGAAAAATAAGTGCGGCCTGGCATCTTCCACTGCGGTGTTCCGATGGCCACAAATTTACGGAAGGCCTCAGAGTCCACCAGCCGGTATGGTAACAGCTGGCGAGCTAACAGTTCCGCCACGCCAGCTGTCAGACGCCGGGCAAGGGGGTGACTGGCCAAAAGTGGCTTCTTCCGCTCAAACATTTCCTTCACGGACACCTGACTGCTGCTGTGGGCAGAGGAGCAGGAACCGCTCAAGGGCAGAGGCGGAGTGGAGGAGGGTGCCTGTGAAGGTGCAAGGGAGAAAGCGGCATAAGCAGATGATGCACCTGAAGGAGGAAGAGGAGAAGGAGGGTGACTTTTATTTTGTGTGCTGCTGCTGCTTTTGCTCAGGTGGCCATCCCATTGCTGTTTGTGCCTTTTCTCCAGGTGCCTTCGTAAGGCACTTGTCCCTACGTGAGTGTTGGCCTTTCCACGGCTCAATTTTTTTTGGCAGAGCGAACAGATGGCTTTGGTCCGATCTGAGGCACACACATTGAAAAATTTCCACACCGCTGAGCCACCCTGGGATGTGGGCACTATGGGGACCTCAGCAGCTGATGCTGAAGGGCAAGTTGGCTGGCTGTACATAGGTGGCGATACATGGTGCCGGACTCTGCCACCAGCTGTTTCTGACGAAGAGCTGCCCCAGCTTCTTTCAGCAACTTCTCTCCTCCTACTACTCTCTGACTCCCCCTCTGAACTGTCCCCCTCTTCATCTCCTCTATTGGGAACATACAGAGGATCCCTATCATCGTCATCATCGTAATCATCCTGCCCAGCTTCGCTTGCCTCAGAAAAATCAAAATGTGTAGGTCCTTCATCCTCCTTACACGTTACATCCATAGTGTTGTCGCGTAACGCAGACATATGAGCTGGTGAAAATTCATCTGGCTGTAACAATGGCTGTGCATCAGTGATTTCACCACCACTAAATAATTCTTGCGAAGTGTCAAATGCAGCGGAAGTGGTGCTAGTAGTAGCGCTGGTGGCTGAGCAAGATGAGGTGTTCTGTGTCGCTAAATACTCAACCACGTCCTGACAATCTTGGGAGGTGATGGGACGTGCCTTCTTCCGAGCACTGTACTGTGGGCCAGGTCCACACGAAATTACATTTACACGACCTCGCGCAGACCTGCCGGGTGGCCTTCCTCTGCCTCTGCCACTACCTCTTCCTCTTCCTCTACCTGTTTTGTCCATATCGGGTATGCACGGAGTGGTATATCACACTGCGTGCACTCACGTAGGTAGGTGGGTTCACTTAACTGCACAGGTATGCGCACTGATGCGGTGGGTTCACTGAACAGTACAGGTATACAGTGGCGGGTTCACTGAACACAACAGGTATGCAGTGGCGTGTTCACTAAACAGGTATACAGTGGCGGGTCCACTGAACAGAACAGGTATACAGTGGCGGCCCTGGCAGGTTCACAGAACAGGTATACAGTGGCGGGTCCACTGAACAGAACAGGTATACAGTGGCGGGTTCACAGAACAGGTATACAGTGGCGGGTCCACTGAACAGAACAGGTATACAGTGGCGGGTTCACAGAACAGGTATGCAGTGGCAGGTTCACTGAACTGAACAGGTATGCAGTGGCGTGTTCACTAAACAGGTATACAGTGGCAGGTCCACTGAACAGAACAGGTATACAGTGGCGGGTCCACTGAACAGAACAGGTATACAGTGGCGGCCCTGGCGGGTTCACAGAACAGGTATACAGTGGCGGGTCCACTGAACAGAACAGGTATACAGTGGCGGGTTCACAGAACAGGTATACAGTGGCGGGTCCACTGAACAGAACAGGTATACAGTGGCGGGTTCACAGAACAGGTATACAGTGGCGGGTCCACTGAACAGAACAGGTATACAGTGGCGGCCCTGGCGGGTTCACAGAACAGGTATACAGTGGCGGGTCCACTGAACAGAACAGGTATACAGTGGCGGGTTCACAGAACAGGTATACAGTGGCGGGTCCACTGAACAGAACAGGTATACAGTGGCGGGTTCACAGAACAGGTATACAGTGGCGGGTCCACTGAACAGAACAGGTATACAGTGGCGGCCCTGGCGGGTTCACAGAACAGGTATACAGTGGCGGGTCCACTGAACAGAACAGGTATACAGTGGCGGGTTCACAGAACAGGTATACAGTGGCGGGTCCACTGAACAGAACAGGTATACAGTGGCGGGTTCACAGAACAGGTATACAGTGGCGGGTCCACTGAACAGAACAGGTATACAGTGGCGGGTTCACAGAACAGGTATACAGTGGCAGGATCACTGAACAGGTATGCAGTGGGCTGAGGGCTCACTGAACAGAACAGGTATGCTGTGGCAGGATCACTGAACAGGTATGCAGTGGCAGGATCACAGTACAGGTATGCAGTGGGCTGAGGGCTCACTGAACAGAACAGGTATGCTGTGGCAGGATCACTGAACAGGTATGCAGTGGCAGGATCACTGAACAGGTATGCAGTGGGCTGAGGGCTCACTGAACAGAACAGGTATGCTGTGGCAGGATCACTGAACAGGTATGCAGTGGCAGGATCACAGTACAGGTATGCAGTGGGCTGAGGGCTCACTGAACAGAACAGGTATGCTGTGGCAGGATCACTGAACAGGTATGCAGTGGCAGGATCACTGAACAGGTATGCAGTGGGCTGAGGGCTCACTGAACAGAACAGGTATGCTGTGGCAGGATCACTGAACAGGTATGCAGTGGCAGGATCACTGAACAGGTATGCAGTGGGCTGAGGGCTCACTGAACAGAACAGGTATGCTGTGGCAGGATCACTGAACAGGTATGCAGTGGCAGGATCACTGAACAGGTATGCAGTGGGCTGAGGGCTCACTGAACAGAACAGGTATGCTGTGGCAGGATCACTGAACAGGTATGCAGTGGCAGGATCACAGTACAGGTATGCAGTGGGCTGAGGGCTCACTGAACAGAACAGGTATGCTGTGGCAGGATCACTGAACAGGTATGCAGTGGCAGGATCACTGAACTTTAAAGTCAGAAATTCCAGAAGTGAACTGGAGGCAGGGCCGGAGCATCAGTGAGTGGCTGCGCCAACACAGGATGTCTGCGGGGGACCATTAGAAGCCCCGGGTAAGTTCAGCTCATTTTCCCCCGACCCCCCCTACAGTATTCCTTTTAACCTCCCTAGCGTTCTGGACGAGCTCAGCTCGTCCAGCAAAAACTTGCTGAAAGTGTTTTGGACGAGCTGAGCTCGTCAATCCCGCCAGGGAGATTTTCTGTTTCTCTGCACCGCCCGCTGCAATTTTCCCTCATCAGAGGGATTCCCCAGGATGGCTGGATGCCTGACTGCACGCTGTGGGTAGCGATCTGTGCTACCCCCAGCATACAGAACAAGCATCCAGCCACCCTGGGGAATCCCTGTGCAGCTGGCGGGGCAGAGAATGTGCTGCGTGCAAGGATTCCCCCTATGTGTGTGGACGGGTGTCCACTCTGTGCAGGGGGATTCCCTATGCGGGCTGGTAGTGGCCGGCGGGGATCCCCTCTGTGCAGCAAGGGGGGGGGTGTCCCGTTCTATGCTGGCTGGTAGTGGCCGGCGGGGACCCCCCTTCTGGGCGGGAGGGTGTCCTGGTCCTTTGCAGGCTGTGGGTGGCCGGCGGGGACCCCCCTTCTGGGCGGAGGGGGGGGGGTGTCCCCGTCCTTTGCGGGCTGTGGGTGGCCTTTCCCTCCCCCCTCCCATCCCCCATGCAAGCCCCCCCTTCCCCCTGAACCCCTTCCCTCGGTGTGAGTCCTGTTCTACTCACCAGGCTGTCTCCAGCGGCGCCAGCAGAATCCCTTCTTTCTCTAACGCCGAAGTCCCGGCCTGTGACGTTACTGCTACGAGGCTCAGTGACGTCACCAAGCCTCGTAGCGGTAATTACACAGAGCATGAGACTTCGGGGATGGAGGAAGAAGGGATTCTGCGCCGCCGCCGCTGGAGACAGCCTGGGTGAGTAGAACAGGACTCACACCGAGGGAAGGGGTTCAGGGGGAAGGGGGGGCTTGCACGGGGGATGGGAAGAGGGAGGGAAAGGCCACCCACAGCCCACAAAGGATGGGGACACCCCCCCCCCCCGCCCAGAAGGGGGGTCCCCAAAGGCCACCAACAGCCTGAAAAGAACAGGGACACCCCCCCCCCCCCCCAGAAGGGGGATCCCGACCAAATAAAAAAAATGATTGCAAAAAAAAAAGTTTAAAATGATTGGAAATTAATTGAACCACTTCTTGCATGGAAATCCTGGGGAAATAGAACGCCAGGGAGGCTACAGCCTGCTGTTTATCTCTATACTGTAGATGTTTTTCCCTTGTGCACTTTATAATTTTTGGCACACATACTTTTTCTTAGTCTAGGAACTGCATCTGACTTATTAATATTCTCCATGACTTTACATCAATGTTTATTGCCTCTGGAATTATCTTGTCTGTATTACTGTCACTCTTTTGTTGTCTTCATATTGTCTGCAGGATCAATAGACAGATGTGAGTCAGGACATACATTCTTTGTTTCGTAAATTAAGAAATTATCTTATGCAATTATATTCATGGTCAGCCTGGAAAAAAACACTAAGAACTTTGGCAGACACAACATCATTTTCAGCAAGCAATTTTTATGCAAGTTTTGAAAAAAATATGTTTGTGTTTTGCTTTTGTTCAGGGACAAGTGGGAACAGTTTTGCAAAGATGAAATTGTTCCAGCATGCACTGGGGCATAGTCCAGGACAGAAGGGGTTAACTAACCTATTTTGCAACCTCTAGAGATCTAGAAGTCACTCTAGCAATCACTTTGTTGAAAGAATCTTATTCAGGTAGGTTTAGGAGGTTAAGTTTATTGTCTTCACTTCTCTGACTGCTTCTGACTGCTCACAGGCATTATCAGTGTGTTTTTATCCCCCTCTCCCCCTCCCAGCACTTAGTAGTCAGAACCTTGGAAGTTACAGGACATGCTGCAGATTAGCTAGAAGTATAAAATCACAAACAACCAATCAGGAATAGCCAGGGCTGCCATCAGAAATGTTGGGGCCCCTCACACATCATCAGGCCTGGGAACCCCACTCCCTGGGCCCACCCACTGGTTGCTGTGCCCTCCCACTAGCCACTCCACCCCCGTGTCCGTGCGCGAAGTGCGCTGCAGCGAAACATGTGCATGGTTCCGACACTGAAGAAAGCAGCATGCACAGCATGAAGCTGGAAAAAGTGGGCGTGCCCACGGCATGTTGTGGGTGGAGCCAAATACTAGCAAAATACAGGTAGTCCCTGGTTAACAAATGAGATAGGGACTTGTAGGTCTGTTTTTATCCTTTATCCGTTCTCTTTTGTCCCCCTCTTTTCTTCCTGTGCCTCTTTTGTCCCCCTCTGTCTCACCTCAGTTTGTGCCTCTTTTGTGTCCCTCTGTGTGACCTCATGTTCCCATCTTGTCTCAGCTCATCCCCTGCCCTAGCCAGGTATAGGTGCCCCCAGTATAGGTATCCAGGCATAGGTGCCCCAGTATAGGTACCCAGGTATAGGTTCCCCCAGTATAAGTTGCCAGCTATAGGTGGTGCCACAGTATAGGTAGCCTGGTGTAGATGCCCCCAGTATAGGTAGCCTGGTAGAGCTAAAGCCCCAGTATAGGCCAGCAAGATACAGGTGCCCCCAGTATAGGTATTCAACTATAGGTGTTGCCCCAGTATAGGTAGCCTGGTATAGTTGCCCCCAGTATAGATGGCCTGATATGGGTGGTGCACCAGTATAGGTTAGCCAGGTATAGGTGGTGCCCCAGTATAGGTAGCCTGTAGCCAGGTATAGGTGGTGCCCCAGTATAGTAAGCCAGCTGTAGCGCAGGTTCACTCATCTGCTCCCCACATTCAAGTGCTGATGTCACTCTTCTCTCAGTGCTGGAACACGGTGTGCTGGTGAGTGAGCCACAGGCCCGCAGGCAGAACATGCAGCCCTTCCAGCGCTTTGGGGGTCCCAGGGCCCCCAGAAGCCCTGGGAACCTCACTACAGTGTCAGTTGTCCCCCCCTGATGGCTGCCCTGGGAATAGCGTTAACATATCTGCCTGACTGCTTGTTTTATTACAGCAATATTACAGCAACAGGCTATCTGTTACCTCTTATAATCAGCCAGTCTACCCCCTCTTTGGACTCTTCTGCATGCTGCTAGGGGAGCAAAGTGAATGATATTTGTGAGCTTGTCTGGAGTTAGGACTATACATTTCACTATACTTCAAATATTTATTCCTTTCCCACAACAGTAAAAATTTGTGAAAAATTGTAATTACTGGAGCATATTATGAGTAGTGATGATTATAATCAGCTAATTACAATAACACATATTTTCGCATAAGTTTTCGCAATTTTGCCCATACATAATTATGATTTGTACATTTAATTTATTTTGTATTGTCATTCGTAATTTTGCATACAAGTTTGCGTAATTTTCACGTAATTTTGTGCCGACTTTGGCAGTGAATAGCAAAGCCCCCATACATGCTATTGACACACAAGAAGGTTGAAGGTGAGTATATGTACCCTGCGGAAAGAAACACAAAGACAACAGGAGCCCAGATGGTGCAGTATGTCACATAGATTGATGAATAAATTAAATGGTGTTGAAATATTACTCACAAAGGCGGGTTGCAGAAGGGAAACCGACCACTGCAGGCAGGTGGAGATGCACAAACCCGACTCCACTCGGGGTACCAGGAGACCTGGCGAAGGTCGCTCTCTTGAAAAAACTCTTACACACTAGCAAACTAGGTAGTGTCGGAGACCACCAGTGGTCAGGTGTAAGAGCACCCCAAGGATGATGTGAGACACACTAAAAAGGGGTAAAGAGGGGCTCACGGTGAATAAAATACATTAACCACCTCGGCGTTCTGATTCCCAAGGATTTCTGTGCAAAAAGCGGTACATTTAATTTTCAGCACCTTTTTTCCTGTAACTTACCAAAATGAGCCAAGCAAGAGTTTAGTATACATTCTGAGTATAATAAAAGTGTCAAACACTAATTCTTGTCAAAAATAAAATACAATTTATTAATGACAAACTGAAATACCTTGCATTTTTCCTCAATGCAGAAATATAAAGAAAATGCAGAAATAAATAAATCAATGCAGAAATAAATAAATGAAGGCAGAAACAAAATTATACAGGGTACAAGTGTACTTTAGAACACTTCTTTAGTGTGGTAGATCTTGAAGCATGGTAATGCGCAAAGTGCCACGTCACAGTCGGGGCAAAAAGTGCCGGTCTCCTTCCGCATCTTTTTGCCATCCTTGTCCTTCTTATTGCAGCAAACAACGCACCTTCTTGTAGGGTTTGCTTTCTGTGTGGTCGGTGGCAAGTACTCCACAAAGTGTCTCCCTGAAAGCCGTGCCGGATTCACGACATATGATGCCCTGCGCCCCGGTCTAGATGTTGACTCTGGTGGGGGGTACTTCATGCAGATTGCTTCCGTCAGCTGCCAGACAAAGTCATGGTGGGGTACAGGCCTTACACAGCTTTTCTTGTATAGCACATAGCCATTCCACAAGCACTGCTCAAGTAAGTGGCGGAATTTTTTTTTATAATATTTCCGCTGCTGCTTGCGGACAGCCGGGTAGAAGGTCATGGCTCCATCAGCCCTGTCCACACCCCCCATAGTGTTGTTGTAATCCAGTATGGCTTTGGTTTTATCCACCTCCTGTTTACTCCTGTTGGTGGTGCGTACAGTCTCGGCATTATGAATAGTGCTGAGGACACATACATCACGGTTGTCCTTCCACCTCAGAGCCATCATTTTGCCTTTCTGCCAGGCAACGACCTCCCCCTTCTTCAGCTTCCTGGCAGAAAAGGCCTGCGGCAGATTGTGACGGTTAGCCCTCAAGGTTCCATAGGCATCGGTTTTATGCTGGACCAGGTAATCAAAAAGTTCAGGGGAGCTGTAGAAATTGTCTGTCGTCAGGCAGTACCCCTGATCCAGCAATGGCTCAATTAGGGTTAGGACAGAGGAGGTGGCACACCCAAACTTGCTGAACTGAGGGGCAAATTTGGTGCCTTTGCCCGTGTAAATTACAGAGTTCCAGATGTACCCGGACTTGGCCTCACAGAGTAAAAACGACTTCACCCCAAAGCGTGCCCTTTTTGATGCAATAAATTGCACCCAGCTCAGTCTCCCCTTATATGCCATGAGGCTTTCGTCAACCGTGATGTCGCGATCTGGAAGATACACAGCCTTGAAGTTCGCAACAATCATCTGGTATAGGTCCCAAATTTTTTTCAGCTTGGGTGCGGGATGGGTGGCCTCATCAAACTCCTCGTTGTTTCCGAAGTGCAAATACTTCATGATGAGGGTGTACCGTGGCTCGGACATAACAGATCCAAAGAAGGGCGTACTGAGGATCTTATTAGTGGTCCAGTACCACTTCTGCAGCGGCTTACCAACAACTCCCTGGAGGATGACGAGCCCCAGGAACACCCAGATGTCGTTGCTGGTCACAGGTTCCCACTTCCTGCTCCGCGAGAACCTGGGTAGAGAAGATTCCTGCTGATGTTGCGCTGCATAGTGATTCATCTCCTCAATGATCTTGCGGATGACGTCATCAGTCAGGAAGAGCTCCAGAAAGGACAGCGGACTCTCGTCGCACGCGATCTTCTGCCCGGGTGCCCTGTGAAGGGGAACCTGGGTGGCGGAGCTTGAGTGGGGCTCCCCAGCTCACACCAGGTGCGTGCGACCGTCACTGGCTCCTCGGCTTCCTCATCACTGGTCTCCGTCTCCGAAGACAGGTTACCGGGAACCTCGCTGTCTGTCGATTCCTCTAGGAGCTCGTCTTCGCTGTCGCTTGCCTCGAGGACATGCAGCAACTCCTCGTCATGCACACGCCTCCGGGAGGACGAGGCCATGACCCCAAGCCGGGTACGGGGTCACGGGCAGCGACAAAAAAAAAAAACAGCAAAAGCAAACGCACAGGGATCACAGCGTCTTGAAAAAGACAGAAAGCAATACGCAATCTGACAGTAATATGAACGAAGCTAAGGCTGGAAAAAAGCAGTAATCGCACAGAAATCGCACAGAAATCACAGATGATAGCTGACAACAGACTAACACTGGACGCAGGTCCGGCGCTACCATTAAGGCAAAGGAGGCAGCTGCCCCAGGGCCCCAGAGCTTGTAGGGGCCCCCAGTGGCTACAAGAGGAAAACATTTTTTTCAAATCGGCCTTATAGTTTTTGAGAAAATCGATTTTAAAGTTTTAAAGGAAAAAAAAACACATTTAAAAACCTGCCAACTTTAATGGTTAATAGCAAATCCAACTTAACTGCTAGAAACTCTAAATTTGCAGGATATGTTAAGGAGATCATTAGGAATAAGAGGGAAAAACAATTTTTCAAAAAGACCTTATAGTTTTTGAGAAAATCGATTTTAAATTTTAGAAGGAAAAAAGTAAATGTAACTTTTAGTAGCAAACCTAACGGTAGTGTCATTTTACATGTATCATACGAAAGCGCAATCAATTTCCTGACGGGGTTTCCAGGGGGTCTATACGCAGCCGCAGCGCTTTGGCCAGGGATCGCTATACAGCCGCAATATGGCTGTATGAAGATCCCTGGCATTTTTTCCTATTTTCCCAATTTTTTTTTTTTATGTTTAGAGTGTGGGAATTTTTTAAAAAAAATTATGTGGGGTCCCCCCTCCTGAAACTTTTTAACCCCTTGTCCCCCATGCATAAACATACATATATCCAGGCACATCGCCTCTAGTTAGGACATTAAATAAATTGTTAGGGAAAGGGAGGTGCTGAAGGGGGTGTGGCTAGAAACAGCAAAAATCAATTAACCCTTCGCACTCTCACATGCAAATGTTCAAACAAATGCATTCACAGATTTACTCATCCAGGCACAACTGTTATCCCTACAGCTAAATTAAAAGCCAGGGTTTTAGTTCACAGAAGAATGCATTCTTATGCTTAGTCACCTATACTGCGTAGAAGTACCCAGGTAAACATAGGTGTCCTAACTCTAGCCCTGTAACATGCATAGTGCAGACATGCAAACACATTCATTGCATCAAACCTATCAATGGATTAGGAGCACACATCCTAACTTCCTCTCCTGGGAAAGACAGTGCATCTTACCAATCGCACAAGGGAGCTAACGTTATGTGTCCATGTGCACCATGCGCATACACCAGCATAAGCTGTCTGCATGCTGACAAACATACAGGGGAAGGGGGGAGTGCACCGAATTGGACCCTAACAACGCAGTATAGGTGACTAAGCATAAGAATGCATTCTTCTGTGAACTAAAACCCTGGCTTTTAATTTAGCTGTAGGGATAACAGTTGTGCCTGGATGAGTAAATCTGTGAATGCATTTGTTTGAACATTTGCATGTGAGAGTGCGAAGGGTTAATTGATTTTTGCTGTTTCTAGCCACACCCCCTTCAGCACCTCCCTTTCCCTAACAATTTATTTAATGTCCTAACTAGAGGCGATGTGCCTGGATATATGTATGTTTATTCTTATCATTGACCCCTGTGGCTAGGGTCCAATTCGGTGCACTCCCCCCTTCCCCTGTATGTTTGTCAGCATGCAGACAGCTTATGCTGGTGTATGCGCATGGTGCACATGGACACATAACGTTAGCTCCCTTGTGCGATTGGTAAGATGCACTGTCTTTCCCAGGAGAGGACGTTAGGATGTGTGCTCCTAATCCATTGATAGGTTTGATGCAATGAATGTGTTTGCATGTCTGCACTATGCATGTTACAGGGCTAGAGTTAGGACACCTATGTTTACCTGGGTACTTCTACGCAGTATAGGTGACTAAGCATAAGAATGCATTCTTCTGTGAACTAAAACCCTGGCTTTTAATTTAGCTGTAGGGATAACAGTTGTGCCTGGATGAGTAAATCTGTGAATGCATTTGTTTGAACATTTGCATGTGAGAGTGCGAAGGGTTAATTGATTTTTTCTTGTCCCCCATGCAGGCTGGGATAACCAGAATGTGGAGCTCTGACCGATTGGGACTTCACACCCTGACTATACCAGCTGCAAAAAAGGTCCCCTAATGCCGATTTTTGTTCCAGGGTATATGTTGGGGGGGGGGCCCAGGTTTATTTTGCCCTAGGGCCCCATTGTTGCTTAAACCGGCCCTGACTGGATGCTGGGGACTCTGAAAGAGGGAGAGGCAGTAACGGTTCAGGGCTTTTATTGAGAGTTGACAGGTGTTTGTGTTTGTGCAAACAACTTTTTGAATTACAGTAGCATGATTGGATTACATAGAGTTTGTTTCCCTATGTAATCTAATGATGCTGTCGGCGCGACGGACACTAGGGGGCGCAGGAGTCGGCGTCAGAGGAAGTTGCTGGGCTACGCCATCTTCCCTGACTGCCGGATCTCCGGAGAATTGCGGAGAGAAGAGGGGAGCGGGGACCGGAGGATCGGGGGAGCCGGGGACCGGCGATCAGAGCCCAGCAGGAGAGAGAGGGAGCCCCGCAGCAGCAGCAGCAGCACAGAGAAGGCGGCTGAATGCACGCGCTGCACAGCGGTGAGTGGGGGAAGTGCTGGACGAGCTGAGCTTGTCCGAAACACTAGCAGCAATTTTTTCTTGGACGAGCTCAGCTCGTCCAGAACGCTAGGGTGGTTAAAAGCAACTAAAATATAAATAAATGAGATGGCTTACCTCAATGATGACACACCCATATAGGAATGGATATTTATTAGTAAAAAAGCACAGGCAACGTGCCTCGTGGGAACTCGCCCACTTCCTCAGGCCAAATAAAGTGCCACTAAATGCTGGTAGCCGGATTCAAGGCACCTTGAATCCGGCTAGCCATGTAGTAAATACTCAAGTGCAGTTCCATGTAATCGATACGTTGGAGATGAATAGCCCCAGTATGAGCAAGCTGGAGTAGGGTGTTTGTGGAGCGCTACCCCGAACAAAGGGGCAGATGCGGTGGTTGGCAGGTTGTCAGAGCCATCAGACGCCAGACCACGCTGGCCTTGGTGAAAAATAGTTTTGCAATGTATTAGGGAGTATGCTAAAAAAGAAAAATCTTAGTCCCAATCTTTCACTACAAATTCACAATTAGAGACCACCTCCCAGAGCGGATAGCAAATCAATAAACTTGCAGAAAGAAAACAAGCTTTCTTATGGGAAAACATGGGCCCATTCAAACATGTACATCTTTCCTGTATTCTTCTTTATATTCAGCTTTGTCCATTGCATCTCCAGAGCCCACAAACTGGGCCTGCAACTTTTTGTGTTGCAGTTTATCCCATAGAATGGCATTCATTCACTCCTGAGCGCAGCAAACACTGGCACAGAATAGATCAGCTGCCACACCTGCACGTGAGAAGCTTAGGAATCCATAGGAGACACAGGGACCAGCATATGTACTACCAGATATGTAATGCAGGAAAAGTAGTGCAATCTTTGTTAATCTTCCCAAGCTTTTGTCAACCTTTAGAGAGATAGTACTGTTACTCCTTCTGTTATAATAATGGATGTAGAAGTATTTTTATGTTCACTACATTTTTCCTTGCATATCTACACTGCATAACATAACTTTTTTTCCTAAATAAAAATAATTTAAATAAAGAAAAAAAAAACTATCACAGTTAGAGATGGCCCAAACGGTTCGCTGGAGAACGGTTCCCGGCGAACCTCCGGGGGTTTGTGATCGCGGAGAACCGCAAACTTTTCCGGAAGTTCTATTCGCCCCCATAATGCACCATTAGGGTCAACTTTGATCCTCTACATCACAGTCAGCAGGCACATTGTAGCCAATCAGGCTACACTCCCTCCTGGAGCCACTCCCCCCTCCCTTATAAAAGGCATGCACTGCTGGCCATTATACTCACTCGTGTGCCTGCAATAAATAGAGAAGGGGCAGCTGCTGCTGCTGACTCTCATAGTGAAAGTGTCAGAGATCGCGGAAGAGCCGCCGCCATGAGTCAGCGGCAGGCGGCTCTTTCCGCACTCGATGGGGCCAAACACGGGGAGGCAGCCGCCTCCACTCAGGCTGAGGCGGCTGTCCCCGTGGTGCAGGGCATGGCGGAGCGCGGTATAACCGCCGCGTCGGACGCGGCGGTTGGCGCGCATGTCCCCACTGCGGAGACACCGCAGAGCGGGGCTGCTGTGGCTGGGACTCAGAGTCCCTTCAGTTTCAGGAGGACGCGCGTGCGCGCGGAAAGGCAGAATAGATATAGCTGCCAGAAGTGAGTCAGCTGACCAGGGTGGTCAGCTGACTCTTTCCCCTCTCCTCATTGGTTCAGCACTTAGGGAGGTGCTGGGAAGAGGGTTGTGTATATATACGGCTGGCTGGTCATTTCTCTGGTTTCTGGCGTTGCGATCACATATGTGGAAGCACCCAGATCCGTAGTCAGATCCGCAAGTGTGCCGGGACCAGCTGGAGCTGTAATCCTACACTTAGCTAGATTCTGTTGATAGCTTAAAGTACTAGTTTGATTGTGATTATCTGTTATGACTCTTTGCCTGCCTGACTCTCCTCCTGAACTCTGATCTTGTACCTCGATAATTCTGATACTCTGTTGCCGAACCCCGGCTCGTCCTTAGACTCTGCTTCTGCCTCCTGATCTTGTACCTCTATATATCTGATACCCTGTTGCCGAACCCTGCCTGTACCCAGACTCCGCCTTTGCCTCCTGATACTGTACTTTATCTGTCCGTGTGTGTACGACCTGGCTTGTCCGACCTCGAGAACCAACCTTACTGTTAGAGGCGGTTCCCCGTTCTGTTTGTGACACTTCCTCTAGAGTGTTACTTTCAGACAATCCTTCCTACTCTCAGCCTGACTCCTCCCATCTTGGAGAGCCCAGGTCTTCAGAAGGAATCCGTGCAGTACGCCTTACTGCGCTGAGGCTTAGTCCTCTAGTGTTACCGTTACACCAAACACTACACTCTACTCAGGTGAACAGAGGTTAGCTGGTATATCGAATTATCGGTGATACTGCAGATCACTAATAATCTGGTATACATCTGTATTCCCAGTGATACTGCAGATCACCGGTAATCAGATCCTCTCTGTGCTTCACCGATCGTTACAGAACGCCAGACCAAAAAACTGATGGACGCACGCGCTGACCCTCTGAATGTGCTTGCCACTTCGGTGGATAACATCCATCAAGCACTGGGCCAGCACAAAGCTTTAATTGATGCCCTGTCAGGCTCTGTGCGAACCCTCCAGATGTCAGTTGATTCGGTGCGATCCCCTCCTAATGATGACATACGTATGCCCGTACCTGATAAATTTTCCGGCCACAAGTCTGACTTCCGGAATTTTAAGAGTAGAGTGTTATCATATTTCGAGTTGAGACCCCGATCCTCGGGGACTGAGACCCAACGGGTCATTTTTATTAAAACCTTGCTAACTGGTGACTCCCAGTCCTGGGCATACAACCTGCCCCCCACTGATACAGCTCTGACCTCAGTAGAGGAATTCTTTAAGGCCATGGCCGTAATTTACGATGACCCAGACCTTGCTGCAACCTCGGAGTGGAAACTCAAGCTCCTACGGCAAAGCAAGGGTCCAGTCGAAGAGTACACGGCCGAATTTCGTAGGTGGTCAGTTACCGCCAGATTTGACACCTATGCCCTGATGGATTACTTCCTGTCTGGGTTATCGGAGGAGGTCTCCGACCTAATGTTAACCTTACCCGAGCCCAAGACAGTCGATGAGGCCATCTCATCGGCCATTCGAGTCGACCGTAGGCTGCGCCATCAGAAACTGACTAGGGGCAGTCACCGTGTCAGGGTGACATCTAATGCGGCACCTTCCGCTGCACCCTTAGTAACACCCTCTCCGGCCCTACCTCCACCAGAGCCAATGCAGATTGGTCGATCAAAACTGACCCAGGTGGAACGAAGGCGGAGAATAACTGAACAATTGTGCCTGTACTGTGCAGAAGCGGGGCATAGAGTGTGAAACTGCCCTAACAAGCCGGGAAACGGGTCTGCCTAGGAGTAGTGGGGGGTGACACCCTAGGCACACCATTCTCACCCCAAAAAGAGAAAAAATTGCTTCTCCCCTGTACGATTACATGGGGTAATAAGTCTGTAGCCACTGAGGCTTTTATTGATTCTGGCTCAGCGGCTAACTTTATGAACGTTGAATTTGCTCAGGAGTTGGGTATTCCTCTCACTCCTGTGAGTCCCCCCATTCAGGTCACGGCAGTAGACGATTCCCCTCTGCAACGGAATCATCCCCTGTCACAGACCCCACAGGTGAAGGTCATGATAGGGGTACTGCATGGGGAACAACTACAGTTTTTTGTATTGCATATGTCAACCTCCACTATCATCCTAGGCATGCCGTGGTTACAAGTCCATTCTCCACAAATAGACTGGGCTATGGGTCAGGTAACCAGATGGTCCGATCATTGTCACCAACAGTGTTTAGGGAAGGTGACATTGGGTCAGACCAAGATTTGCGTGGAGGGTGTGCCCGAGGAATATTCTGAGTTTTCTGATGTATTTTGTCCCAAGGTTGCTGATCAATTACCTCCTCATCGCCCGTTCGATTGCCCCATCGATCTCCGTGTTGGTTGTATGCCCCCTAGGGGTCATCTGTATAACTTGTCCGGTCCAGAGAAGATGGCTATGCAGGAATACATTCGTGACAACTTGGCCAAGGGGTTCATCCAGCCCTCCCGGTCACCTGCTGGGGCCGGTTTCTTTTTCGTTAAGAAGAAAGACGGGGGTCTTCGACCCTGTATCGATTACCGGGGTCTCAATAAGATCACGGTGAAAAATCGCTATCTGTTACCATTGATAGACGATTTATTCACGCAGGTCACAACTGCAAAGATCTTCTCTAAGTTGGATCTGAGGGGGGCATACAACCTAATCCGCATTAGGAAGGGCGATGAATGGAAGACGGCCTTCAATACACCCGATGGGCATTACGAGTACTTAGTGATGCCCTTCGGGTTGTGCAATGCGCCAGCCGTCTTCCAAGAATTAATCAATGAGGTATTCCGGGAGGTATTGGGTAGATTTGTGCTGGTATACCTTGATGATATACTAATCTATTCCAATAACCTCTCCGAGCACAGGGTCCACGTGAAGTTTGTCTTGAACAAATTAAGACAAAATATGCTTTATGCTAAGGTGGAGAAGTGTATTTTCGAGGTGACCACTGTCACGTTCCTAGGGTACGTAATTTCCACCTCGGGTCTCTCAATGGATCCTGCCAAAGTCACAGCTGTGTTGGAGTGGCCACAGCCAGTGGGGTTGAAGGCCTTACAGAGATTTTTATTTTTTGCGAACTATTACAGGAGGTTCATTAAGGGGTACTCCACGTTAGTTGCCCCCCTTACCATTCTCACGAAAAAAGGGGCAGATACCAACCACTGGTCCCCTGAAGCCGTGGCAGCATTTTCTCATTTGAAGGAATTATTTTGCTCAGCACCAATTTTGAGGCATGTGGACACGTCCTTTCCCTTTATCGTAGAGGTTGATGCCTCAGAAGTTGGGGTGGGGGCGGTGCTGTCTCAACGGTCTGGGTTGCAGGGCAGATTACACCCGTGCGCTTACTTTTCCCGTAGGTTTTCACCTGCAGAAAAAGAAGAAAGAAATTACGATATAGGCAACCGGGAACTTCTGGCCATTAAATTGGGGTTTGAGGAATGGCGCCACTGGTTAGAGGGGGCAGAACACACGATCACAGTTTACACCGACCACAAGAACTTGGAATACATTGAGGGGGCTAAGAGGCTAAGTCCCCGTCAGGCTCGGTGGTCTTTATTTTTTACGAGGTTCAGGTTTATAATCACGTACACTCCAGGCAGCAAGAACGTCAAGGCAGATGCCCTCTCCAGGTGTTTTGAACCAGAGACAGCACAGCCCCCCGCTCCTGAGTCCATCGTCCCGCAGAAACTAGTGTTAGCCGCCATGGAGACTTGGGAGGATTGGACAGAGGTTTTGGGTCCCTTTCAGCAGGATGTTCCTGAAGGAAAACCCGAAGGGGTCATGTTTATCCCACTGCCATTTCGTTTACAAGTCCTGCAACTCTTTCACGCCCATAAGAATGCTGGTCATCCTGGAGCTGCCAGAACGCAAGATCTGATTGCCAGGTGTGCTTGGTGGCCTTCTTTGGCAACAGATTGCAAAGAGTTTGTCAGGGAGTGTGCGGTATGTGCCAAGAGTAAACCCTCCCGGCTGGCATCTGTAGGAAGGTTGCAGCCTTTGCCCACCCCGAGTGAGCCATGGACCCACTTGTCCATGGATTTTGTGGGGGAATTGCCCAGGTCTGAAGGCATGTCGGTCATTTGGGTGGTAGTCGACCGTTTTAGCAAAATGGCCCATTTTGTGCCCCTGAAAGGACTCCCCTCGGCTCAAGAACTGGCCGAATTGTTTATCATTCATGTCTTCCGGCTGCATGGCATTCCGGAAGAAATTGTGTCAGATAGGGGAGTCCAATTTGTGTCTGGATTCTGGAGGACATTTTGCCACCAAATGGGCATGAAATTGTCTTTCTCGTCAGGCTACCACCCACAGACAAATGGGCAGACGGAACGTATTAACCAGTCTTTGGAGCAATTCCTAAGATGTTACGTTGCGGAGGCACAGAGTGACTGGGTAAAATTTTTGCCCTTCGCGGAATTCGCACAAAATAATTTGAAGAATTCCTCATCTGGGTTCTCTTCATTCCAGATTGTGACAGGTAGGTCACCCAAATTCTCGCCTTTTCCAGTTGTCTCTTCTCCATTTCCAGCACTGGAGGATTGGCAGAGGTCACTCAGGGACAATTGGAGAATTGTTAAGGGGAACTTGCAGAAGGCGTTCCAGAGTCAGAAGGGTCAAGCAGACAAGAGACGGTCCGTGGGGGTTTAGTCTGGGTGTCCACACGTCACTTGACCTTGAAGCAGCCATCTGCCAAACTGGGTCCCAGGTTTGTGGGTCCATTTTCCGTGACCAAAAGAATTAATAACGTCACTTACACCATTGATCTTCCTGCCAGCATGCGGGGCGTAAGGTCGTTTCATATGTCCCTACTCAAACCTGCAGTTCATGTGGGTCCTACTCCTCCGGTGATGGTAGAGGACCAACCTGAGTACGAGGTGGAAAAGATATTAGACTCACGCATTGTTCAGAACTCGGTACAATATTTAGTGCATTGGAAAGGGTACGGCATTGAGGAGAAACAATGGGTACCAGGGACTCGCATGCATGCGGATGAGTTAAGAAGGGAGGCGGCTGTCCCCGTGCAGAGCATGGCGGAGCGCGGTATAACCACCGCGTCGGATGCGGCGGTTGGCGCGCATGTCCCTGCTGCAGGGATACCGCAGAGCGGGGCTGCTGTGGCTGGGACTCATAGTCCCTTCAGTTTCAGGAGGACGCGCGTGCGCGCGGAAAGGCAGAATAGATATAGCTGCCTGAAGTGAGTCAGCTGACCAGGGTGGTCAGCTGACTCTTTCCCCTCTCCTCATTGGTTCAGCACTTAGGAAGGTGCTGGGAAGAGGGTTGTGTATATATACGGCTGGCTGGTCATTTCTCTGGTTTCTGGCGTTGCGATCACATATGTGGAAGCACCCAGATCCGTAGTCAGATCCGCAAGTGTGCCGGGACCAGCTGGAGCTGTAATCCTACACTTAGCTAGATTCTGTTGATAGCTTAAAGTACTAGTTTGATTGTGATTATCTGTTATGACTCTTTGCCTGCCTGACTCTCCTCCTGAACTCTGATCTTGTACCTCGATAATTCTGATACTCTGTTGCCGAACCCCGGCTCGTCCTTAGACTCTGCTTCTGCCTCCTGATCTTGTACCTCTATATATCTGATACCCTGTTGCCGAACCCTGCCTGTACCCAGACTCCGCCTTTGCCTCCTGATACTGTACTTTATCTGTCCGTGTGTGTACGACCTGGCTTGTCCGACCTCGAGAACCGACCTTACTGTTAGAGGCGGTTCCCCGTTCTGTTTGTGACACTTCCTCTAGAGTGTTACTTTCGGACAATCCTTCCTACTCTCAGCCTGACTCCTCCCGTCTTGGAGAGCCCAGGTCTTCGGAAGGAATCCGTGCAGTAAGCCTTACTGCGATGAGGCTTAGTCCTCTAGTGTTACCGTTACACCAAACACTACACTCTACTCAGGTGAACAGAGGTTAGCTGGTATATCGAATTATCGGTGATACTGCAGATCACTAATAATCTGGTATACATCTGTATTCCCAGTGATACTGCAGATCACCGGTAATCAGATCCTCTCTATGCTTCACCGATCATTACAGAAAGATTGGTTAGGCTCTTGTAGGCTTCTTAGCTTGCTCCTTGCTGATTCTTATTGCTAAAAAAGCACCCCACAACAGTTATTTTAAGAGATAATCTTGTTCTAGTAATATTTTTTTTTTGACTGTGGATCCACAAAGAGGGAAACCCAGGCAGGCCCATAATCTCAGGGAGCGAAACTTTTACAGAGAACATCTCAGGGTGGCTGGAAAACATCTTGAAACCTCTTGTCTGTAAAATACCAAGCTACATACAGGATACCACCCACCTCCTGAACAAACTGACAGCCATCGGCCCTGTACACAAACATTCCTCATGATGATGGTATTGCGGCCTGAATATCTTTAGGGTCAGGGCATACCTGTAAAGCTTATTGCTGGACTGATCAAATTCATTCTCACTCATAATTATTTCACTTTTGGACAGGACCTCTATTTACAGCAGATGGGCGTGGCAATGGGTTCGCCTACTTCCGCTTCATTGATGCTATTTTAATCATCTGGTCTGCAAGTGAGGATGATCTTCTCCAGTTCCACAGGAACTTCAATGCCTTCCATCCTACAATGAAATTGAAACTTACCTACTCTCACACAGAGATTAACTTTCTGGACACCGCCATATACATCAGGGGTAACAACATACAAACCTCTGTGTATCGCAAACCTACAGACTGTCCCACATACCTAAGATATGACAGTTTTCATCCCAAGCACATTAAGAACTCTATAATTTAAAGCCAAGCTATAAGGTACAACTGGATTTGTTCTGACAAGATGGACAGAGACAAGCACCTGGATCGCCTTAAGAACACTTTCATTAAGCAAGGTTACAGTCCTCCTATGGCTGAGGCCCAAATCAGGAAAGCCAGCAACATCCCCAGGACTGAACTCCTGAAATATAAGCAAAACCAGAAAGAGGAACGTGTCCCTTTGGTTGTCACCTACAACCCACACCTGGAAATCTTAAAGAGTAACTGTCAGGCTGCAGAAGCTAATTTAAACCTCTATTCTCCTGTGTTAAACAGTTTAGACGGAAGCCAAAAAGGCAATAGTGAAGATAAAAATCTCTCTTACATTTGATGTGTGCTTATCAGCAAAGCTGTTAGACCCAAGAGGACGCAAGCCGCATACCATACTGCAAAGCATTCTGGGGCCCTCCCCTCGGCTGCTAAGGAGAAGTTACAGGATCAAGTTTCAGCAGCTTGTAACTCAGTCCAGCGCACAGCACTGAAAAATCTCCAGGCAGAGTACACTGCAGGAGTCCGCTATTGTTCCTAGCCACATGGCTAATTAATATTCACTGCACACTAGTGTTATTCAGTAGGAGCTTTTCTGTGATCAGGAAGCAGGCAGGACATGACGACACATTTGGCTTCATAGGAGACAGACAAACATGGAACCTGCCATGAGCTGTCAGGAGCATCAATCTCTGCATATACTATATACAAATTCTGTGAAGTACAAACGTGGACAGTGAAATGCATATGTAATGTAAGTACAGCCAATCTTTAGCTACTGATATATGTGTTTATTTTCTCTGAGACCTTATACCTAACAGCTCCTCTTTAAGGAGGATTGCTAAGGAACTTCATCCCATTTTTGTAACGATCGGTGAAGCACAGAGAGGATCTGATTACCGGTGATCTGCAGTATCACTGGGAATACAGATATATACCAGATTATAAGTGATCTGCAGTCTCACCGATAATCCGATATACCAGCTAACCTCTGTTCACCTGAGTAGAGTGTAGTGTTTGGTGTAACAGTAACACTTTGAGGACTAGGCCTCAGTGCAGCAAGGAGTACTGCACAGATTCCTTCTGCAGACCTGAGCTCTTCAAGACGGGAGGAGTCAGACTGACAGTAGGAAGGATGTCTGGAAGTGACCCTCAGGAGGAAAGGTCGCTAACAGAGCGAGGAACCGCCTCTAACGGTAAGGTCGGTTCTCGAGGTCGGACAAGCCAGGTCGTACACACACGGACAGATAAAGTACAAGATCAGGAGGCAAAGGCGGAGTCTAAGTACAGGCAGGGTTCAGTAACGGGGTATCAGAAATATCGAGGTACAGAATCAGGAGGCTGAGGCGGAGTCTAGAAACGAGCCGGGGTTCGGCAACAGGGTATCAGAAATATCAAGGTACAAGATCAGAGTTCAGAAGGGTAGTCAAGGCAGGCAAAAGTCATAACAAATAATCACAATCAAACTAGTACTTTAAGCTATCAACAAAATCTAGCTAAGTGTAGGATTACAGCTCCAGCTGGTCCTGGCACACTTGCGGATCTGACTACGGATCTGGGTGCTTCCACATATGTGATCGCACGCCAGACAAAGAGCAAGTGAACAACCAGCAGTATATATACTCTAGGACCTTTCCAGGACCTCCCTAATTGCTGGTCCAATGAGAGCAGTGGAATTTGTCAGCTGACCCAGCTGGTCAGCCGACACCCTTCTAACTGCTATTTAAACTCTGCCTCTGTGCTCGCGCGCGTGTAAGTCTGAATCTTGGTGGACTATCAGTCCCAGCCACACCAGTACTGTCTTGCAATGTATCCAGTGAACTGAGTGCGGGAGCCGCCTCTGATGCGGATTCCGCCGCTCTGCCTAAGCGGCATGCGGCGTTTTTTCCGCGTTGTGGCGCCATGCTGGACGCGGAAACAGCTGCCTCGCCTTGAGAGACAGCGGCTTTTCCGCGTTTCATCACAGTACCCCCCCCCTCGAGGAGTGGACTCCGGACAACTCCTACCAGGCTTCTTGGGGTGTAAGGCATGAAACTCTTTCCTCAACTCATCCGCATGCATGCGAGTCCCCGGTACCCACTGTCTCTCCTCAATGCCATATCCCTTCCAGTGTACCAGATACTGTACCGAGTTCTGGACAATGCGAGAGTCCAAAATTTTCTCTATTTCGAACTCAGGATGACTATCCACCAGGACAGGAGGAGGAGGAGTAGGGCCCACATGGACTGCAGGTTTGAGCAGGGATACGTGAAATGATCTCACCCCACGCATGCTGGCGGGGAGATCAACGGTATAAGTGACGTTGTTGATCTTTTTGATCACAGAAAACGGACCCACAAACCTGGGGCCCAGTTTGGCAGAAGGCTGCTTCAGGGTCAAGTGACGTGTGGACACCCAGACTAAATCCCCTGGCTGAAACTTCCATTCCATGGAACGTCTCTTGTCCGCTTGACCCTTTTGACTTTGGAACGCTTTCTGCAAATTATCTCGAACAATTCCCCAATTGTCCCTGAGTGACCTCTGCCAACCCTCCAGTGCTGGGAACGGAGAAGAGGCAACTTGCAAAGGGGAGAACTTGGGCGACCTCCCTGTCACAATCTGGAACGGGGAAAAACCAGAAGAAGAACTCTTTAAATTATTCTGCGCAAATTCTGCAAAAGCCAGAAACTTCACCCAGTCATTCTGTGCCTCCGCAACGTAACATCTTAAAAACTGTTCTAAAGACTGATTAATTCGTTCAGTCTGCCCATTCGTCTGTGGGTGGTAGCCTGACGAGAAAGACAGCTTCATGCCCATTTGGTGGCAAAATGCCCTCCAGAATTTAGAGATAAATTGGACTCCCCGATCGGACACAATGTTCTCCGGAATGCCGTGCAGCCGGAAAATGTGGACGATGAATAGGTCAGCCAATTCTTGGGCCGAGGGGAGTCCTTTCAAAGGCACGAAATGGGCCATTTTGCTGAAGCGGTCGACTACCACCCAAATGACCGACATGCCTTCAGACCTGGGGAGCTCACCCACAAAATCCATGGACAAGTGGGTCCATGGTTCACTCGGGGCGGGTAAAGGCTGTAAGGTACCGACAGGTGCCTGCCGGGAGGGTTTACTTTTGGCACATACCGCACATTCCCTGACATATTCCTTGCAGTCTGATGCCATAGAAGGCCACCAAGCACACCTGGCAATCAGATCCTGCGTTCTGGCAGCACCAGGGTGACCAGCACTCTTATGGGCGTGAAACATTTGTAAGACCTGTAGACGAAAAAACAGTGGGATAAACAAGACCCCCTCCGGTTTTCCCTCAGGGACATCCTGCTGAAAGGGACCCAAAACATTTGTCCAATCCTCCCAGGTCTCTGTGGCTGCTAACACCAGCCTCTGCGGGATGATGGACTCAGGAGCGGGGGGCTGTGCTGTCTCTAATTCGAAACATCTGGACAGGGCATCTGCCTTGATGTTTTTGCTGCCTGGAGTGTATGTGATAATAAATCTGAACCTCGTAAAAAATAACGACCAACGGGCCTGTCGGGGACTTAGTCTCTTAGCCCCCTCGATGTATTCC
This sequence comes from Hyperolius riggenbachi, assembly GCF_040937935.1. NCBI lineage: Eukaryota > Metazoa > Chordata > Amphibia > Anura > Hyperoliidae > Hyperolius > Hyperolius riggenbachi. The sequence goes on along the minus strand of NC_090647.1, from coordinate 167,071,367 downwards.
AGATTCTTGTGATCAGTATACACCGTGATCGTGTGTTCTGCCCCTTCTAACCAGTGGCGCCATTCTTCAAATGCCAATTTAATGGCCAGAAGTTCCCGGTTGCCTATGTCGTAGTTTTTCTCTGCCGGTGAAAACCTCCGAGAGAAATAGGCACACGGGTGCAACCTTCCCTGCAGCCCAGAGCGTTGAGACAGCACAGCCCCTACTCCAACTTCTGAGGCATCAACCTCCACAATGAATGGGTAAGAGGTGTCTACGTGTCTCAATATGGGTGCAGAGCAAAACAATTTTTTCAAGTGAGAAAAAGCTGCCACAGCCTCAGGAGACCAGTGGTTGGTATCTGCCCCCTTTTTTGTGAGACTGGTAAGAGGGGCAATCATCATGGAGTATCCCTTTATGAACCTCCTATAGTAATTCGCAAAACCTAAAAATCTTTGCAGGGGCTTCAATCCCACTGGCTGTGGCCATTCCAGGACAGCTGTGACCTTGGCAGGATCCATTGACAGGCCTGAGGTGGAGATCACATACCCTAAAAATGTGACAGTGGTCACCTCGAAAATACATTTCTCCACCTTGGCATACAACATATTTTGCCTCAATTTGTCCAACACGAATTTAACGTGGACCCTGTGCTCGGGGAGGTTGTTGGAATAGATTAGTATATCGTCAAGGTATACTAGTACAAACCTACCCAACACCTCCCTGAATACCTCGTTGATTAATTCTTGAAAGACGGCTGGCGCATTGCACAACCCGAAGGGCATCACTAAGTACTCGTAATGCCCGTCGGGAGTGTTGAAGGCCGTCTTCCATTCATCACCCTTTCTAATGCGGACCAGGTTGTATGCACCCCTCGGATCTAATTTTGAAAAGATCTTAGTGTTGGTGACTTGCGTAAATAAATCGTCTATCAATGGTAATGGATAACGATTCTTCACCGTGATTTTATTCAGGCCACGGTAGTCGATGCATGGTCGCAGCCCTCCGTCTTTTTTCTTAACAAAAAAGAATCCGGCCCCTGCAGGCGACCGGGAGGGGCGAATGAACCCTTTGGCTAAATTGTCACGAATGTACTCCTGCATCGCTAGTTTCTCTGGTCCAGACAAATTATACAGGTGACCCCTAGGGGGCATACAACCGGCACGGAGATCGATGGGGCAATCGAAAGGGCGATGAGGAGGTAACTTGTCAGCAGCCTTGGGACAGAATACATCCGAGAACTCGGAGTATTGCTCGGGAACCCCCTCCACATGCAACTTGGTCTGACCTAAAGTCACCTTCCCTAGACGCTGTTGGGAACAGAAGTCTGACCAACTAGTTAATTGTCCTGTAGCCCAATTAATCTGTGGCGAATGGAGCTGCAGCCAGGGCATTCCTAAAACAATTGTGGAGGTGGTCATGTGTAATACAAAGAAACTTAGACTTTCGTTATGCAGAACCCCAATAGTGACTTCCACCTCTGGTGTCTGAGACAGCGGACGGTCCCTTTGCAGCGGGGAGTCGTCCACAGCAGTAACCTGGATAGGTGGTTTTACTGGGGTGAGCGGAATGCCCAACTTTTCTGCGAACTCTGAACTCATAAAGTTAGCTGCGGAGCCAGAATCAACAAAGGCTTCTGTGGCTTCAGATTTGTCCCCCCATGTAATCATACATGGAAGGAGCAAACGTTTTTCGTTTAAGGGTATGAGCCGGGCACCTAGGGTGCTACCCCCTACCACTCCTAAACGGTAGCATCTTCCCGGCTTGTTAGGGCAGTTCTGTACTATATGCCCCCCTTCAGCACAGTACAGACACAGCTGTTCGGTCATTCTCCGTCTTCGCTCTACCTGGGTCAATTTTGACCGAGCAATCTGTATCGGCTCGGATGGAGGCAAGACGGGAGAAGGTGAAATAGTAGGAGGTGGAGTCACTGGGACCGTAGTGTAAGATACCCCTCTGACACGGGAACTACCCCTGGTCTGTTTTTGGTAGCGCAGCCTGCGGTCGATTCGGATGGCTGCTGAGATGGCCTCATCGACTGTTCTGGGCTCGGGCTGGCTTAACATCAAATCAGAGACCTCATCGGACAGCCCTGACAAGAAACGATCTAATAGGGCATAAGTGTCCCACCTCGCCGTAACTGACCACCTCCTAAACTCGGCCGCGTAATCTTCGACCGGACCTTCGCCTTGACGCAAAAGCTTGAGCTTCCGCTCAGAAATCGAAGCAAGGTCCGAATCGTCGTAAATTACTGCCATAGCTTTAAAGAATTCCTCTACAGAGGTAAGAGCTTTGTCTCCGGCGGGCAGGCTATATGCCCAAGACTGGGAGTCGCCAGACAACAAAGTCTTTATAAACGTGACCCTCTGGGTCTCAGTACCCGAAGATTGGGGTCTCAACTCAAAATAGGACAATACTCTACTCCTAAAATTCCGGAAGTCAGATCTGTGGCCGGAAAAGCTTTCAGGTACAGGCATACGTATGTCAGAGCTAGGAGAGGATCGCACATGATCCACTGATGTCTGGAGGGTTTGTACAGACCCTGATAGGGCATCAATAAGAGTTATGTGGGCGCCCAGTACTTGATTGATGTTGTCCACCGAAGTGGCAAGTACACCCAGACAATCAGTGTTTGCGTCCATTTTGTATTTGGTCTGGCGTTCTGTAACAATCGGTGAAGCACAGAGAGGATCTGATTACCGGTGATCTGCAGTATCACTGGGAATACAGATATATACCAGATTATAAGTGATCTGCAGTCTCACCGATAATCCGATATACTAGCTAACCTCTGTTCACCTGAGTAGAGTGTAGTGTTTGGTGTAACAGTAACACTTTGAGGACTAGGCCTCAGTGCAGCAAGGAGTACTGCACAGATTCCTTCTGCAGACCTAAGCTCTCCAAGACGGGAGGAGTCAGACTGACAGTAGGAAGGATGTCTGGAAGTGACCCTCAGGAGGAAAGGTCGCTAACAGAGCGAGGAACCGCCTCTAACGGTAAGGTCGGTTCTCGAGGTCGGACAAGCCAGGTCGTACACACACGGACAGATAAAGTACAAGATCAGGAGGCAAAGGCGGAGTCTAAGTACAGGCAGGGTTCAGTAACGGGGTATCAGAAATATCGAGGTACAGAATCAGGAGGCTGAGGCGGAGTCTAGAAACGAGCCGGGGTTCGGCAACAGGGTATCAGAAATATCAAGGTACAAGATCAGAGTTCAGAAGGGTAATCAAGGCAGGCAAAAGTCATAACAAATAATCACAATCAAACTAGTACTTTAAGCTATCAACAAAATCTAGCTAAGTGTAGGATTACAGCTCCAGCTGGTCCCGACACACTTGCGGATCTGACTACGGATCTGGGTGCTTCCACATATGTGATCGCACGTCAGACAAAGAGCAAGTGAACAACCAGCAGTATATATACTCTAGGACCTTTCCAGGACCTCCCTAATTGCTGGTCCAATGAGAGCAGTGGAATTTGTCAGCTGACCCAGCTGGTCAGCCGACACCCTTCTAACTGCTATTTAAACTCTGCCTCTGTGCTCGCGCGCGTGTAAGTCTGAATCTTGGTGGACTATCAGTCCCAGCCACACCAGTACTGTCTTGCAATGTATCCAGTGAACTGAGTGCGGGAGCCGCCTCTGATGCGGATTCCGCCGCTCTGCCTAAGCGACATGCGGCGTTTTTTCCGCGTTGTGACGCCATGCTGGACGCGGAAACGGCCGCCTCGCCTTGAGAGACAGCGGCTTTTCCGCGTTTCATCACAATTTTACACAAGGATCACTGACTGAGAACGGTATTCCCTAAACCTCCACTCTTGTCATATTGGCAACCACACAATCTAAAATATATGTTTTCCCTTTTTATGTTGCATATATAAAGCTGTCTGTACCACCAGCTTGCAAACTAACAGGATATAAGCCCGATGAAGGCTGCAAGGCCAAAAGCTTGCTTATTTTTATTCATTTTTAGTTAGCCAATAAATGGTATCATCCTGATTTAAAACTTCTTGCTTTTACTGATGGCTAACACGGTACAATACCCTACTGCTACAACTTCTAATAATAATAGTGTAATAGATATAAGGGAAAAAGTAAATGGGCAGGAGTGCATAGGCTAAAACTCGTTAAGTTAAAATGAAATCAGAAAAAACACTATCATTATTTTACTGTTCTAAAAGTACTTTCTGAGTATTTTTTTTACATATGAAAACAAATATGTGTATCTTTCCTTTTTAAGTCAACAATCCATTTGGTGTAATAAAGCAAAATTAATGTATTTGTGATAATTCAGGTTGGAGGGAGCATCTAGATGTCTCCCAATGCATCACTGATGAAATATGCAAATTATCCATTGTTGTCCCTGCACGCTAGCCACGCCTCCAAATTCGCTGGAATGCAATGATGTTTCAGCTTGTAATAAAGCATCTCACATACAAAATATTTTATTTTAATTCAGAGACAAGAATACCAAATCATAGACATCATATTTTGACCAAGTCTCATATGGCTAAAATTATTTGTACTGTAAAATAAGTCAAATTTTAGTTTTAAAGAGCATAGAAAAAATATATTATTTTTGGACCTTTATCACTGTCTGCATTATTTAATTTTTCATACTGTTTCTCTGAAGTGAAGTAGCCAGGAGGTTACTGGGACAGAACATTTCCTTGAAGAGGACAGAGACAGTATTTCCAACCTAGCAACGGTTCTAATCTCTTCCTACTGTATCTAAAACCACCAAAAAATTGTTTGCATTTAGTAAAGATTTATGTTTGGCGTTTTAAATATTTTCATATCTATCTTTACTATAAAGTATGTGACATAAAACAGTCTAATATAATAAATAAAGATTCACTGAATCATTCCCATAGACCAATGTGTGGTACTGGAAACAAAATAGATCTGACTATGACCTCTGAACTTTTTTAATTGCTAAATGATTTTGTCATCTTCAAGTACATCTGCAGGCTCTCCAGTACCACTTTTTTTTTACAGTGCAGAAGGTGTTGGGCTCCAAGCTTGCTATCCCCTCATGAATGGACCTGCCAGTTGGTGTGAAGAATGATGGTTACTTGTTGGGCCCTAAGCAACTACAGTAGCCATGAAGGCCTGACATGAACCCCAAACCAGATAGCTAAAAGTGAAGCAAAGACTGTAGAACTGCTGGTCTGCGATCAGACGCCTCCTTGAGTGGTGGATCAAGGAACCTTGGCTAGATATAGCAAGTACTGGGGTAGCCCAGGGGAAACCAAAAACTAGCATTGCTGCCTTGTGGTTGAAGTTAAATTCCAAAAGCTAAAGGATCAGCTAGAGGATCAGCAGGACAGCCAGTCAACTGGTATTGCTTAAAAGGAAATCAATGTGGTGGCCTCCATATCACTCTCAGGTGAACTTTAAAATTTTAAAATTATAATCCTAGAAAATGTACATCATTTAAAAAGCACATTATGAAAAAAAGTTGTGTGTTTGGTGTTTTACACAATTCCCAAGTGTTGCTACTAGGGTGCTGTATTTTGCTGTGTATGTAATGACCTATATTTATAAAAGTATCATGAACAAAAAGACTCATTATTGATTGTCTGAGAAAGTCATACAAATTATAAAAAAAAACCAAATGTTTTTTTTTTTTTTTTTTTTAAATCAAGCAATACAATCCCTTAAAACAATTTCCATGTTATATATTAAGAGTAACTCAGTGGAATAGGGATAATTGCCTAACCTTGTAAAGTGAATGGCAGAATGATACTGAAGTGTTGTAATTCGCATGCACTACAGGAGGCACAGGGTTATCCAAATCCCACTGGCACTCAAATGAATTGATGAAATGACTGGGAAGGCCTAATTAAAGCTGTTCAGCTCAAATGTATTGATGTATTACATCTATTACGGCTCGGTTCAATAGGTCTCCCTGTGAATGCAGCTACAGCCTGTAAAGCAACAGACTAAATAAATAATGTGTAAAATAAAAAGAATTGTTGCAGAATTAAAAAACAAAATGCATTAAAATTGTTTTATGAAATGATGTCACTATAAAGGTGTGTCCAGTGTAGACATATTCTATACCTATTGATAGCTAAAAAGTATTGCATTTTGCTTTCTGTTATATAGAAAGTGAGTAATCTGCGTAATAGAAAAATAATATTTATTCAAAGTTACTAAATTAAGGCAAAATAAATTAGAGCATTATAAATTAGTTTATTCACTTTACTCATGTGATACTTACATTTTTTTTTCTGTAGCACTTAACTGACAAAATGGAACTACTTTCACCAGAATTTGATATGACCTCTCCTTGCATTGTGGATCACATGCTGGTAATGCTGCACACAGATACAAAACAGGAAAGGAAGGCGCAAATACTCTTTGTAGGGATGAGCTGCTAAAACAAGTGAAATAAATTGTTTTTGTCAAGAAAATAAAAAAATTTTGGAAGAAGAGACATTTTCATAAAATATAGATAAAAAACAGAAAAAACCTGCAAATTAATATTTTTTTTTTAATTGAGATGCATCGAGGTGAATTTAAATTGGTACCCTGGGATTCTTTTGGGCTGTTTGTATATAAAATGTGCCAGTTCCTTAAATAGAAACATCTAGTGTGTCATAATTTGGGGTTGGGCAGGGAAAAGCATGTATAATGTTATTATTATTATAATAAGATAGATATTTTTATTATAATAAGATTGATTGGCTTCTGATATGAAACTATGAAGAAAAAAATGCAAGGCACTAATACATCAAAAAAGAAAAAGCCATCCATACGGCAAATAAATATATATAATCAATGAAACAATTATCTCAAAATATATAAATGTTTATTATTATTAAATGCAGAACGATCATATAAAAACAATTAAAAACATACAGTACAGCACATGAGGACGTGAAAGATAAATTATCATAAATATATTATGGTTACATAGATTTTCCAGTAAAAAATGTCTATAAACCTGGGGTCTGACGGAAAGACAAATATACATATGATTGCCTGAGCCACAAAATACAATATCCACACTTAGCCAAAATCCACAGAAAAATAGTGATCCAAACAAAGTAGATAGTCTATATATGTATATACAAAATATAGGTAAAAGGCTGCGCATCCCTGACCCAATACTGTACAATTGAATGGTTAATCGCTGTGGCGCACACCGCCCCCCCTGGACTAAAATGCACGCCCGCATCCAAACAATGCAATACTGGTTTATGGAGAAATTTTAGCTTCCATCATAGTTTTGCATGCAAAAATATAGATATACTGGACATCTGCACCAACGTTGAGGTAAATCTCCAGAGCAGATGTCCTAACACTAAACTGACCTAAGTTAAAAGCAAATGTCTTTACCCTGGCAGCAGCTACGCTAAAATGTGTAACTTACATTCAATACAGACAGCAGAAAACAAAGCAAGCGCTCACCAATATGGGCCGCATCTGAAAGACTCACCACCTCATATGCACCGCTTAAATAGCTCAAATACACACTCAGCAATCAGACAGATGCAAAACATATGCAAAACTAAACTAGATACTTACCATGCAAAACAGGATAGCACAATGGGTGCTGCTAGCCTGGTAGTTACAGAACTGTGGATACAAAATATAGGTAAAAGGCTGCGCATCCCTGACCCAATACTGTACAATTGAATGGTTAATCGCTGTGGCGCACACCGCCCCCCCTGGACTAAAATGCACGCCCGCATCCAAACAATGCAATACTGGTCTATGGAGAAATTTTAGCTTCCATCATAGTTTTGCATGCAAAAATATAGATATACTGGACATCTGCACCAACGTTGAGGTAAATCTCCAGAGCAGATGTCCTAACACTAAACTGACCTAAGTTAAAAGCAAATGTCTTTACCCTGGCAGCAGCTACGCTAAAATGTGTAACTTACATTCAATACAGACAGCAGAAAACAAAGCAAGCGCTCACCAATATGGGCCGCATCTGAATGACTCACCACCTCATATGCACCGCTTAAATAGCTCAAATCACACTCAGCAATCAGACAGATGCAAAACATATGCAAAACTAAACTAGATACTTACCATGCAAAACAGGATAGCACAATGGGTGCTGCTAGCCTGGTAGTTACAGAACTGTGGATACAAAATATAGGTAAAAGGCTGCTCATCCCTGACCCAATACTGTACAATTGAATGGTTAATCGCTGTGGCGCACACCGCCCCCCCTGGACTAAAATGCACGCCCGCATCCAAACAATGCAATACTGGTCTATGGAGAAATTTTAGCTTCCATCATAGTTTTGCATGCAAAAATATAGATATACTGGACATCTGCACCAACGTTGAGGTAAATCTCCAGAGCAGATGTCCTAACACTAAACTGACCTAAGTTAAAAGCAAATGTCTTTACCCTGGCAGCAGCTACGCTAAAATGTGTAACTTACATTCAATACAGACAGCAGAAAACAAAGCAAGCGCTCACCAATATGGGCCGCATCTGAATGACTCACCACCTCATATGCACCGCTTAAATAGCTCAAATACACACTCAGCAATCAGACAGATGCAAAACATATGCAAAACTAAACTAGATACTTACCATGCAAAACAGGATAGCACAATGGGTGCTGCTAGCCTGGTAGTTACAGAACTGTGGATACAAAATATAGGTAAAAGGCTGCGCATCCCTGACCCAATACTGTACAATTGAATGGTTAATCGCTGTGGCGCACACCGCCCCCCCTGGACTAAAATGCACGCCCGCATCCAAACAATGCAATACTGGTCTATGGAGAAATTTTAGCTTCCATCATAGTTTTGCATGCAAAAATATAGATATACTGGACATCTGCACCAACGTTGAGGTAAATCTCCAGAGCAGATGTCCTAACACTAAACTGACCTAAGTTAAAAGCAAATGTCTTTACCCTGGCAGCAGCTACGCTAAAATGTGTAACTTACATTCAATACAGACAGCAGAAAACAAAGCAAGCGCTCACCAATATGGGCCGCATCTAAATGACTCACCACCTCATATGCACCGCTTAAATAGCTCAAATACACACTTAGCAATCAGACAGATGCAAAACATATGCAAAACTAAACTAGATACTTACCATGCAAAACAGGATAGCACAATGGGTGCTGCTAGCCTGGTAGTTACAGAACTGTGGATACAAAATATAGGTAAAAGGCTGCGCAGTATCCACAGTTCTGTAACTACCAGGCTAGCAGCACCCATTGTGCTATCCTGTTTTGCATGGTAAGTATCTAGTTTAGTTTTGCATATGTTTTGCATCTGTCTGATTGCTGAGTGTGTATTTGAGCTATTTAAGCGGTGCATATGAGGTGGTGAGTCATTCAGATGCGGCCCATATTGGTGAGCGCTTGCTTTGTTTTCTGCTGTCTATATATGTATATAGGTATACTAAATACGCGTAGACAAGGAGATTGGGCACAAGGACCCCCGCAAGAGTGAAAGAGATAAAAGATGTCTTACCAAAAGAGTACCCCAGGAGATAACCGTCCGCTACGCTGTGCCTCACATGTATCGCAGCTAACCTGCTGCTTCTTCAGAGGATCCTTAATGCCTTTCTTGATCTTCTAAATAACTATTTTCATCTAATCTCAACAGTGTCCGTAAAAAAAAAACTTTACAAAAATTATTTTTTGAAACAATGAATCAAATGTCTCGCACAGTGTCACATTAGGAAACAAAATATATTTAAAGGGATACTGTAGAGGGGTCGGGGGAAAATGAGTTGAACTTACCCGGGGCTTCTAATGGTTCCCCGCAGACATTCTGTGCCCACGCAGCCACTCACCAATGCTCCGGTCCCTCCTGCGGTTCACTTCTGGAATTTCAGACTTTAAAGTCTGAAAACCACTGCACCTGCGTTACCGTGTCCTTGCTCCCACTGATGTCACCAGGAGCATACTGCACAAGCACAGACCATACTGGGCCTGCGCAGTATGCTCCTGGTGACATCAGCGGGAGCTAGGACATGGCAACGCAGGCGCAGTGGTTTTCAGACTTTAAACTCGGAAATTCCAGAAGTGAACCAGAGGCAGGGCCAGAGCACCGGTGAGTGGCTGCGTGGGCACAGGATATCTGCGGGGGGCCATTAGAAGCCCCGGGTAAGTTCAACTCATTTGCCCCAGACCCCCTACAGTATCCCTTTAAGGTATGAATGAAAGAAAAAGAACACATTCTTTCCCATTAAATTCAGAGGCATGACAGAACTTCCCATACAAGTTCTCTAAAACATGTAATTTTGGGGGAAATGGAAAACACAAAGCAAAGACAAAGTGGTGTTTGAATTTCTACTATTTCCTATCAATTTTTCCATATAGATGCTTTTCCTAGCAACTAGGAAGGGTGTAAACTGTTGGATAATTTATTTACAAGAAAAATATTGCTTGCTTTCTCTTTAAATTAACATTCCAAAGCTCTAAAACCTCTATTGTTATTTTTTGGATATGTCTACAGCTCAGAGGATGCATGTGAGTTGTTTTTAATGTTGCTGTACTTGACTTTTTTACTTGTCCTGTTAGCTCTTCTCATGTGAGCTTGACTGAGTTAGCCAACAAGGCTGTTTTATGTTTGACTGCTGTTTGTACTAACACAGTAGTATTCCTACAGGTGCCTCTCATAGGGGCATATTCACTGAACATGTTTGTGCACACCAGGCATGTACGTTTTTCTAGTATTAATGAAAACTGTGTAATAGGCATTTTGCAAATATCACAACTGGCATTACCTACACAAGGTATATATACAAAAAGCATCAAATACAGAATTAGCCCCCTGAATGGGTGAAGGTGGCATCTTTCCACACCTAGCAATTGTAGCTGTGGTTGCCCTTTAAACTAAGGAAAACATCCAAGTGCATTTTCATAATAACGTAATATATATAACACCTTCATTTTCCACTCCTTAACTACTCTTGCCATGAAAAGCCCCTTTATACAGAGTATAAATTCACCTTCCTCCATTCGTAGCCCATGTCCTTTATACAGCCCTAAGGATAAAAAGCTCATTTGCCAAGCTTTTATTTTGCCTTTGGGTGTATTCATACATGTTAATTAGGTCACCTCTAAGTCTTCTCTTTCCCAAGCTAAATAAGACCATTTGTTTAATATTCCTTTGTAAGTGAGACCTTACACCCTTTTATTAATTTAGTTTATTTCTATAGTGTGGTGTCCATTATTGTATTCCATACTCCAGTTGTGTCTAAAAAGGCATTTATACAGAACTAGTACAGTAAAATATCATGCTTTTCCATGTGTTATGCATCCCAGAATGTAATTTTCTTTGTCTGCTGTTTGACATTGAATACCAGAAATGGTTAATGAGATGCAAATAATTCTGATTGGCATGCAGATCTAATGTACTCTATGTAGATTTACATTGAGCCAATCATTTTAAACAACAAATGAATCTGATTGGTCAGGTATGTTTCAAGCTGTATATGTTGCATCTGATTGACCATTTCTGTGAAATACAATTATTTAAAAAGAACTGTAATGGTATTAAGTAGACTCAAATATATTTTACAGGATACCAATTCTTACTTCAGTATCTTGGTTTCAGCTCCAGACACACTTCTTATGTCTATGTATTAGTGTATATTGGTATTTAGCCCCAAACTCCCAGTGAAGCACTCTGGGAGATCAGGTGATACACCTGCTCATTTCACAGAAAGAGAGAAAAAAAAACATTCCACAGGGATTTACTTCGAAAGCAGTAAAAGGTTCCATCATCTGTGTTAAATTTAAGCATGTCAATAAGGGTGAGGAAAGATTTGACTAAGGCCAAACATTAATTAAGTAATGTATAAATCAATTTTGTAACAGAATAATACATTTTATTCATTAAGTTATATTCATTAAAGTTCCTCTTTGTCCTATTATAAGCTAGAGTTCTCAAGTCCTTCTCCAAGTCTAATGTTCCAGCTGCATTCCATTTAGTTTAAACAATGCTATGTAATTGGCACATCCAAGATGCAAGACCTTTAATGTTATCAACATTAAATTAAATGTGCCATATACATGCTTATATGAGGGTGATGTCAAGATCCCTGCTGAGAGTTGATAATTCTATATAATTTAGCATTATCTGTGAAGAATACAATATTTTGTATTTAATCAATTAGATCAATGATAAATAATCAGACAAGAACTGGGTGCTGTATTGGCCCTTGTGGGACCCCACTGCTAACAATTACCTATTTTGCGCATGGCCCTTTACCATTGTTCTCTGTCATTTGTTCCTTCAGCTATATAAACTTACATTTCCATTAGTACCTGCATCCACAGCTCTGCACTAGGCTGTTCTGGGAAATACTGTTGAAAGCTTTTGCAAAATCCTGGTATAGTACACCTTTTACATTGTCAAGCCCTAGATTTGCAGTCACCACTTCATAAGAGCTGGACATTTTGGCCAGACAAGACCTTTCTTTAGTAAACTGATATGTATGATATAAATTGAGGTTATTCTGTACTATAAACATTTTTTTCACCCCTTAGGATACTTTCAAATATCTACACAAAACTGATGTTAACTTTACTGGTCTATAGTTTCATGGGTCCTATTTCTTTCTCTTCCTCCTCAAAAGTTTGCCATTTACTTTTGTTGTCCTTGCCCTATTATTTCCTTTCCCAATCCATAATATTTAGCAGGTCACTAAACTGGTTTAAGTAGGTTTAACTAAAATAAATAATTTTAGTTGTGCCCTTCAACTTCATCAAAACATTGTTCAATGCTTTGTTAGATATAATATAAAACCTGCAAGGATACATTCTTTATGTACATCCTCTTTTATGCAGACATTTAATAAAAAATCTGAAATACAAAGCATTCTAACAAAAGATTCAATAATTGATATTCATTAAACTGACTCAACAGATCTGTGCCTGGAATGGATACATCTGTAATTGATGTTTCTACTACAGTCGGTGATGTGACTCTTGGTGCCAGTCCTGCCTTCCTTCCATGGTCTCCTCAACTGTCCTCTGTTTTTGCAGGTCAGGATGGTTGCTCAAAAGTACCCAAATTCGATTCGAGTACATTCGAATTTGGGTCCGGGTCAAATCCAGATGCGGCCGTGATCACGATCATAGAATTCGATTCGAATTCGAATTTGAGTCGTGATCACTAATTAAATTTGGGTAATAGTGGTGATCACAAATTTGGATGGCCTTAAAGCAATTTTTTTAAAGGGAAATCACAATTAAATAGGTGTAATAAAAAAATTGTTGGAAAACTTTTTTTCTGCATTTGCTTGTTTATTCTTCTTCACCGTCTTCACCTTCTTCTTTTTTCTTCTCTCCATCTTTTTCTTCACCATCTTCTTTTTCTTTTTTACCATCTTCTTTCTCATCACCATCATCTTCATTCTCTTCTTAACTGGCACCTGGTTCTTCTTCTTCTTCTTCACCTGATTCTTCTTCTTCTGTTTCACCTTCACTTGGTTTTGCATCTTCATCTTCACCTGGTTCTTCTTCATCTTCTTCTTCTTCTTCATCATTATCTGGTTCTTCTTCATCATCTGGTTCTTCTTCTTCTTCATCATTATCTGGTTCTTCTTCACCTGGTTCTTCTTCTTCACCTGGTTCTTCTTCATAATCTGGTTCTTCTTCTTCTTCATCATCATCTGGTTCTTCTTCACCTGGTTCTTCTTCTTCTTCTTCTTGTTCTTCTTGTTCTTCTTCTTCTTTTTCTTCTTCTTCTTCTCCTGGTTCTTCTTCTTCACCTGGTTCTTCTTCTTCTTCACCTGGTTCTTCTTCTTCACCTGGTTCTTCTTCTTCAACTGGTTCTTCTTCTTCTTCACATGCTTCTTCTTTTTCTTCACCTGGTTCTTCTTCTTCTTATTCTTCTTCTTCTTCTCCATCTTCTTCTTCTTTTTTTGTTCATATTCTTCCTCTTGTACCCAACTTAATGTTTTTTCACTTACAAAACTCAACTTTAAAAAAATTTAAATTTTTTTTTTAAAAAGCTTTAAAAAATTTTCTTCAACAGCATAGCTAAATTTGTGGCATAATAATAGCTAGTGGCGCATGGCAGCAGCGCATAATTCTGTGGACCCTGGTGGTGGCAACGCAGACAGCAGGAGGTTAAGCAGGAGGTTAAATGCAGCAGGAGGAGGAGGAGTGACGTGTGGCAGCAGGCAATGTAACAGGCCATAACACCTAGCATTGGTACCACGGCTGTAATAAACACCATACAGCATTTATTTATTCTTCTTATTCTTCTTCTTATTCACCACCATTTATTTTTGGGTTCATATTCTTCCTCTTCTACCCAACTTAATGTTTTTCCCTTTCAGAACTCAACTGTTGTAAAAAAATGTCTTCAACAGCATAGCTAAATTTGTAGCGTAATAGCTAGTGGCGCATGGCAGCAGTGCATAATTCTGTGGACCCTGGCGGTGGGAACACAGACAGCAGGAGGTTAAATGCAGCAGCAAGAGGAGGAGGAGTGACGTGTGGCAGCAGGCAATGTAACAGGCCATGACACTTAGCATTGGTACCACGGCTGTAATAAACACCAACATCAGGAGGTTCCGGACAGCAGTCGTGCAGCCCACATTGTGTCCAATGCACAACTGGGACAGCACAGTTTTCAACCCAGACACCTCAGAATTTTTTTTGACAAAAAAATGTAGCTATTGTAGAGGCGTAATAGCTAGTGGCGCATGGCAGCAGCGCATAATTCTGTGGACCCTGGCAGTGGGAATGCAGACAGCAGGAAGATAAATGCAGCAGCAGGAGGAGGAGGAGTGACATGTGGCAGCAGGCAATGTAACAGGCCATGGCACTTAGCATTGTTACCACGGCTGTAATAAACACCAATAGCTGGAGGTTCCGGACAGCAGTCGTGCAGCCCACATTGTGCCCAATACACAACTGGGACAGCACAGTTTTCAACCCAGACACCTCCGATTTTTCTTTTACAAAAAAATGTAGCTATTGTAGTGGCGTAATAGCTAGTGGCGCATGGCAGCAGCGCATAATTCTGTGGACTCTGGCAGTGGGAACACAGACAGCAGGAGGTTAAATGCAGCAGCAGGAGGAGGAGGAGTGACGTGTGGCAGCAGGCAATGTAACAGGCCATGGCACTTAGCATTGGTACCACGGCTGTAATAAACACCAACAGCAGGAGGTTCCGGACAGCAGTCGTGCAGCCCACATTGTGTCAAATACACAACTGGGACAGCACAGTTTTCAATCCAGACACCTCAGAATTTTTTTTATAAACAAAAAAATGTAGCTATTGTAGTGGTGTAATTGCTAGTGGTGCTTGCAGCTGCGCATAATTATGTGGACCCTGGCGGTGGGAACACAGACAGCAGGATGTTAAATGCAGGAGCAGGGGTAGGAGGAGTGAGCAGGCAATGTAACAGGCCATGGCACCTAGCATTGGTACCACGGCTGTAATAAGCACCATACAGCAGGAGGTTCCGGACAGCAGTCGTGCAGCCCACATTGTGTCCAATGCACAACTGGGACAGCACAGTTTTCAACCCAGACACTTCAGATTTTTTTTTTTACAAAAAAAATGTACCTATTGTAGTAGCATAATAGCTAGTGGCGTATGGCAGCAGTGCATAATTCTGTGGACCCTGGTGGTGGGAACACAGACAGCAGGCGGTTAAATGCAGCAGCAGGAGGAGGAGGAGTGACGTGTGGCAGCAGGCAATGTAACAGGCCATGGCACTTAGCGGTGGTACCATTGCTGTAATAAACACCAACAGCAGGAGGTTCCGGACAGCAGTCGTGCAGCCCACATTGTGTCCAATACACAACTGGGACAGCACAGTTTTCAACCCAGACACCTCAGAAAAATTTTTTAAACAAAAAAATGTAGCTATTGTAGTGGCGTAATAGCTAGTGGCGCTTGCAGCTGCGCATGATTATGTGGACCTGGTGGTGGGAACACAGACAGCAGGATGTTAAATGCAGCAGCAGGAGGAGGAGGAGTGAGCAGGCATTGTAACTGGCCATGGCACCTAGCATTGGTACCATGGCTGTAATAAGCACCATACAGCAGGGTGTTCCAGACAGTAGTCGTGCAGCCCACATTGTGTCCAATACACAACTGGGACAGCACAGTTTTCAACCTAGAAACCTCAGAAATTTTTTTTGCACAAGAACAGAAATAGTAGCTATTTTGAGGGTGTGTTAAATAGCGGCGTATGGCAGCGCATATCGGAGTGGACCCCGGTGGTGGTGGTGGGAACACAGACAGGAGGTTTAATGCAGCAGCAGAAGGACATACATGGCAGCAGGCAGCAATTCTTTATTTAAGAATTCAGCAGCTGATTTTTATACAAAAATATGAAAATAACCAGAATAAATAGCAATAGCATAAATATTAGGCCCGTAGCTTCAAAATTAGCTCAATATTCAGTTCATATTAAAGTCCATTTCCTGAATAGAAATTTTGAAGAAACCAAATTCAAAATAAACACGCCTACTTGGCTTCGAAGATTATATACTATATTACAGTATATACACTATTTACACTATGCACATGCTACAGTAAGAAAGACTAAGCAATCACTCCTATGCTTGCAAGCCATTCCTCAAATTTGAATCATCTAAGCTCACCCAAAGGAAGATTGGCCAAATCAAGGAAGTCTGATATTCTACCAAAACAGACACCATTCCTCCCGACTTAACCTCCCCTCCTCAAGACCCCACATTTTCCCAACCTCACCAATGATGTCATGCACCACCACCTGGACAGAGAGGACTTTCTGATGAATCAAAATTTGACACCTGCATTCCAAGTGTAATACCGAATAACTAAACTAACTAAGAATAACGTGCCCAAATTAAATGACCGCCGGTTATTGAAAGCCCCATATGTCCACTCCGCGTAACTAAGCCGCTCAAGGAAAGGAATACCTAAAGTCCTACCCCCTGTTTGTATACTTCTTTCTTAAAGGAACAGTCCAACAGGAAATGGTCCATGGTTTCCTCCACACCATCACACTCCTCATGAGGACAACCACGATCCCGATCTCCTATGAACTTCAAATTTCCCCTAACAAAGAGTCTGCCATGAAAAGAAAGCCAAGCCAAGTCCCTGAATTTGTTAGGAATCCTTGGAGAACATAGCAAGTGCAAACCCTCCTCCATAATTGGGCTTGGGCAATCTATCAGGGCCAATGGGTCCTGAAAAAATGTTTCAATCACTCTCTCCAGCAGGACTTTCCTAGGAATCGAGATAATATCTTCCTTCGTCAGTTCCGATTGCCGGATCACTTTCAGACATGGTGTAACATAGGCCGGGAGATAATCAGTACTAGCCCTTGGTCTTTTCACCAAACCACCCTCTTCCCAACACCTGAGAAAAGGTTTAAACCAAGACTGGAAAATAACCATCCATCCAGGCAGTTCCTCTGCATACATTTTACCAAAGTTGTTTTTAATAAATAACAGAGAAAAGAAAACAACTTGGTTGACCATACCTAAGCCGCCTGCCTGCCTTGATCGATAGGTGATATTCCTCTTCACGTGGTTCATCTTATTTCCCCAAAGCATTTGAAAAAATAAGCAGTAGATTCTTGTGTGAAGAGATACTGGCAAAATACAGACAAAACTGACATATAACATAATTGGAATCAAATAGGTTTTGATTATGTCAATCCTTTCTCTGAAAGTCAATCGCCAACCTTTCCAGCGGACCACCTTAGCCTCAGCACATTTTAGCCTGCCCTTCCAATTTTGATGACCTTAGTCACCTGGACCAAATTCTATGCCAAGTATTTTAATCTTTTCTTTTGGTGCTGGAAAAGAGACCGGAAGCACAAAGTTTTCATTTTCCTTACCCATCCAGAAAGCCTCACACTTGTCCTGATTGATCTTGGAACCTGATGCTAATGAGTAACGGGCAATCTCCGCACAAACACCTTCTGCCTCCTCTTATCCAGAGATCACCACAGTCACATCATCAGCATAGACCACAACCCTGAAAGGAGGTACACCAGCTATGCCTGACGGTACCCCACACAAGGTTCCACCCTCAATCCTTCTTATGAAAGGATCAATGGCAAAAGCATATAGCAGGGGACTCAAAGGACACCCCTGGCGCACCCCAGGTCTAACCTCAATGGTCTGTCCAACCCAACCATTGACAAGCGGGAAACTTTCAGCACCTTTGTATAAAACTTTAAGCCAATTGATAAACCTCCCCAGCAGACCATACTTACTAAAGAGCATCCACAGATACTCATGATTGACACGATCAGGGGCCTAACAATAGACCCTGCAAGGGATGCCTCTGCAGCCTCAGGGGGCCCCATGGGGGAAAAAGTTTGAGAGACTGACAAGAAACTAAGGGCATGGAGAGAAAACGTATTCTACTCTCATACCGTTGCTATGCTGACTGCATGTGTCTACCACACAGATAAGGAATTATACACACTTTGGAATTTGTACACTGTCCCTGCTCCCTAGGGTTCGTAAAAAAACATCTGTCTCACTCTGAAGCAGTTCTGATGACTTCCTGTACAACATTACCAACAAAGGAGTCACAGTTGGAAAAAAAGTTGTAGACCTTCCCTTAGAGGAGATTCCTAGATTCTTACCACACACACACCAGTGACCTTATGGTGTCTGATTACTGGACACAGTGGAATGGGAAAGATTGATGTCTGACTGTTGCTGCCTCATTGAGAGCTTGTTGTCTCACATGTCTCATATGGAGTTCAAGATCCTGTAATAACAGTATCAATCAGTGACATTATGAATGCTTTGCCAAAGTTACAGTGAATATATCTTATGTTCAGCATGTCATTGTTGTTCCTCCATATAGCATGTGCTCTCATGTAGTAAAACAATACGGCTGTGTGTGTATGTGTATGTATGTACTGGGAACAGAGCTACGACAAGTCCTTGTTGACTGAAAGGGGCTGGGGTAAGCCCCAGGTAAGTAGATCTAGGAGTAGCATAGAATGCCTGACATTTCCTTTAAGTGTTTTTCTCTGCATGGGGAAAACACATTGGTCCTCAGTTTTCCTGTGCATAAAGCGAGGGGGGTGGGGGGGCCCCTTCAAAAGTTTCGCAGGGGCGCCCAGTGATGTCTAGTTACACCCCTGGACATGATCAAAAGCCTTTGCCTGATCCAACTCCGGTAAGTGTTTTCCCCAACCAGCAGCCCTGCATCTCTCCAGGATCTCCCGCACCGTTAATATGACTGAAAAAGTACTTCTCCCCTGGGCAGAACAGTGCTGCTGGTGAGAAAGCATCTCATTTGCCACCTGACTCAAATGCTAAAAAATTATTTTAGCCAGAATCTTTCAATCAACATTGAGAAGGCTGACGGGTCGCTAATTCTCAATCACTGAAAAATCTTTACCCTTTGACAAAAGAATAACTGCTGATTCTCTCATAGAGGGAGGAAGCTCATCCTCTGCAAGGCTGCAATTGAAAACCTCTGCCAATTCAGGTGCCAGAATATCCTTGAAATCCTTGTAAAACCCAGCTGTCAAGCCATCTGGGCCTGGAGTTTTTTTGATAGCAAGCTGCTCAATGGCTTTTTCCACTTCCTCAGCAGAGATTTTTTCAGTCAAAAACGTAAGAGGAACATCTACATTCTCCAATCCTGGAATATCACAAAGAAAGATTCCATCTATGTCTCATCAAGAAGTCTATTGCCCAACAGCTCAGTATAAAAAGATCTCACGATTTCCAGAATCCCTGCTCTGGACTTCACCAGAGATCTTGTACTATCTTTGAGACCATAAATGATCTTAACTACAACACTTTGTTTGCAATTCTGGTAAGGGTCTGGCGACTGATTTTTACCATAAAGCCTTTCCAGAACCAAAGAAGCATGCCCATCATACTGGCTCTTATGCAACAAATCCTTGATCCTTTTGATCTCCTCAGGATCACCATCCCCCGAGACAGCAATTTCAAGTTTCCGCCTCAGACGTTGGTAGGTAACATATCTACCAAAGGCTCTTCTTTTTGCTAGGTTCTTGAAAAGACCTACAGCCAATTTAACCATCTCCCACCACTCAGACCTACTGTCACAACAGTCCAGTAAAGTAACCAGTGCCTGCAAAAAATCCCTGAAAGATAGTCTTACACTTTCTTCTTTCAATAGCAACAAATTCAATCTCCGGATACCCTTTCCTTTAGGCGGAACATCTGCAACATTCAACACCATAGATAGAATACAGTGATCAGAGAACTCTACCACCTGCTCCTCAGGAGATGAGGTAGCAAAGCTCTCCTTAACAAAAAAAACCATCTATCCTACTCTTACGCTCTACACAGAAATAAGTGAATCCGTGTCATCTGGGATGTGCTTTATATGCACATCTACCAGACCAGCATCCTTAACAATACTATTCAAAAAATTGCTATCACAGCCCAGGCGGGTCCTGGCACCTCTCCTGTCCTTTAGCTTAACTACGGTATTGAAATTACCACCAAAGACCACTTCCTGGGCTGTAAACATAAATGGCTTGATCTCTGTGAAAAGGCACTTTCTCTCCCTTTCAGACTGAGGCCCATAGATATTGATCAGCCTCAAATTCTGCCCCTTCACAGAGACATCTATGATCAAACAACGCCCCATCTCAATCTCACTTATCCACCGGAAAGTTACCATATTGGTCTTAAAAAGGACCGCCACCCCAGTG
Source organism: Hyperolius riggenbachi (assembly GCF_040937935.1). Lineage (NCBI taxonomy): Eukaryota > Metazoa > Chordata > Amphibia > Anura > Hyperoliidae > Hyperolius > Hyperolius riggenbachi. Next base: position 167,050,760 of record NC_090647.1, on the reverse strand, counting down.
TAAGGCTCAGCCGCAAGAGACCAATAAGAGGGACCATAGTGCCAATCTCTCTAAGCTTCATGGATGGCAGACAAGGATTGAAGCCTGGGCTATTGCAAAAAATAAAATGTTGGCATCAAATTGACCGAGAAAAAATATGGCTTCCTTTCGAGCACTTACAGATCTCATACTAGCAACATTAATGGTTGCTAGTTTCAAAGGGAGGGGGGGGGAGGAGGGAACCTCCATCAGGATAAATGAGAAGGAGATTGCTTACCCTTTCTTAAACTGTACTTTTCTCCTCCTTAGAGGGAGATACCTCCATGTCCTCAGCCCTTTCGTTAGCTGAGACACCTTCATCCTCCTCAGATAAATCAGGCTCCTCATTATTGCTGTTTATAGACTGATCAGATTGATCAGACAAAATCTCATATTTATTGCTTGTAACAATAGCTTTATTCCTCTTAATCTCATCCAATTTCTCTTTTAACTTTTTCCCTGATAACATTTTCCTCCTTTTTTTTTCTTACTCATCACTTTTACACTTTTTGTTTCTCTCAGAAAATCAGATTCTTCCCTCCTATTTTCCACCACCTCCTTCTGTTTAACTTTACTCTTTTCTGTTTCTGGGGTCTTTTTCCCACTTGATACATTTTTAAAAGCAGTCTTTTGTTCCACATTTTTCTTCTCTGAAAGCATTTTCCCTTTATCATTATTTTCAGCACTATTTTCCTTTGAAGGAACAACCCTTTAGGAACAGAAAATATATATTTTTCTTTATCAAATCTTAAATATATGATCTGATTCTTCACCTATAGGTGTCTCAGGAGGCATAACACCGACAAAAGTCAAGGAAGGTGGAGGAGGAGGTGGAATTGCCGATTTTAAAACTGACAAAAAAGGAAAAATAATGGACTGGGGTTTCAAGGCGATGGATTCTGACTGTGACGGTTCTCCATCAGGGACAACCTCATCCTCATTTTTCTTAAGAATCTTCTTCATTTCCCTATAAACCTCCTCCCCCATATTAGATAAAGATTCTGGGCAGTGTGAATAGGGATGGCCTCTTTTTAAACAAATACTACATCTGATGTCCTTGCAATCCTTTGCCAGATGACCTAAAGCATGGCAGCGAGAACATTTAAGTTCTTTGCAAGATATGCTATAATGACTGCTGGATCCACATTTGTGACATACACGAGGCTGTAGCTGGTAGAAAACCATCACCCTGTCTCTACCAATAAAGACAGAAGTGGGGATATGTTTTACAACATTCCCCACTCTGCCCAGTCTCACCATCAGCTCCCAACCCCCCCCCCCCCCAATCCCGAACTCATCCATGGCATTTTTTGGAGTTGACAATGGAACCCCATAGTTTTTAAGCCATACTAACAAATCATGTACAGGTATGCACTCGTTCGGACCACGATCGTCACCCTCTTGTCCAAAGACTGTCTTGACACAGTCTGGGAAGACAGCCCTTTCCACTCCTCACTCACTTTCCAAGTAGCTTCATATTTCCCCCAGAAAGTGTCCAGGCCAGTTGAGGACAAGAAGCTGACATTGAAAAAAGAGGGGGGATTTTCAGGAGCCAAAATGGCGTAAAAATCCACCGCCTTGAAACACATTTTTAATAACAATTGTATAAAAGTCTTATGGGTATATGTTACCCCGTCCTCACTTCCATAACAAATTCTCACCAAATTCCTGTGATTCCTGGCCAACATGCCATACTCATCAGACCTGACTGAAACACCGTTCACATCAGTTTTTTAAGCATTTGTGCATAAGAAATTACATTTTTCCCCATTTGTGTTGGTGGGGGATTATCACTTTTTCTTTGCTGCACACTCTTCCCAGGATCAACTTCCTTTGTCAACACATGATCATTTTTTTTCTTTTCTGTCACCTCCAAAACTTCCTCCTCCCCTTCTCCTGCCTCCTTAAGTCTTTTCTTTCCCTCCCTTTCCCCCACATTTTTGCTTACCCCCTCCACCCTCCACTTCCCCACCAGCCCACCACAATTTTTAAAGTTATTTTTACCTGGTCGATCCTGTCATTTGTTCCCCTGCCACCAGAGCTTCCAGGCATACCTTCAGATATGCCCCCACTCTGTGGCAAGGAAAATGCTGCCTTTCCTGCGCTGCCCACCACTCCAGAAGTCAAATTAACCACCATGGACTCCTCTCACATATCAGAAGTGATGTGATCAGCGCTGATGTCACTTCCGGTTTTCATTAAACCAAATCCGCCACTTCCCGCCACTCCTAGGAGAGAAGGGGGACCCTGTGAACCCAAAACCGCCACTCCAGGGTTCCCCTTTGTATCAAAAAGGACCCCCTTCTCCTTAGGCAATGCTCCAATCACCTGAAAGGCCAACTGGCCGCGCCCCCACACCATTTTAACTGAGGGAGAGTCCTGCCTTCAACCAAAATTAACTGCAGGGGTCTCCCTCGGATTCTTTTGTCCAAAAATAGAAACAACAGCTGGCTGCTGTATTCTATTCCGAGCTCCAGGCATTTATCCAACCATATTAACCCCTTCCATGGGGAACTGCACATGATTACCTAAAGGCAAGTGTAAACTACCATTTTGCATATCAAAACCAGCAGAAGGAATATGATGGGAAGACAGAGACAGGGGAACCACAAACCAGGGAGGGATTAGACACATTAGTAAAACCAACATGATAATTCATACTTTGGTTCACATAGGGAAAAGGGGGAAGAAAAGGATATTGAACACTTTGTTGTTGCATACTCAAAACACCTGCAGATCTATGCATATATGGTACATTTTGCATGCTAAACTGCCCATAACGTCCACCAGGGAAAGCCTGGTTTTGTCCTGCAAATTACGCATTCATCTGCAAAACATTATTCCCAGCTAAGTGACTGAACGCACAAGTGATTGAAAGCGTCCTTTGCGGCAGGTGGATAGACACTCTGAGATAACGGAGGGGACTGCTATAAACGCATAGGCGGATTGGGCCAATACACTTATCTACACAGATTTTACTGGAGAATTTTTTATGGGGAATTTTTATTAGAGATTCAGGTGGCTCCATGGTATGCATGACAGTGTGTATGGCATGAATGAAGTTATATTGTTCCACTTATTATTATTATTATTTTTTTAGAAGACATATGCAGGAGGGGATATAGTGGAGAACTTTTGAAGTGATCTTGTATATGAAACCCTTTATGCTTATATGGTTTTAACTCCAAAGGCTAGATCTTTTTTATGTATAGATAAATAAACTATCAATTGCAAACTTGGATACGAGCGCTATTCTCTGTTTTTTGTCTATTATTCCCAGCTTGCTGCAAACTGCTCAATGCTTGCACATTATGCACATTCTGCATAGAAAAACTGTTCACCGCTGGACTTGCTGTATAAGCAGATTCACCAGTTCTTGTAGTTTCCATCCCACTCTGCTGCAAAAACAGTACTCCAGATGCTTTAGACTCCTGGTTGTCTGACAATGTCTCACCGACCACTTTCTCACCACTTTTATCCATGCTTTTTTTCTACTGATCAAACCTTTTTTGGTTTTTAAAACCTTCTCCAAACATTACGCCTTTTTCTTCCAAGCTTTTCACTAATGTTTTTGCTCTTCTATTTTCTTTCTGAGCTTAACTAACTGTGGATTGCTGCTTAAAAAAGACGGCTTCCACGAGTGTCCATATTTATTCACACATTTTTTGAGCTCATATTGCAAAGTTTCAAGAGTCTCCTTAGCCTTTTTCATATTCTTATGCCATTCCACCACAGTACTCACTGTTTCACTGACAGTTGAACCACTGCCCCCAGCTTGATGAGCCTCCATTATGGAGGACAGGGACTCCTTCTCTGGCTCAGACTCCCCAGAGCCTTCCAGCTCAGGGGAGCCCAAACTACTCCACAGAAGTCCTTCTCCCCTCCTGTCTTGCGCAGCCTTGACAGGGTCCTAGGTCTCAGGCAGGAAACTCCAATAAGGCACCCCAGCAGCTGGTTCTGCTGGAGCTCAGCAGGAGAGGTCCACTCTCCTCCACAGCCTCTCGCACACTGACTTTCAGAGGGTGGAGTCATCAGGCAGCCTAGGCCATGGCACCTAGCAGTGGTACCACAGCACCTAAAGAAAAACCAGGCCAAATTTGCAGGGGACTGAAAGTTGATATTCTGAAAAAATAATTCCCAGGCACCTCATGTCCTCCTGTCGCCGACAACAGGTGCCTGAAACGTGCCTTCAATCCAGGCCTGATTGATCGTCAAAAATGTGAATCTGTCCATGGACTCTGTGGACAGATGAGAGTGCTTCTCATTGACCACACCACTGGCTGCACTGAAGCACCTCTCGGACAGCACGCTGGAAGGGGGCAAGACAGGACTTCCAGGGCATACTGCGCCAGCTCCCTCCAGATCTGCAAGTGCTTGACCCAGTACTCAAAGGGGTCCACAGGCTCCTTGACACCGGTGTCAAGCCCGCTGAAGGACCCCATATAGTCAGCCACCATCCGGGTCAGGCGCTGGCTGTGACTTTGAGAGGAGGATGCTACTGCACGCACCTCCTCTCTCGGCTGCTCTACCGTCATGTAGAGCGCCTTTGTCAAGGACAGCAGGTCTCCTTGGCGCCTGATGCTGCTGGCACCGGCTGCTGTGCAGATGGGGTGGAAGACTGGGGGAAGGCTTCCTCCAATCGCCGAACAAGGGTCTGCTGCAACTCCCTTGTTTGCTGCTCACGGTCTCCAGCAGGCAGGAACTGACCCACCTTCCCCTTCAGCCGTGGGTCCAGGATCATGCTGATGCAGGCGTCCTCCCGAGCATGCATCTACTTAACCCTGGGGTCTGTGCAAAGGCACCGAGGCATGTGCCTTGCCATGGGGAACAGGGTGTACCGTCCAGCAGAGACATCAGGGTCAGTGACCACAAGTTTGCTGTCCTCCTCCTCTGGCCCCTGAGCCTCTTCCTCCTCTCTCCACCCTCGCACCACTGCTGCTGTCCTCTGCTGTTCCCCCTCAACAGCAACGTCCAGCACCTCCAACTCCTCCTCCAACAACTCAAAATCCTGAGCAGAAGTGGACTGCACAGGCGGCTGCGGTTCCAGCTAGATCAGGGCCTCCTCTCCCACATCAATCAGATCACAAAGTGACCTGTCCAGCAGACAAACAAAGGGCACTTACTGGCAGAGGGATGCCCGTTCCTCACTCACCAGGTTGATTCCCTGCAGAAAGGAAGCCAACACCAAGCAGACCTGCTTCATCTGCCCCCACTGTGCATTGGAGAGGAGCTGGAGTTTGGTGGTGCGAGAGTGGCCTAAATGATGTAGCGGTTGACAGCCCTCCTCTGCACAACCAACCGCTCCAACATCGCCAGGGTGGAATTCCAGCGAGTTGGCACATCGATGACAAGCCGGTGTCGTGGCAGGCCCTCGCACTGCTGCATGTCGGCCAGGTTTGCTGTGGCAGCGGCTGAGCGGTGGAAACTGCAAACAATTTTCCGTGCCGCTTCCGACAGATTGTCCATCCCATGGTAGGTGCGCAGCAACTTCTGCACCACCAGGTTCAGGACGTGGGCAAAGCAGGGGATTTGGGTCAAGTCCAGTGGTGCTCAGCAGAGCTCGAATATTCGAGTAGCTCGAATATTCGAGCTCTTTTTCAGCTATTCGAGCTCGGTATTCGAGCTCCGAATAGCTGGAGCTATTCGAATGGGCTATCCGAGTACACTCGAATAGCCCATTCACTATTCGAGCTATTCGAGCAACTCGGCGCTATTCGAGCTCGGTACCGAGCTCGAATAGCGTCATAGCCCAGATTGATGTCCTTAGAGCCAATCAGAGGGCTCCCAGGCCCTCTGACGGCAGCCAATCACAGAGGGGGACCCTGGCCAGCCCCTACCCTATAAATAGCGGCCGCCATGTTACGTTTCTCCATGCTTGCCTGAGACTTGTACAGAGAGAGAGTTGCTCCTTTGTGCTTTGGCTTAGCAAGTGCTCTATTGTGATCATTTACCTAGCGTTTTTGCTCACCTACACCTGCCATATACACCTATATTGTTGTTAGTTAGATAGACATTGTATTTTAGTTAGTAGCTTGTGTGTTACATTAGAGACAGGCAGCTGCTGCAAGCTTACAGGTTTAGGCCTCAGGGGGGCCTTGCCTCTGTGGGCAGCTGTCCTCTGTTTATTTCTCTCATCTATACCAGTATTTCTGCTGTCCTTTACTAATAGTATTGTAGTTATACTGTACTAGGAGTAGGACACTCACTGACTGTCACTGTTTATAGGCTACTAGCTAGCTCCTGCGTGTGTGCACTCACTCACTGTCTGTGTGTACACACACTCTATTTCCTTCTGATTACTGATAGATTATTGTTAGTTAGTTGTACTTACTGTTACTACTTACTCTTACTGTACTAGGAGTCTAGGACACTCAGTCAGACAGTCACTGTGTTCATAGGCTACTAGCTCCTGCGTGCGGTCACTCACTGTCTGAGTGTACACACACCACCCACACTCCATTTCCTTCTGATCGCTGATTGATTATTGTAATTAGTTAGTTCTACTTACTGTTACTACTTACTCTTACTGTACTAGGAGTCTAGGACACTCAGTCACTGTGTTCATAGGCTACTAGCTCCTGCGTGCGGTCACTCACTGTCTGAGTGTACACACACCACCCACACTCCATTTCCTTCTGATCGCTGATTGATTATTGTAATTAGTTAGTTGTACTTACTGTTACTACTTACTCTTACTGTACTAGGAGTCTAGGACACTCAGTCACTGTGTTCATAGGCTACTAGCTCCTGCGTGCGGTCACTCACTGTCTGAGTGTACACACACCACCCACACTCCATTTCCTTCTGATCGCTGATTGATTATTGTAATTAGTTAGTTCTACTTACTGTTACTACTTACTCTTACTGTACTAGGAGTCTAGGACACTCAGTCACTGTGTTCATAGGCTACTAGCTCCTGCGTGCGGTCACTCACTGTCTGAGTGTACACACACCACCCACACTCCATTTCCTTCTGATCGCTGATTGATTATTGTAATTAGTTAGTTCTACTTACTGTTACTACTTACTCTTACTGTACTAGGAGTCTAGGACACTCAGTCACTGTGTTCATAGGCTACTAGCTCCTGCGTGCGGTCACTCACTGTCTGAGTGTACACACACCACCCACACTCCATTTCCTTCTGATCGCTGATTGATTATTGTAATTAGTTAGTTCTACTTACTGTTACTACTTACTCTTACTGTACTAGGAGTCTAGGACACTCAGTCACTGTGTTCATAGGCTACTAGCTCCTGCGTGCGTGCACTCACTGTCTGAGTGTACACACACTAAATTTACTTGTGATTACTACTGATTATTGTAACTGCTAGTTGTACTTCCTGACTGTTACTACTTACTTACTGTACTAGGGGACACTCACTCAGTCACCTCACCAACCAACCCACTCCATTAAAGTACCCCACTTTTCACCCGCCCTTTTACAAAACTTTTGTCTATACGCCCAAAACATTTAAGATGTCTGGAAGTGGCAGCCAGCGCGGTTTGGGCAAGGGGAAGGGCAGCAAGGGAATCAGGAGGAGAGGGAGCAGCATTGTGGCAAGCCGCGGCCGCGGGCGCGCCACCATGCACAGTTCCGCAGCAGCAGCAGCAGCGTCAGTGGCTAACATTCCTCCCATAGCCACTGGCCGTGGACGCCTTGGGCGCCGCCCAGCAGGAGCATCTGCAACTCACGCTGCAGAGACACAGCAGCAGCAGCGTGTAGCACCTGCTCCGATTTTCCTCCAGCCGGGTCGGAAACGTCCCATTGAGGAAAAGGATGCAGACACTGTGGTGCAACTCATGACGGAGGATGAGCAGCCCGCCATCAGCTCTGCATCCGAGGCCTCCACCCTCACCACCACCACCACCACCACCCCTGTTCGCAGCAGCCGCCCAGCAGGGTCTGGGGAGGAGGCCAGTTCACCGTCAGTCGCCGACCTCTCATTCAGCACTCTTTTGACCCCAGGCATGATGAGTCAATTGTCTGCTGTTGTTGGCGATTTTGAGGAGGAGATGCTGATGGGCACTTTGGGGGATGAGGGATTGGACAGCAAGACTGTGGCGACAGTCAAGCAGCCCATCCATGCATCAGGAGAGGAGTTTGGGGGGTCATCATCCCAGCAGGACATGTTTGAGGAGGGGGAGGATGATGTTGATGACCCGGTGACAGACAGAGACTGGGTGCCACCACCTCCAGGGGATGTCGTCCTCAGCAGCTCGGAGGAGGAGGAGGATGCGCTTGTGGGCCTTGCAAGGAGGCGCATCATTGCAAGCATTGGCAGCGACCCACAGCCTGCTGGTGTCTCAGGCTCAGCAGCAGCAGCAGCAGCAGCATCAGCCAGTACCACCACCAGCCGCACCCAAGCCCCCCCCCCAACCACCACAGGGAGACAGGCAGCAGCGCTTCCATGCCGTAGGGGGATGTTTCTGTCACCAATCTGGCGCTTTTTCACCATGCCCACTGTGTACAGCAAGTACGCCACTTGCAACCACTGTCAGCGGAAGTTGAGCAGAGGTGCAGACCCCTTAAAGTTCAGCACCAGCTCGCTGATCAACCACCTTGCGGCTAAACATTTCCACCAGCATGAGGAGTTCCAGAGGCTGAAGGCATCTGGTGCTGGCAGTGGCACCACACCCATCACTGCACAGCCTTCAGCAGCAGCAACAGCAGCCACCCGCCCTCCTGCTCCTCCAGCAGCACCAGCAGGAGTGCGGAAACGCACTGCTCCTCCCCCCTCTGCAACTCCTGCCGCTGACACTGAGGCCTGTTCTGGCAGCCAGTCCTCAGTGGCCTCCTCCGCTGTGTCTGGTGATTCCCGTGTCAGCAAAAGGCCACGCCAGAGCCTTTTGAGCGAGTCCTTCCAGGGGGTGGTTAGGGCTCTGCCTCCCAGCAGCCGTCGCGTGCGGCAGCTGAACGGCTTGCTGGCACGGGCCATGTGCTCCCAACTCCTGCCGTACACGCTCGTGCAGGAGGGGAGCGACATGCGGGCGCTGCTTGCTTGTGCAGCCCCAGACTGGCAGCTCCCCAGCAGACACTTTTTCTCCCGCAAGGCCATTCCAGCACTGCACCGCTTTGTGATGGCCAATGTGGAGCGAGGGCTGGAGCACGCGGTTGGTGAAAGGGTCCACGTCACCATGGACTCCTGGAGCAGCCGCTTCGGGACAGGCCGCTACCTGTCCTTCACTGTCCACTGGGTCAGCTTGGTGGAAGGGGGTGAGGATGGGAGAGCAGCAGCGGGCACAGCAGCAGCAGCAGCAGCAACACAGTGGGTGTTGCCACCCCGCAGGGTCAGGGGAACTGCAGCGGGTTCCTCCGATCCTCTGCCATCCTCCGCCACACCTGGCCAAACCCCCCGCCTCAGCAGCAGCGTGAAGGCCCGCCACTGCCAAGCGCTGCTGCACTTGGTCAGCCTTGGCAAGACCAAGCTGACGGCAGCCCACGTGTTGGCCAAACTCCAGGAGCAGGAGAGGATTTGGCTGACCCCCAGAGGCCTCAGAGTCGGAGAGGTGGTGTCCGACAATGGGGCCAATCTGGTTGCTGCCATAGACAGGGGAAACCTGACCCACATCCCCTGTCTTGCCCACGTGCTGAACCTGGTGGTGCAGAAGTTCCTGCGCACCTACCAGGGGATGGGCGAACTGCTGGAAACGGCAAGGAATGTTGTGCGTCACTTCCGGCGCTCGGCTGCAGCCTGTGCGAGCCTGGAAGACGTGCAAAAGGAGCTGGATCTGCCACGCCATCGGCTGATCATTGACGTTCCGACTCGCTGGAACTCCACCCTGGCGATGTTGGAGCGTATGGTTGAACAGAGGCACGCTGTCAACCAGTACCTTGCCCTGGCCACTGTTTCCGCAGCTCGGAGAAGGGACAAGACCAGCAACATCCCGTCCATCGTCCCCGATGATGACTGGAGGCACATGCAGCAGGTGTGCTTTGTGCTGGCTCCCTTCCTGCAGGCCACAAACATGGTGAGCAGGGACCATGCTATGGTCTGCGAGTGGGTGCCCCTGGTTTCTCTGCTGAACAGGGCCCTCGATGGTTTGCTGGAACAGGGAGCGGCAGCCTTGGACCAGCAGGAGCGGCAACCAGCTGCGCAGTCCACCTCTGAGGGGGAGGAGGAGGAGGACTTGGTGGAGGTCCCTGACCTGGCTGCTGATGAGGGGGATCAGCACAGCGCAGCTGAGTTGGTGCGGGGGTGGAGAGAGGATGAGGCGGCAGAGGAGGAGGATGAGGACAGCACTGACGTCGATGTGCCAGCAGACGTGGCCCGCCTCTTCCCAATGGCAGCGCACATGCTGGCGTGCCTGCGCAGGGACCCCAGGGTGATCCAGATGAAGCAGAGGGAGGACATCTGGATCAGCATGATGTTGGACCCACGCCTCAAGGGGAAGTTGAGCCAGTTCCTGCCGCCTGCAGGAGGAGACCCAGCGCAACAAATAAGGAGCTTGCAGCAGGCCCTTGTTGAGCGCTTGGAGGAAGCCTTCCCCCAGCCTTCCACCCCCACTGTCCAGCAGCCAGCACAGAGGCAGCAGCAGGTGCCTGCATCCAGCAGCAGCAAGCGCCCCACAGACCTGCTGTCTCTCAGCCACGAGCTCTACAGGACTGTAGAGGCTCCGGCAGCAGTGACTAGAGAGGAGATGCATGCAGCAGCATCCTCCTCCGGTCACAGCCAGCGCCTGACCCGCATGGTGGCTGACTACATGGGGTCGTACAGCGGGCTTGACAGCGATGCCCCTGTTGATCCCATGGAGTATTGGGTCAAGCGCATGGAGATCTGGAGCGAGCTAGCGCAGTACGCCCTGGAAGTGCTGTCCTGCCCCCCTTCCAGCGTGCTGTCCGAGCGCTGCTTCAGTGCAGCTGGTGGCGTGGTCACCGAGAAACGCTCACGTCTGTCTCACAAGTCTGTGGACAGACTGACGTTTCTCAAGATGAACCAGGCGTGGGTGGAAGGCGAGTTCCTGGCCCCTGTTGTCGGCGAGAGGGGGACATGAACTGGCTGCCGGAACCATCGTTAATGTGCCTTACCACCCTTTACCACCTCCTGGCTCCTGCTCACTAAGCCAGCCTGGTTCACTTTGACTATTACGTCGCCTGCAGCCACACATTTTACACCTACAGTGGGCTGCTGTGTACTGCCCTTCTGCTGTCTGTCTGTGTTTCCCACTGCCAGGGTACACAGAATGACCTTCTTCTGCTGCCACTCTGCCACCAGCTATTACGTCAAACAATAGCTATATTGGTTGCAAAACCGAAACCAAACAAACCATTAAAAAAAAAAAAGGTTTAATTTTTCTGAGGTGCCCGGGTTGAAAACTGTGTTGTTCCAGTTGTGTATTGGACACAATGTGGGCTGCACGACCGCTGTCTGGGACCTCCTGTTGTGTTTATTTACGGCCCTGGTATCACCGCTAGGTACCAGGGCTATTATGTCACGCTGCCTACCTGCTGCCACACTCACACTACTCCTCCATTCCTCCTGCTGCTGCTGTCTGTCTGTGTTTCCCACTGCCAGGGTACACAGAATTACCTTCTGCTGCCACACTGCCACCAGCTATTACGTCAAACAATAGCTGCTCACATAATTACTCTCCTCCATTCCTCCTCCTGCTGCTGCTGCTGTCTGTCTGTGTTTCCCACCGCCAGGGTACACAGATTTACCTTCTGCTGCCACTCTGCCACCAGCTATTACGTCAAAAAATAGCTATATATCTGTGTAATTGGTTGTAAAACCAAAACTACAAAACCATTACAAAAAAAGGTTTAATTTTTCTGAGGTGCCCGGGTTGAAAACTGTGTTGTCCCAGTTGTGTATTGGACACAATGTGGGCTGCACGACCGCTGTCTGGGACCTCCTGTTGTGTTTATTTACGGCCCTGGTATCACCACTAGGTACCAGGGCTATTATGTCACGCTGCCTACCTGCTGCCACACTCACACTGCTCCTCCATACCTCCTCCTGCTGCTGCTGCTGCTGTCTGTCTGTGTTTCCCACTGCCAGGGTACACAGATGATTTACCTTCTGCTGCCACTCTGCCACCAGCTATTACGTCAAACAATAGCTGCTCGCCTACTCCTCCATTCCTCCTCCTGCTGCTGCTGTCTGTCTGTGTTTCCCACTGCCAGGGTACACAAAATTACCTTCTTCTGCTGCCACTCTGCCACCAGCTATTACGTCCAAAAATAGCTAAATTGGTTGTAAAACCAAAAACCAAAAAACCATTAAAAAAAAAAAAAGGTTTAATTTTTCTGAGGTGCCCGGGTTGAAAACTGTGTTGTCCCAGTTGTGTATTGGACACAATGTGGGCTGCACGACCGCTGTCTGGGACCTCCTGTTGTGTTTATTTACGGCCCTGGTATCACCGCTAGGTACCAGGGCTATTATGTCACGCTGCCTACCTGCTGCCACACTCACACTACTCCTCCATTCCTCCTGCTGCTGCTGTCTGTCTGTGTTTCCCACTGCCAGGGTACACAGAATTACCTTCTGCTGCCACACTGCCACCAGCTATTACGTCAAACAATAGCTGCTCACATAATTACTCTCCTCCATTCCTCCTCCTGCTGCTGCTGCTGTCTGTCTGTGTTTCCCACCGCCAGGGTACACAGATTTACCTTCTGCTGCCACTCTGCCACCAGCTATTACGTCAAAAAATAGCTATATATCTGTGTAATTGGTTGTAAAACCAAAACTACAAAACCATTACAAAAAAAGGTTTAATTTTTCTGAGGTGCCCGGGTTGAAAACTGTGTTGTCCCAGTTGTGTATTGGACACAATGTGGGCTGCACGACCGCTGTCTGGGACCTCCTGTTGTGTTTATTTACAGCCATGGTATCACCGCTAGGTACCAGGGCTATTATGTCACGCTGCCTGCCTCATTGACTGCATGCTGCCACACACTCATCCTCCTCCTCCTGCTGCTAAATTTACCTCCTGCTGTCTGTGTGTTTCCACTGCCAGGGAGCACATACAATGGCGCTTCCAACATGCGTGCGCCACCAGCTATTTGTTGTTACGCTCAAAAATAGCTGCATTTCTTTAAAAAAAAAAAAATGAAAAGAGAAATAAGTGACGAAGAAGACGATATAGAAGAAGATGAAGAAGAAGAAGAAGATGAAGAAGATGAAGAAGAAGATGAAGAAGATGAAGAAGAAGATGAAGAAGATGAAGAAGAAGA